>NC_091171.1:36486302-36508802 GCF_040958095.1 Procambarus clarkii
GAAGCAGTTACGCTAACACTTACGAACCTGTACATCTTTTCTCAATCTTTGACGGCTTTGTTTACAATTATTAAACAGTTAATGAGCTCCGAAGCACCGGGAGGCTGTTTATAACAATAACAACAGTTGGTTGGCAAGTTTTCATGCTTGTAAACTGTTTAATAAATGTAACCAAAGCCGTCAAAGATTGAGGAAAGATGGACACGTTCGTAAGTGCTTGCGTAACTGCTTCGTGAATCTGGCCCCTGGACTGGTTGTAGTGGACTCAGTCCACTACGGGCTCACCATAGACCGTGCTGCTTGGAACTTTTGTTCCGAGTAGCTGAATCTAAAACAACAACAACATGTAGTGGACTCCTCCCGTGGAGAGATCGATAGGTTTTAACACCACACCATCCATCCCTCTGCTGTGAAATTACCATTTGTTCTTGCTTGGCACCTAGTCCATAGGCCTATACTTAATTTCCCCCTCTATGTCTCGGACAGGAATGATCCTGTACCTATCCCGCCAAACACACACCGAAACTACGACGTTGGTACAACATTCGAACAAATCTTAACACCTCCCTAACCAGTTATAACAACCAATATAGCAAGTTGTAACAACGTTCTAATACGTCATAAACACGTTAAGCCAAGATGTAACAACTTTATTACAAGTTGTAACAAGCGGAAAGTAGAGACAGTTACGGTTTGTGTTTCCAGGGATATAGGCTTGTCGGGGTCAACCCAAATGTCTATTATTGACCTATCCTAGGATGCAACCCACAACAGTTGGGTAACTCCGAGTACATATTTTGCTTCATGGGGGGGGGGGGGGGGGGGAGCATCATATCTCTATCTCGTTCAGGAACTAAACTCGGGTCCCTCGGTTGTGAGTCGAGGACATAGCCCGTTGTTCAGTGTTCACTCCAGCCCAAACTGTGATAAATGTTATAAATCATTGGAAAATATAGCTTCTAAATCTATATTATAGAGTAAGTAATTATAATGATTCCGTACAATGTTTTTATAATGAACATTTATCTTAGGTCAACTTGGTTTTGTAAGTTTGTGTAAACTCAGTCATGAATGTTCAACCGTTTATGAATGCAACATTTTGAACGTGAATTTTAATAACAATGAAAATAGCTAAAGGTCAATCACGAAGCAGCGCAGTTTCAGACCTGGGTAATGGTGGAGTAGAGGTGGTACTAACGACCCAACTAGTTTTCCACGCTTATCTCATAAGTGGCACTTTTCTCGGAAAACTTTGACTAATAAGGGCGATGTTTGAGGGGTGAGGCGCCCCCCCCCCCCAACCACAAGGCCAATTTGGGGTTTAGATGAGATTAAATTTCTTATGTTTTTGCTGCGAAGACGCTGTGAAGAGGAGGAACGGATATTTTCATACACACACACACATACACACACAAGGGGAGGGGATTGATAGGGTGTCAAGGGGATTGATAGGGTAGATAAAGACAGGCTATTTAACACAAGGGGAACACGCACAAGGGGACACAGGTGGAAACTGAGTGCCCAAATGAGCCACAGAGATATTAGAAAGAACTTTTTTAGTGTCAGAGTGGTTGACAAATGGAATGCATTAGGGGGTGATGTGGTGGAGGCTGACTCCATACACAGTTTCAAGTGTAGATATGATAGAGCCCGATAGGCTCAGGAATCTGTACACCTGTTGATTGACAGTTGAGAGGCGGGACCAAAGAGCCAGAGCTCAACCCCCGCAAACACAACTAGGCGAGTAACTAGGTGAGTACACACACACACACACACACACACACAGGACCAAAGAGCCAGAGCTCACCCCCCGCAAGCACAATTAGGTGAGTACACACACACACACACACACACAAACACACACACACACACACACACACACACACACACACACACACACACACACACACACACACACACACACACACACACACACACACACACACACACACACACACACACACAGGATGAAGCCCGTAGCAACTGTTTAACTCCCAGGTACCAATTTACTGCTAGTTGAACAGGTGCATCAGGGTGAAAGAAATTCTGTCCATTTGTTTCTGCCATCGCCGAGATCGATCCTGGGACCCTAGGATTACGAATGCCGAGCGTTATCTACTCAGCCATCAGGCCCCTTGTATTCACCTAGTTGTGCTTGCGGGGGTGGAGCTCTGCTCTTTCGGCCTGCCTCTCAACTGTCAATCAATCAACTGTTACTAACTACTATTTTTGTTCACCCCCCCCCCCCCAGGAAACAGAGTAGCAGCTGTCTATCTCCCAGGTACCTATTTACTGCTAGGTAACAGGGGGCGGCATCAGGGTGAAGGAAACTCTGCCCATTTGTCTTTCATGTCGGTTGCCGGGATCGAACCCTGGTCCCTAGGTCCACGAGTATAGAGCGCTGTCCACTCAGCCAGCTAGAGTGTGTGTGTGTGTGTGTGTACTCACCTAGTTGTGTTTACGGGGGTTGAGCACTTTGGTCCCGCTTCTCAACTGTCAATCAACAGGTGTACAGGTTCTTGAGCCTATTGGGCTCTATCATATCTACACTTGAAGCTGTGTATGGAGTCAGCCTCCACCACATCACTTCCTAATGCATTCCACTTGTCAGCCACTCTGACACTAAAAAAGTTCTTTCTAATATCTCTGTGGCTCATTTGGGCACTCAGTTTCCACCTGTGTCCCCTTGTGCGTGTTCCCCTTGTGTTAAAAAGACTGTCTTTATCTACCCTATCAATTCGAATCAGAATCTTGAATGTGGTGATCATGTCCCCCCTAACTCTTCTGTCTTCCAGCGAAGTGAGGTTTAATTCCCGTAGTCTCTCCTCGTAGATCATACCTCTCAGCTCGGGTACTAGTCTGGTGGCAAACCTTTGAACCTTTTCCAGTTTAGTTCAGTTTTTCTGTGTGTGTTTGTGTGTGTGTGTAATCACCTAGTTGTGCTTGCGGAGGTTGAGCTCTGGCTCTTTGGTTCCGCCTCTCAGCTGTCAGTCAACAGGTGTACAGATTCCTGTGCCTACTGGGCTCTTTCATGTCTACATTTAAAACTGTGTATGGAGTCAGCCTCCACCACTTCACTGCCTAATGCATTCCATCCGTTAACTACTCTGACACAAAAAAAATTCTAATGTCTCTTTGGCTCATTTGGGTACGAAGTTTCCACCTGTGTCCCCTTGTTCGTGTTCCACCCGTGCTAAATAGTTTGTCTTTGTCCACCCTGTCAATTCCCCTGAGAATTTTGTAGGTGGTTATCATGTCTCCCTTTACTGGGCTCCCCGTACTAGGGGTGGGTTTGTGAGCGAGCTTGCAGGGTCGAGCATCTGCTCTTAAGCTCCACTTTTCGACTATAATGAGTTCAAAGCAGTGACTATTTTCACCCGTTTGTCTTATTTACATTTATGTAAATAAGGGGGGTTGGGGAATGGTAGGGAGGACGGGGGGGGGGAGTAGGGGATGGTGGGGAGGACGAGGGGACGGGGGAGTGGGGGTTGGTGGGGAGGACGAGGGGACGGGGGAGTAGGGGATGGTGGGGAGGACGAGGGGACGGGGGAGTAGGGGATGGTGGGGAGGACGAGGGGACGGGGGAGTAGGGGATGGTGGGGAGGACGAGGGGACGGGGGAGTAGGGGATGGTGGGGAGGACGAGGGGACGGGGGAGTAGGGGATGGTGGGGAGGACGAGGGGACGGGGGAGTAGGGGATGGTGGGGAGGACGAGGGGACGGGGGAGTAGGGGATGGTGGGGAGGACGAGGGGACGGGGGAGTAGGGGATGGTGGGGAGGACGAGGGGACGGGGGAGTAGGGGATGGTGGGGAGGACGAGGGGACGGGGGAAGGTTGCTGTGGCTCAGCAACGCGTGGCCGGGTACAACTAGTAATAATAATAATAATAATAATAATAATAATAATATTATTATTATTATTATTATTATTATTATTATTATTATTATTAGTTGTAATAAAATAAATATTAGTAATATTGATATTATAAATTCGTGAGTAGGACCCTTATTTATTGATTAACCCCCTCAAGCAATCATTAATACCTATTATGGCTAATGGTAACAATTTGGTCTGTCTCGGAGAGGTAATGGCACTCATTAACAGCAAAGTAAATTAACACGTTAATTATAACGATGCACGCTGGTATCGCAATAGCCTGATGTATCTGTGAGGTGGGCGACTCAAGGGTAAAATATGGTGTGGTTAGGGATGAATAAGTCCAAGGTGACAAGGGACGCAAGTTCGATTCCCCCATGCCCCCGCTCCTGTGCCAGGTAAGTTACGGGCTCACCATAGCCCGTGCTACTTGGAACTTGTTCCGAGTAGCTGCTGAATCTATAACAATAACATCGATTCCTCTGCAAAATATTCGTATTACTATAATGATTTTAAACTGTAAAATATTATATTTATAGAGGACAAGCAAAACATTACATGCCAAGTCTTAAAAAATATTTTACAAAAACGCAAATAAAATGCATACTTTTTTATAAAAAAAAAGAATTGTGATGGAAATTATTGAACTTTTGTTATTTTGGATATATATATATGATAGTAAGAAGATTTAAAAAAGCAGTGATGCAAATGGTTTGGTGTTGGCCGTATGGCCTATTAATCGAGGAGGGGTTATTAAGGCCACCTGCACAGAGTCTCATTGACCAACCAGCAAGAGTCCTTTAGTCTTGAATAGACTAAAGTAAACTCTCAGTGAATATACACCAAGATGCTGGGTACACTTCTCGGTACACATACACCCCCTGATACTTGTTAATTCAGCAGAACCCTCCTCCTCCTTCCCCCACACACATACAGCCTCCACACATCGTCTTACGATTTAATGAATACAAATGTTTACACGTGACTCGCTACCCTGCGCAATAGGCTCTACTCACCTATGCTGCGGCCGATCCTGTCCTCAGGCTCTGTACTCGCCCATGAAGCATATTCAACTCGCTCTCGTAAACAAGGGCCAAAGTCCCTTCCATACACCCGCCAAACCAACCCCTCCGCAAACCGCAACCCATTCTCGCATTCAAAGATCCAAGCTCGTTAATCCAGCCGCCAAACCCCCTGTTTATGAATGAAAAGCGGTTTACACACGACTCACAACTGATGAAGTCCGAACACTTCTGGAACAAATGCTTTGCTCACGTCCTCTGTTCGAACCACAATTCTGTGAATGCTTCACCCACGTTCTTCAAATACAAATAATCGCCAACAGAACCTAACCAATGCCTAAATATGCATAATATGCTAATATATAATCAATTTATATTTGAGAAAGTTCTGTTTTGAATGAACAGAATGTTAAAATTGATGAATGCGTCTTTGGGGTCGACCACTGGAAAGAATGGACTTGGTTCGAGGACGGGTTGTAAGCAGAGGGTTTGGCGGCTGTGAGGACTCGCCAATATGCACAATATGCTAATATATAATAATAATAATAATAATAATAATAATAATAATAATAATAATAATAATAATAATAATAATTAAAATTTGAGAAAATTTCTAGTTTTGAATGAATAACATGTGATCTCCAGTTCCATTATGGGTGATGGGTCTGAGGGGTCGGCCGCTGCGTGGAATGAACAGACCCTGAGGACGCATTGCTCCGCCAAAGCACTCGTACAACTATAATTGGCAATTAACTTATGTTGTTGTTCTTGTTGAGTTAGGGGCGACGACGATCGTGGGCAATTAACTTAGTTAACGCATTGAAACAGGGTGTTTAGATCACTTTAGTTTGTCTACAACTCTTTGGAAGTATGTGTAAATAGAATATAACTTCTGACTTCATCAGAGAGCTAGAATGAGAAGATACTGAAAAGCACGATAAGCAGATTTAAAATAATATTTTTGAATGAACTTCAAATATGTTATGTTTGTGGTGAGCTGAAGCCGTAGTCGGGATCGGGACACTTGTGGGAGCTGGGAGGGAGGCCTGGCTGTCCGGTGGTGCTAGGCTGCTGCTGCTCCGGTAATGTCGCTCGAAAAGTTTTTTGACAAAAGGGTTCAATAAAGGGAGGAGGAAAATTTAGATTTTAGGTAAGGGTAAGAGGATTGGGAGGGAGGCTCTTTGTTGATTGGTTCGTACTCACGTAGTTGCACTCACCTATTTGTAGCTACGTGGGATGGGCAACAGTTGTTAGGTTCTGTCTCTCAAATTTTAATTGACTGGTGTATAGATTCTAGAATTTACTGAAATCTGTCTCCAGCACTTCACTTCTTAGTGCATTCCAATTCTTCCCTATTTTGACACATTCTTTCTATCGTCTCTGTGGCACTTCTGGCTTCTTCCTTTCCATCTATTACCCCCTTCTTCCTGTGCCACTCCTGCTATATAATCTGTCCTCGTCTGCCGTATTTATTTCCGTGAGAAATTCATATGTAGTAAACATGTCTCCCCTATAATTTTATCTTTCATTTGTATAAGATATAACTCCTTTAGACATTCCTCGCAATTCAGTCCTCTCAGCTCTTGAATAGGGAATAAGACTCCACGCTGGTGCTGCATTCACCAGAAATGGTCTGACGTGTGTTGTAAACAACGTCCTGAACGATTCCTTGCTCAAAATCTATCCTAACACGGTCCAAGACCCCCCCCCCCATGATTGAAAATCGAGGCAAACTGTTCTTCGCATCTGTGGCAACAGCTGGCCTGTATCAGTCAGTCTCCTGCCAGTTTTCTTTCGCTTTGTGGAGGGTTGAATATTATTGCTAATATTATCAGAGGTACACTATTTGTTATGGTTTCTGTTATATAGTCTCTGAAGCCTTCACAATATAGGATTGGGAAATACTTGGATTGGACGGTAAAATGACGGCCGGGCTTCTTTCAGGTCGACGTTCAATCCTGAATTCTTATCCTCGTATCCCTGCCGAATAGTCGTAATGGCGTATTGTGCTTTCTCTTGATAATTACCTTTCCTTACCTTGGATGTCCAATCCTTCCCGATCAGCCAAACCACTCCACTCGTGTTGACCGGACCACACACTAGAAAGTGACGTACCTTCGTCGTCCCTTCACTTTCTAGTGTGTGGTCTGGTCAACATACGTCAGCCACGTTATTGTGACTCATCGCCTGCACTCCACTTGCCCAGGCTTTGATGGTGATTGTGAGTGGGGTGGGGGCGTTTGTCCTCGTGGATTAGGGGATGGGAGGGACTGATGGCTGTTTGAACCTGTTTGTTACTTTCAATGGCGTTAGAATAATTGAGGGGGCTTTTTTTTTTTTTTTTTTGAAAGGGGGGAGTAACTTGCCGGTCGAGCGTTTTAATCTCATTTTTGGCTTCTAAAACTTTGTCCGGCTGAGCTTGTGGGATATAATTAAGGTTTATTGAGAAAGAGATTTGTCCATTAAAAATCTTAAAAGCCAAAGGGGTTTTGAGATTTTAATTCAGCTTAAGCGTATTTTCTACACCCTGCTGAACGTCTGGGAATTAATGTTAGGATTCTTGTTTGATTCTTAGCACTGGTTGATGGTGGTTAACTTGATGTGTTTGGAGATTGGATGATATGGTTGGATGATTGAATGGTGTGGCTGGAAGACTGAATGGTGTGGCTGGAACACTGAATGGTGTGGCTGGGAGACTGAATGGTGTGGCTGGAAGACTGAATGGTGTGGCTGGAAGACTGAATGGTACGGCTGGAAGACTGAATAGTGTGGCTGGAAGACTGAATGGTGTGGCTGGAACACTGAATGGTGTGGCTGGAAGACTGAATGGTACGGCTGGAAGACTGAATAGTGTGGCTGGAAGACTGAATAGTGTGGCTGGAAGACTGAATGGTGTGGCTGGAAGACTGAATGGTGTGGCTGGAAGACTGAATGGTGTGGCTGGAAGACTGAATAGTGTGGCTGGAAGACTGAATGGTACGGCTGGAAGACTGAATAGTGTGGCTGGAAGACTGAATAGTGTGGCTGGAAGACTGAATGGTGTGGCTGGAAGACTGAATGGTGTGGCTGGAACACTGAATGGTACGGCTGGAACACTGAATAGTGTGGCTGGAAGACTGAATAGTGTGGCTGGAAGACTGAATGGTGTGGCTGGAACACTGAATGGTGTGGCTGGAACACTAAATGGTGTGGCTGGAAGACTGAATGGTGTGGCTGGAAGACTGAATGGTGCGGCTGGAACACTGAATAGTGTGGCTGGAAGACTGAATAGTGTACTTGGTAGTTTGTATAGTGAGGATGGCTGGGGGTTTTCTGGGAAATTCCTGCGCGGGCCCTGAGCCTCTGGCTGGCCCACTAAATACTGGGGATGCTGGTAAACCAGTGGATGAGTCTGGTAGATTAGATGATGTAGTTGGTAGGATAAATAGTGTTGTTGGTAGACTAAATAATGTGGTTGGTAGACTCAGTGTGTGGGTGAGATAACACTAAGCCTAGTGTGTAGGTGGGAGGACACTAAGCCTAGTGTGTAGGTGGGAGAACACTAGCCCTAGTGTGTAGGTGGGAGAACACTAGGCCTAGTGTGTAGGTAGGAGAACACTAGGCCTAGTGTGTAGGTGGGAGGACACTAAGCCTAGTGTGTGGGAAAGAGGTCACAAATAGCTTCACGTTCACACTGACGTTTGACATGTAATCATATTAGGATTAATAATGATCATATTTCAATTAACATGAGGTGGGCACGAACCTACGACCCCAGAATTGACAGTCGCGCACTCTACCACTGTGTAATTAGTGTAATATATGTGTGTGCTTATTATTAGTAGTATTTATTGTGATATATTATGACAGCCCAAGATGACAGACACTTGTCAGTGCGTCGATTTGCGTCTTGGAAAAATCTCAGTTTAGTGAGACGAATTTAAAAGATGCAAATCAGACGAATGGATGCCGGGAGTCTGAGATGGATGAGAAACATTGCGAGTTTCCCGGTACAGCTTTCACGGTGTTCCTGCCATACGTCAAGATTCAGGTCATATGCTGTCGTATTATTATGTCTCTCAGCCGCTTCCATTCACCGGTGCTGCCGGGGACTTCAAGTTCAGCCTCTCCCTCTCCCTCTCTCTCTCTCTTTTCTGGCGTCGTTCCATGATACGTTTCTGGTTCATCTCTTGCGTTGTTTTGACGTTTCGGTTTCCTTGCTTGCGTTATTGTTTGTCACGTTGACCGATCCTTGCTTACCCGTTATGTTCTTTGTTCATTGCGTCTGTTACGTTTTGGTTCATTTCTTCCCTTGTTCTCTCTTGTGTTTCGCCTTGAAACTTGACTGAATTCCAGGATATTTTTGACAGTGGTATATAAGCCAATAACTCTTGCGCGTGCTGATAAGAGTTCTGTGACCGGCTGGAAAGTCAATTCCTTTTCCTGTATCCCACTGGAAAATTAATGCCTGTCCCTGTGGCCGGCTGGAAAGTCAATTCCTGTCCCAATTACCGGCTGGATAATTAATCCCTGTCCGTGTGGCCTGCTGGAATGTTAATTATTATCCCTGTGACCGGCTGGAAAGTTAATCCTTGTGGCCGGCTGGAAAGGTAATTCCTATCCCTGTGACAGGCTGAAAACGTAATCCCTGTTCCTGTGGCCGGCTGGAAAGCCAATCAATATCCCTGACACGAGCCTCCGGGTTGGATTACATCCGGACAGGTAACTGGACTGTGAGAGAGTAATGGTCTTCGGTTTCCAATTACTCCTGTTTCCGCGAGGTGCTTCTAGGCGCTCAGGTCGTTTGTCGCATTGAACCTCCCGCCAAGCTAAATATTGTATTAGTTCTGAGGTTGATAACTCATACTGGTCGACATGGGGCTGATTCCTCCTACTGGTCGACGTGAAGCGAGGTTCTCATACTGATCAACATAGTTTCAGCGATGCAGAAAGACATGTGGTGGCTGATATTGCCTCAGGCCAGCGCATGGGGAAATGGGGGGACGAGGGAGATATGCTTTCCGGGCGATTATCTGGCATTTAGAACCTTTCCAACAGGCTGATGTCATGAATTCAGGAAGCCGAAGCGTTGTTGCCACCATCTTGGACTTAACAGCTTCGAGTCGACATCACGTGACATCCTGACAATGTAATGAACTCGATTATGGATATTTTCTGGTCGATTGACTTAATTTAAGAATGACTTAACTGAGCACTTTCGTCAGGTCTCTGGCTAGTGTAGTTGCTGGTGTGCTCCGACACGCGGGAGTCACTCATATGAGGAGGCTTAATTACACTGTTGGAAATATTATTGTGTGAATACAAATTTATAATCAAATTATTATTTTTCAAAGACACCCGATTTAATTCAAATTGTTCACAGGTAATTAGACTATTATTAGATCTGATTAATAACTAAGCCATGAACAGAATATTTAGCCAGTATGCTAAAGGATATATATATATATATATATATATATATATATATATATATATATATATATATATATATATATATATATATATATATATATATATATATATATATATATATATATATATATAACTCAAAACTCTTTGACCCGGCCAGGATTCGAACCCATGCCGTCCAGGATCACCCCTAAACGTACACAGTACCGTGAACACCGCACCAATGATCGTCTATAAGGATTGGTCAGTCTTGGCGCTTATTAACTAAGCTCCCTGACTGACCAAACCCCGACGACACTCATGGATCCATTTGGGTACAGTTTTTCATCAAATTCTGGCGCATGCACGGGTCGCACTGAGTCTAACATGTGTGAGAATGCTGCATGAACGCGCAAGCCATATATCACTAAGAACTCTTTGACCCGGCCAGGATTAATAAGCGCCAAGACTGACCAATCCTTATTATATATATATATATATATATATATATATATATATATATATATATATATATATATATATATATATATATATATATATATATATATATATATATATATATATATATATATATATATATATATATATTGGTAGCAGTCTTACTTTTAAAAATATTTCGTTGAAAACGGCAGAAAGTTTTAGATTTACGATTCTGGCATGGGTCTTCTCGATATTTCATATGTTTTTCTTCACTGAAGCAGGAAGTTGAAAAATTAACTCTCCCAAGTTTATTTGTACTTATTATTTGGGTTTGACGCCTATGACACGTTTCATAAGGTCTCTCCTCACATTCTCAAAGACAAATTCTACTGTGTTGTTGTTGTTGTTATAGATTCAGCTACTCGGAAAGAGCTGCAAGTAGCACGGGCTATGGTGAGCCCGTAACTTACCTGGCACAGGAGCGGGGCAAGTAGAACTGGCTATGATGAGCCCGTTGTGGACTTACTGTAAGTTCTACTGTGCTTAACACCTGGTTATATCCTCTTATGGTGAGGTGGTTAGGTAACATATGGATGAATGACATTACATGAGGGATATTAATAAGGTATTAACTATATCAACATAGAGTGTCACATGTTGACAGCTTATGGTCTTGTGGCTCCTTAATAATTAATAATTAATGGCTCCTCCTGGGTGGTTAATAATCCTGTTGCCGGATTATTCGGTCTACCTTTTAAGTTGTCCCGGGGTCTTGATGTGGGTAGAGTGTAACTGAGTATTAGCTGGTTATTGATTGCTGGTCTAGATTTCTTGATATGCAGCGCTTCACTCATGTCTAATCTTCTGTTGTCATTGTATCTATTAATTATTTCGGTGTTGCTCGTCAAAATATTCCAGGTGATCGTCTCGTTGTGGGTGGCGATTATATGTTCCTTGATGGAGCCCCTGTTGTTTGTGCATTGTTAATCGCCTAGAGAGAGACTTTGCTGTCTTCTCTATGTAGTGAGTTCGTTGGGGCTGACAATCCCAAGTGGGCACGTGAAGGCGTAGACAACGTTGGTCTCTTTTAAAGGCATTTTTCTTGGTGTCGGGGAATTCATTATTAGCATAATGCATTATTAGCATAATATCGAGAAGATTCGTGCCAGAATCATAAATCTAAAACTTTCTGTCGTTTTCAACGAAATATTTTTAAAAGTAAAACTGCTACCAATATCCTGTATATACATAAAGTATATATATATAAATAATATATATATATAATATTATATATATATATATATATTATATATATATAATTTATATAATCTCGAAAGTTGTATCCAGATCTCTGTATACACGCCGAGAGTGCCTCGTTAAGGTTTAAAGCATGCTTGTTAGTCAGTAAGTTGCTTTGGTGGGCTTAAGCCTCAAGCGCTTATAAAGCCTCAAGCCAATACCAACCAGTATGGCTTCCTCGCCCTTGCAACATCATCAAGATGAAGCGACCAAACAATACACAATGACACTTCAGTTTGTAATTATATCTTGCTAAATTTGTGGTAATGACTTAATTTACTGTAATGCAATTTTTTTTGTAATTTATTAAGAAAATTTGTTATAACTTTATTATCAGCCATGTTGTCAAATATAATTGATAAGATTATTTCAGTCTACATTATGTTTGTAGAGCCCAAAAAAACTTCACAGTTGCACGTCTCAGCACCCAGTTTCAAGTGATGTGTACATACAGGAATGTACCTCATTTATCAGTGTATTATACTGGGTATAGTTTAGTCCTGTACTATGTTCAGGACTAAAATATACCTGTTGGTTGATTAGTAAGCCGTTGTGGTGACCTTAATAATCATCCGGTGATTGATAGGCCTTAAGTCCAACATCAAATCAACTCTTTTTGTTTTACCATTAATATATAATGCATTTTTGCCTAAATTATAAAGTCGAGTTGGCTAGGCTTGATTTACCAAGAAGCTAATCATTATTCTCTCCTCTGAGACGAAAGCCGGCATCATAGCGTATCTAATTAGATCCCGGGTCGCCACGATGCATTTAATCAATGTCTGCATTGGTAATGTATTGTAATATCCTAAACTACTTGACTTAGGTAGTCTCCTCGTTAGCAGGTACAGGAGAAGACGAGGGAACCAGTCCTGTTGGAACTCATAACCGGGTATATTAATCCTAGTTAATACTGGGACTTCCGCCACCGTCATTTCAGATTGAGGTGTATTATACCCATTATATTTATAATCGGATTCAGTTTATCAGAGAATTTGCCTTGGGAACCCGAGAAAGCGTTAGGCCGGCATTGCCAAGTACAGGATACCTTTATTATTATTAACATCTTTATTGACAAAATTAATTACAATTTTGCCTAATCTGAGGATTTCAATTAAGTCTTATTAAGGTATCCACTGTCACGCAGGACAGAGGGTCATACACAAGACAATAGGTCTAAACTGGCACATATATATATCATGGTTACAATCAGTGTTTTAATGTATGAATATGTGAAAACAACTTTCTATTGTAGCTAAATGAATTGTGGGGTTCAGTCCCTGAGCCCATTATGTGCCTCTGTAACCCTTTCCACTACCGCCCACAAGGCACGGTAGTGGTATAGAGTGCATAATAAATGAACTAAACTAACTATTGTGCACTGCCACACAAGGGCAGGGATGGACTCATAAGTGATGCAGCTTGGAAGTACAGGATACCATCACATCCTCGCTGTTTGGAAACGTGGGCGAGACCTTTAGTATCAGTTAGGATAAGGATAGGAAATAAAAGCATTACCAAACTAATTTATTATTAAACGTGTAAATAACAGGCAGGTGTAAAACTAATAAGACGATACATTGATAATTCAGAATAAGACTCTTGTTAAGCTTTTATTTTTAAAACAATGTAGAACAGTGAAATTAATACTCATTTGTATCAACCTCAGCTGTAAATACAACACGAACCTACACTACTGTATAATTTCCAGACCATCCACCAACTTGCGAGGACCACGTCCTGGTGACAATATTAATATAAGAAGCCAATCATTTTTCAGTCATACGCAGTGATTGAATTTACGAGCATTTGAACTTTGTTTACGAGGACAGGCTGCTAGCCTAGCCTAATCCAGTAAACTATACATCAAATTATATATAAAAAATCAATATTATTGATTTATCATGAGAAAACACCGATTTCAAATACGAAATGTTTGAGCATTGTCTGAAAATTGCTGGGAAACTCTCTGTTTACACTTTAACTATGTATTTACACATGAAAATGATCTGCCGGCTGGTTGACGTAACTCTCCCCCTCTGCCCGTAACAATATTGCACTTGGAAAGAATTCAAAGACATTCCAATAGCTGGGATACACTAAGAGCTGGGATATGAGGATAAACTAAGAGCTGGGATATGAGGATAAACTAAGAGCTGGGATATGAGGATAAACTAAGAACTGGGATATGAGGATAAACTAAGAGCTGGGATATGAGGATACACTAAGAGCTGAGATATGAGGATAAACTAAGAGCTGGGATATGAGGATAAACTAAGAGCTGGGATATGAGGATAAACTAAGAACTGGGATATGAGGATAAACTAAGAGCTGGGATATGAGGATAAACTAAGAGCTGGGATATGAGGATAAACTAAGAGCTGGGATATGAGGATAAACTAAGAACTGGGATATGAGGATAAACTAAGAGCTGGGATATGAGGATAAACTAAGAGCTGGGATATGAGGATAAACTAAGAGCTGGGATATGAGGATTGACTAATACCTGATAAAAAACAGCTCATAAACGGAGCTGCTTTTGCAACTGGTTATCCTAAAGCTGCAGTTCGGCTTATGAAAAAATAGATGTTTCATCCACAAACTTTAATATACCAAAGCAAGTAAAGCAGCTAACATAGTCTTAACTATGCACAAAAATGCTACATATAATATTTAATAACATGTTAAGAAAATCTAGATTTTACACAACTAATTCACAAGATATAGTATATATATATATGTAGTAGTACTTCTGGAGCAGACACCGAAGTTCTTATATTACGGTTTTGTTTCGGAAGAAGAAAATACCATTACATTCTAACAACCAAGCCAATAGAGACCCAGCTCCCAGCCACTCACCGAGCCAGCAGTCACCACCTCCATCCCACCCCGAGCAATCACTGTATAGCACAACACAAGCTTTGACGTCGACGGCTAGTATGATAGCTGGCACTAACCCCCCCCAAAATATGTGAGAATTCTGAAAATTGTTTACAAAGCAAATGGTCTCTCAGTCTTCAACGTTCCTGTTGAAGTCTACACCACCACCACTTTAACCACAAGTTCTCAAGCTCCAGATCCGGTCTCGGACTTCACTGTGAGCGCCGTCGCACTTACGGAGCTATTGTTAACAGCTGTAACTGTATCACAAGCCACCCAGGCGCCGACGCAGCCTCCTTCTCATCCCTTAACAAGTGCCACAGTTTCCCCTCTCGTGTGTGCACCCACAGAACTATCCACATCTGCTGCAGGATCTGCGGCGACAACACAACCCTCAAGATTCACCGCCTCTGCTTTTGAGTCAGCCGATTCATGGGATAAAGAAGTCTCGGATGGATCGACATATCCTCCACGGAAATAACCTTACTCAACTGAAGATTTCCTTCTGGACACTACCTCCAACGACAGTACCACCATGACACCGCATAGCCAGAACAACGGACCGGCCAAGAAGCCCAAGAAGAAGACCGACGATCCGAGCCTGATAAAATCATGGAGAAAAGAGATGACCATCGACGAAATGTCGTAGCGAAGAGCACCACCAGATCCGCGACGAGATGCCCGGCCTCCTGCAAGACACACCAGCGAGCAACCATGTGAATTCCACCTTAACTCCAAGTCACAGCGTCAGCTGCAAGTCTTATCCACGGTGGTTGACCCACCGACTTTTTCTCATCTCTTCGACTCGTCTCCAGTTCCTAGCTCAAGATTTCTTCATCCTCGCCCCTGCCTTCCATCCCCTGCTTACCTGCTTTAGGCTTGTAGTGAGGGTAAAAATAGCCTAAGCTACTCTATCTTTTTGAGATGTATTTTATTGCTACAATAAACGTACTTGAACTTGAACTTTAGGGTCCTTGGAACTTGGAACTAGCTTTACTCTAGAGGAGTCCAGGAATACGGGCGCGATCGCACTCAACCTTATCATTCACACGTGAACCATTTGGGGAGGGTCGCAGGTTGGACGAGCGAGATGACTGTAAAAAAAGTTCGCATTAAAAGTTTAGAAAGAGACAAAAGGGTCGACCCGGCGCGCCCTGGCGTTCCTCGTTAAGCCTGCGCTCAGCGTGAGGAACGAGCGACTGGGGACATGACGTCGTACCTTCCCGTTACACGGCTCCACTTGTTAGTCCAGATTCTCAAGCAATTTTCTCAAGAAATCTGTCCCCTTTCGTGAACCGGTTCCATCTCGTACACCGGTACCATCTCACACACCGGTTCCATCTCAAAGACCGGCTACTTCTCGTAGACCGACTGCAAATCTCAGAACCAACAGGCATGATTCGAATTTGTTGAATCATCCTTATCCCCAAAGTCAGCAAGAGTTGGTCTGGAAGTGGCGCTGGCAGCCTCCTCAACACCAATAACAAATCTTGCGGGCTGGCTCGCCTGTGGCCTTTGCTATCTATATGCTTTTCCTTTCTCTGTCTCTCTCTCTCTCTCTCTCTCTCTCTCTTTGGCACACATTGCCATCATTATTATACTATTTTTTTATAAATATAATTAATTTCATTAACTTCTGATAAAACAATATAAATTATTCTTGTTATTATTATTATTAATATAATTATAGTATATATATAAATTACCGATAAACTACTAATTATAATAATAGTAATTTGCTATAATCATTATTACTTGAAAATCATATTTATTGGTAACGAATTATTAAATAAAAATGTTCCTGGTGTAAAGATCTTGTTAGTAGTGTCAAGGAAGCCTTTAAGACGAGACTGCAGGCCCCCGGGGAGCCCGGGGTATCACGCCGCCTTAAGAGTAACTGCCGCTGTAAACTTTCTTCTCCGACTGGAGGATCTCCCTGGCGTTCCATATATACCGAACTCGTGTCAGGAGTCGTCCTCAAGTCTCCCCCTCACCGGGAGTGCAATTTGTCATCGCCCGGCGTCGTTTTACACACACCTATGTAGGTGTGTAAATCGTACCTTTGTACTTTAAACGTACTTTTGCACTTTAAACGTACTTCTCTGTATTTTACACACCTGTGTAGGCGGGGTCCAAGAGCTAAAATACTCGTTCAGGGCTCCGTAGCACAGGTGGGTTGAATCCTTCGCTAGCAACTATAAGGTTCACAGGTTCGATCTCTCCCCCACGCCCCCGCGTTAAGACAAAATCGTTTGGGCAACGTTTCCTTTTTTGTTCCTCTGATGGCTCTGTTCGCATACTAGGGATATAGCCAGTAGTTGGCTTACGCGATGCTAGAGGTAATATAGACCAGGTGTCGTTACTTAAGGCAAGAGGTGGTTGGAAATTCGGGGTCCAAAAGCTAATAGCTCGAGTTTGCTGCAGGCACAAATAGTAAATTCACTCGAAAGGCCAAGAGTTTATGGTCTGACACGCTACGTCACAGACGGTTTAGGCCACAGACAATCTAGGCCACAGATAGACTCGTTCCAAATCAGAAGAATATTGAAATTATATATAGAATGCATAAGAAATATAGAAGATAATATAAAAAATGTATAGAATATAAAAATTAGAAACCCCGACGCTCAGTAAGGAGTGCCAGGACGAAAATACGAAACTACAAAATGCAGAAAACAAGAAGATGAAATAAAAAAAAAGTGAAAACAAACAAATAGGAGAGTGAACGAATAAATCAGGAACAGAGGAGAGAGAGAGAGAGGAAAGTAACGAATCGAGAGGAAGCGCTAACCCAGCAACATGATATAGCTCAATGTTTTATGATAAAATTGAAGTGGTATTTGAAGCCGGAGTGAAAGAACAGTGTCCATCCAACTGGATTATCGGGGCAGCGAACCCCGACCCGGCAAACAGCGAGTCCTTTTGCTCTACCACCCAGTCAGCTTAGATGGAAGCATAGGAGATGCACATCAGTAAATGGAAAAATGACATTTCATCTGACTTTGACGATGAGTCAAAATTCATTTGTTATGCCCCATACCCATCCTGTGCATGGTAATGGTCTCCATACCCATCTTGTGAGTAGCAGTGGAAACCATACCCATCCTGGTAGTGGAATCCATAACCATCCTGTGAGTGGAAGTGGACACCACACCCAAACTGCGAGTGCCAGTGGACCCTATACACTGCTTGTGAGTGGTAGTGGAACCCATCCTGTGAGCAGTCAATTAGCCCCCATACCCATCCCTTGAGTGGTAATGGACTCCATACCCATCCTGTGAGTGGTAGTGGATCACATACCCATCCTGTGAGTGGTACTGGACTCAATACCTATCCTGTAAGTGGTAGTGAACCCCATATCCATCCTGTAAGTGGTAGTGGATCCCATATCCATCATGTGGCCGGTAATGGAAAAGGTTACCGAGTCACGTAATTGGCTTAGCATCTGAACCGCAAAATTCATTTAGCTAAACAAGTTACAATCCTGATAAGCTGGCTACACAGTTTAAGGAAGGAGGAAAGTCTTCTAACACTAGACTACAGAAGAATGCTGTTGATCTCGCAGAAAACACCGAAGAGAGTTTGCAAGTCGGCAAAACATTCTTGAAAGTTGGCCAGAGTGAACCAGAATTCAGGTCGAATAAAAAAAGACTGAATCTCAGGCACAAAGTTTAGCAAGACTCAAGTGGCAGGAAAGAGATGAAGCTTTAAGTTTATCGGTCCATTGGGATTAGTCACTATATTGGCTTGACCCTCTGACACCTCTGGATTTCGACATGGCAGACAGAACATGTGCGTTTCCAAATTAATCATAACAATTATGACCATTAATCTTAACCATTTGAAATAGAGATGTGTCAATTCGGTATTAATCAACCTCATGGCGGCAGATAAACACACACTTGCACACACACACGCACACACACACACACACACTTAATAGGTAATAGGTGAGTACACACACACACACACACACACACACACACACACACACACACACACACACACACACACACACACACACACACACACACACACACACACACACACGCACACACACACACACAAACTTGTTGCACAGGAGATTAATTGAGACTTGGCTCTCTATTCCCTTTCTTCCCGAGAACAGGATAGTGGTCACATTGTCTGAAACAGGATGCAAGCAAAATACGTGTCTGCAAGCAGGTTATGCAGTCTCATGCAAGCAATATTGCTTTGTAGAAGCGGACTCACAAAGAGATCAAAGCCTTCCCTCACTCTCGATGCCGCGCCCTCCAAGCCCTCTATGACCGTTGGGGTGTGAGGGGGAGGGGTGGAAAGTCAGAGTACAAGGAAGTAACAGTAAGGTTCACCAAGGCTCGCTCCTCGGACCCAGGCTGGTCGTGACCTATATAACATGATCGGAAATGAGACAACGTATAACTATATGGTAATGAAGCATCTTAGCACATACAGAAGAAGAAGAAGAACGTTAAAAAAAATCTTGACGTTAACGGCTCATGTGAACCTAAGAGACATAAAACAACCATCAAAACACACATGTTTTAGTATTAAACAGCACTCGTGTGAGGTCATCACCACAGTACGACGCACCAGCATGGAACCCACACAACGTAGAACCAAAAAGCCCCAGAACTTCACAGGAGAAAGCCCCAGAACTTCACAGGAGAAAACCCCAGAACTTCACAGGAGAAAACCCCAGAACTTCACAGGAGAAAGCCCCAGAACTTCACAGGAGAAAACCCCAGAACTTCACAGGAGAAAACCCCAGAACTTCACAAGTAGAAAGCCCCAGAACTTCACAGGAGAAAACCCCAGAACTTCACAAGTAGAAAGCCCCAGAACTTCACAAGTAGAAAGCCCCAGAACTTCACAGAAGAAAGCCCCAGAACTTCACATATACTCTGGTATATGAATAAAGTAACGAGGAACACGAGTATTGTCCGCACAGACTTACAACAATCAACAATGGGGGAAAAAGAGAAGCACAAGAGGAGACGATCAATGACAGAAAAACAAACATGAGAAATGACGTGAACAAGACACAGACTGCTCGATGTGAATGGAAGCAGAACGAAAGGAAATTAGGTTGAAACAACCCGTCCTCCTGTTAGATAGTAGTGTCAGTAACTCTGTGAACCATAGTACAATGATTGACGTACTAAGCTATTAGACAGTAGAATTTTGTACGGTTCATGCACTGTATAGAGTCCGAAAAAAAATTAAGTTAAAAAGCAAATTTAAATATTCCTAGGCCTAGTACAGCACATATATGTACTATATTAGGCCTCAGATAGGGTGTATTAGGCCTCAGATAGGGTGTATTAGGCCTCAGATAGGGTGTATTAGGCCTCAGATAGGGTGTATTAGGCCTCAGATAGGGTGTATTAGGCCTCAGATAGGGTGTATTAGGCCTCAGATAGGGTGTATTAGGCCTCAGATAGGGTGTATTAGGCCTCAGATAGGGTGTATTAGGCCTCAGATAGGGTGTATTAGGCCTCAGATAGGGTGTATTAGGCTTCAGATAGGGTGTATTAGGCCTCAGATAGGGTGTATTAGGCCTCAGATAGGGTGTATTAGACCTAGGAAGGCTAGCTTAGGTTAGGTTGCTTTTGCTACATAAATCGAAAATCTTTTCCTGTTTGTTCAAAATCAATAGTTCCGATTTCTACTTTCTAATTGCGTTGTACGTCAGTATATGTACTATGGTCCTCATCAATAATATAAGTACTACCAAAACAGGAGGATTGGATGGTTGAAAATATATAAAAATAAAAGTCAGGGATGTACACGCCACATACTAACAGTATAAGTGGAATAAACGTTAAAATGAGGTTGATGATATTCTGGAGAGAGATAAGAATTTTGCACCAAGACTGTAATCTTTTGTTGAATTATCTGCATGTCTCTTGAAAATTTCTCTCTGAAATATAAATGTTTATCTCTCAGAATGTTCGGCAATATGTTTATTGTTTGTGATGTGTTTCTGTATATATATGAACACGTTGTACCGAACGGGGTGAGGATTGCTTGTGCTACCTCATCCCTTTGTGTATATTTTACCTCAATAAACTTATTCAATTTCAATGAGGCTGTAGAGGACATTCAAAACACCTGAGAGTTGGGAGTTAGATAGCCACAATCTCAAATCTGGGGCCCAAGAGCTGGTACTCACCCCCACACCAAAGCTAAAAGGTAAAGCAAGCTTGGTACATATTTTATCTATATATATTTACCTAAGCTGTTTTGGGTAAAACATTGCGCATATAGATTAAAGTGATGACTATATAATCAACTTCTTGTTTTAAATATTCACGTAATTACGTCCAAACGCAAAAAATAAATATATAATTTTTTTTATTAACTCGACATTTAGGGAGGAATACCGTATCATATTTATTAATATTTTATTACTACACGAGAAAACTCGGAATTATTATGTATTAGTGAAAATATATTGTGTTTAATGATTGAGATAACTAATACTAATATATTAATCCTTAGCCTTACCTAAAGTAGGTAATATTAAGCCGTCGTTAGTAACTAATGCTATCAGTAAGATATGTAAAAATATAAAAGAAATATACAAAAGATGTAATCGACACACTGGTAAGTAAGACTGCTTGACACACTGGTAAGTAAGACTGCTTGACACACTTGCTAAAGTAATTATAATAGAGGCAATAACCTAACCTAAGCCAGTAAGATTACACAGAACCTGTACCGGATATGTTGTTGTTGTTATAGCTTCAGCTACTCGTGTGTGTGTATATATATATATATATATATATATATATATATATATATATATATATATATATATATATATATATATATATATATATATGTATATATATATATATATATATATATATATATATATATATATATATATATATAGTTGTGTGTGTGTGTTAACGTCACTTTATTTACCACTAAGTCAATTTCTCTCACCACTTGAGCCATTGAGGCAGCTCTCTTAAACCACTCTGTCAAATGCCTCTTCTTGTAACCCCAGACGCGGAATGTGTACTCAGTGGGGAGGAGGTTCAATTCATTTCACCAGAAACCTGTCAGGGTGTCCCGGAAGGCCAGACTCCTCTATTTTGGCTGTCGCTTTTACCTTGCACTTTAATGTGCGAAATTTTAAAATAGGAACATAAGAATGAAGGAAAAAGTGCAGAGGGCATCTTTGTTTGTATGAGGCAAGCTAATTGTGAGGAAACAGCGCTAAGGCAGGATTATAAAGCACTTGGGAGGGATATGAGGACAAGGAGCTGGGATATGAGGACAAGGAGCTGGGATATGAGGACAAGGAGCTGGGATATGAGGACAAGGAGCTGGGATATGAGGACGACTTGAAGGAATTGACTAACTTGAAGGACTTGGGAGGGATATGAGGAAACAGAGCTGAAATATGAAAATAAGAAGCTGTGATATAAGGGGCAAGGAGCAGGAATATGAGGACAAAGAACTGGGATATAAGGACAAGGAACTGGGATATGAGAACAAGGAGCTGGGATATTAGAGGAAGAACCTGAGATATGAGAAGAAGAAGCTAGGATATGAGAACAAGGAGCTGGGATATGAGGAC
>NC_091171.1:36511302-36616302 GCF_040958095.1 Procambarus clarkii
CCAGGCCTGCACCCCCAGGAAGCAGCCCGTGACAGTTGACTAACACCCAGGTACCTATTTTACTGCTAGGTAACAGGGGCATAGGGTGAAAGAAACTCTGCCCATTGTTTCTCGCCGGCGCTTGGGATCGAACCCAAGACCACAGGATCACAAATCCAGCGTGCTGTCCGCTCGGCCGACCGGCTCTGATGATATGACTAGTTAAACAGCCAGAGAGGATCAGATATGTAAACAAACACCAACTTCGTTTCAGGCAAGTGAATTCATACGTAACAAGCCTACTAAAGTTCTTTGACAAAGTAACTAAAATAAGACAAATGAGAGACGGTTGGGCAGATCGTGTGTTTCTGGACTGCCACAAAATCTTTGACTCAGTTCCACACAAGAAACTGCTATATTAACTTGAGAGGCAGGCAGGAGTAAGTACAAGAGCACTGACATGGACGAGAGAGTGCCTAACAGACAGGAGTCAGAGAATAAAAGTGGCGGGTGAAAAGTCGGACTGGTGTAGAGTAACAAGCCGAGCACCTGAGGGATCAGAACTAAGATCCATAATATTTCTCAATTAATTTAATGACTTATAATCACAAGAGTGGAAAACTATGTCGATTTTCGAACTCTATAGAAATAATTGAGTAAACCAACACAGCGCCTAGTATTTAAAATAACAATAAACAACTCAGTTTTAAGGAAGAGAAATGGTTTCTAACGCACCTCGCGCGCCTGCGAGGAGCCTGCAATAGCCTGCAGGAGCTTGCAGGAGCTATGTGAGGAGCCTGCAGGAGCCTGCAGGAGCTATGTGAGGAGCCTGCAGGAGCTATGTGAGGAGCCTGCAGGAGCCTGCAGGAGCCTGCAGGAGCCTGCAGGAGCTATGTGAGGAGCCTGCAGGAGCCATGCGAGCAATTGATGCCAACAAAATAGAACAGAGAAGGAAGGACGAACTTCATACATATCGGAAGTGCGAAAAATTCTTTGACACGGTTCAGTACATAAAAGTCTTTGTCACTAATTAATTTCTCTTTGTAGCAATGTTTAACTCTTTATTTTAATAACTATTTCTCCAATTTTGTTTGCGATATTATTTATTTCTAAATTCATAAACAAAGATTAATACAATCTAGACACGCAGAAAATATATTGTGAATGCGGCTGATCTGACGGATACCGAAAGGTGTATCCTGCATATATATATATATATATATATATATATATATATATATATATATATATATATATATATATATATATATATATATATATATATATATATATATATATATATATATATGCGAACAAGCTTGAATGGTCCCCAAGCATATATGAAAGTGAAAACTCCACACCCCAGAGGGATTCGAACCCAGACAGCCAGGAGCTCAATGCACTTTATATATGCGCTATACATATATAAATGCATCAGGCCCCTCTTTTTTTGGTGCCTCCCTCAGTGCACTCACCAAGAAGGATGGGGAATCAGGCCAATCACTGTTGCCAACGGAGAACTCGACAACCTGTGACAACTAGCCTTGTACCTCGCATGTAACCAATGTTGTAACCCTTTTTTGTGCGTAATGACGTTTGATGCAAATAAAATAACAAAATACACAATATATAGTGGGTGGTAGGAGAAGACAATATGTGAGTGTACGCGGGTGTCTCACAAGGCTCCCCAGGACACTACATATCGTGTTCTTCTACATATATACAAGACATATCTTCTACATATATAGAAGATGATATAGCGAAAATCACTCTGCCTGTTATGTAGACTAGAACTTGCATACTAGGCCACGTAGCGTAATTCAGGCTTTTAGGTACGACATATATTTACACACACTATAACTACTGTTACTATTAACAATGTTAATCTTGAGACAATCCACTAGGGCAATGGGGTGGGCACGAACCCTCGACCTTGAGATTGCCAAGTGTGTACTCTACCACTTGACCATATATCACGTTATCACATTAATGTGAATTCTGTGTAAATGCTAATCTAATTAATATTTTTAACATGTAATGTAATAATTAGTTTGTTATGATAATACAAATATCACTGATTCAAATTACATTATAGAAAAATTCAAAATAAAATTTCAAAATAAACAAATCTATTTACAATGGCATTGGAATATAATTCAATGGATAATTACATAATCATTTTTTATCTGTATTTTCCGACCATACGAACGCTATAATATTGTTTTCAAACTCTGTTAACCTTTTTTTCATGGGAGACATCTCCCGTCACGCAGGGTGCAGTCGCACCTCCACAGATCTCCAGTATCATCTATTGATAATGGAAATGGCTCAACAGGGCCACCACTTATGGGCTATTCATGCCCAAGCCATCTTTTGGGTGGCTTAATCTTCTCTCTCTTCTCTCATCTATTTGATACTGGTGATGGCTCAAAAGGGCCACCACTTACGGGCTATTCATGCCCGTGCCACCTTTTGGGTGGCTTAATCTTCATCAATCATCCATCTGCTACCTTAAAACTCTGCGGGCTCACCGTAGCCCGTGCTACTTTGAACTTTTTGTTCCAGGTAGCGAATCTTTTAACAACATCTGCTACCTTTGTGTTCGTTTTTGTTCTTTTTGGGCGTTTTGTTCCAAGTATCTGAATCTAGAACAAGAACAAGTAATGTGTTAAACATTGTATAAAGTTTTCGGTACATCAAAGAGTTGTAACCCGTAAATTATATATCTACTATGTATCATGTTTTTATGTTCTCTGTTACATTGTTAATCAAATACCGGAATCCGCTTTTACCCGTCTAGCAGGCCGACGGGGGGGGGGTATGTTTCTCTGTATGTCTGTCTGTAAAGTGCCACTGCTGAATATAACGGCGAACTGGCCTTTCTGTCTCTTTGCGTTTTCGTTTAATGGCCCGTCTCAATCCGATTATCAAGCGGCCAACTTACCTCCGTCCGTCTAACGGCAAGTCTCCGTCCATACAGCACGTCCCCGTCCACCTGTTTAACGGCTCCCATTGTCTTTCTGTCTAAAGGTCCGCTGTCCATCCGCCTGACGGTCAGTCCACCTGCCTAACGGGACGTATAATTAACAGATTTCAAAGGCATTTTTTCAGACAGTAGGTGCAGGTGGTGTTCACTGTTACACTCGAAATGAATTAAACTTTTCAACTACGTGGTTATTTTTGAAGGCCCTTTTCCTAAATATCCTCTTTGATGCCAGACTCGCCTGGGAGGAGGGGGGGGGGGGGGGAAAGTGGGTGTTTGTGTCGTTTCGATGCCTCCCTCCTCCCTTCCCCCCCCCCTCTCCCTTCCCCCCCCTCCTCCTCCCTTCCCCCCTTCCTCCCTTCCCCCCTCTCCCTTCCCCCTCCCCCCTCAACGGACCTTGGCCGGTCCGTTGAGGGGGGGGGGGGGGGTTGACGGGGAGAATTGGGACCTGGTGGCGTACAGAGGAGACATATATGTCTGATTTGCGGCTCCTCTAAACAGTTTGGCCTGGCCAAGCTGACAGTGATGTCACGTTCCATCTTGTGTTTATTTACAAGACCGTCCTTACCGGCGGTTTAATTACTAACTAGGCCATTACTTATCCTCAAATAACCAATCAGCCAGTCACGGAAGCCTCGCTGACAATGAAGAGCTGCTATGAGAGAAGCGGACCTCAGGTGGCTTTGGCTCAATGATGATAGTTCCAGTAAGTTGCGCACCAAGACATTCAGGGGGATGAACCGTACTCACCTCACTCAGTCAAGTGTGTTCACCAGAGTGTGTCTGTGGGGGGTTGAGCCTTAGCTCCGGGCCCACTGATGGTCGGTGGAGCGACGCCCTCGCTTCTGGCTGGGTCTGTGTATCGCCCTCATTGGTCCTAGTGGTTGAGCAACGTTCCGTTGGTTCGACCTCATATCCCAGTTCCCTGTCCTCATGGTCTGGTTCCTTGTCCTCATATCCTAGCTCCTTGTCCTCATATCGTGGTTCCTTGTCCTCATATCCTTTCCAAGTGCTATATTGGCATGCTGATTAGTGCTGGCTCCTAATAGTTACCTCACCTCGATGCAAACGAATCTTAACTTTCTTTATGCACACTAGCCTATCGTAATACAGACTCGCTTTAAAAAATCTGAACTAGATAGAAAAAATTAAATTTGCTTTACATAATCCAACCTTGCTTAATGTAATCCAAACTAGGCTGATATAGGTCAACCTGATTTTGCATAATCCAACAAAGCCTAGCATGATCTGCTTGAACATATCCCAAAATAGTCTAACTAATTTTAACCTAATTCGTCCTATTAAAGCCTGATTCAATCATTTATATCCGCATCTAAACTATCTAAAGACTGATAACAATGACGCACTTCCTTACATCCATAAAGAAGACTGGGAATGCAGACAAGTGGGTTTTTTTTTGGGGGGGGGTAAGACTTGGGGGAATGTGTGTGTGTGTGTACTCACCTAGTTGTTGTACTCACCTAGTTGGTGTACTCACCTAGTTGTTGTACTCACCTAGTTGTTGTACTCACCTAGTTGTTGTACTCACCTAGTTGTTGTACTCACCTAGTTGTTATACTCACCTAGTTGTTGTACTCACCTAGTTGTTGTACTCACCTAGTTGTTGTACTCACCTAGTTGTTGTACTCACCTAGTTGTTGTACTCACCTAGTTGTTATACTCACCTAGTTGTTGTACTCACCTAGTTGTTGTACTCACCTAGTTGTTGTACTCACCTAGTTGTGCTTGCAGGGGTTGAGCTTTGACTCTTTGATCCCGCCTCTCAACTCTCAATCAACTGGTGTACAGGTTCCTGAGCCTACTGGGCTCTATCATATCTACACTGGAAACGTTGTATGGAGTCAGCCTCCACCACATCACTGCCTAGTGCATTACATTTGTTAATTACTCTCACACTGAAAAAATTCTTTCTAACGTCTCTGTGGCTCATTTGGGTACTAAGTTTCCGCCTGTGTCCTCTCGATCGTGTTCCACCCATTCTAAATAATTAGTCTTTGTCCACCCTGTCAATTCCCCTGAGAATTTTGTAGGTGGTTATCATGTCTCCCCTTACTCTTCTATTTTCCAGGGACGTTAGGTTTAGATCCCTTATCCTTTCCTCGTAGCTCATACCTCTCAGTTCTAGGACTAGTCTGGTGGCATACCTCTGAATCTTCTCTAACTTTATATTGTGTTTAACTAGGTATGGACTCCAGGCTGGAGCTGCATACTCCAGGATTAGTCTGACATAAGTGGTATATAGGGTCCTGAACGATTCCTTACACAAGTTTCTAAAGGCAGTTCTTATGTTGGTCAATCTAACATACGCTTCTGGTGATATCCTTTTGATGTGGGCCTCTGGGGACAGGTTCGGTGTCAAATCAACCCCCAGATCTTTTTCTTTATTTGACTCTTGCAGGATTTCACCTCCCAGATGGTACCTTGAGTTCAGCCATACTCACACACATGTAACTGAAAACTCAGGGGACCATTTGTCCAGGGGACCATTCTGGTTTGTTCGCACACATGTGTGTATGTGTGTGTGTGTACTCACCTAGTTGTGCTTGTGTGTGTATGTGTGTGTGTGTGTGTGTGTGTGTGTGTGTGTGTGTGTGTGTGTGTGTGTGTGTGTGTGTGTGTGTGTGTGTGTGTGTGTGTGTGTGTGTGTGTGTGTGTACTCACCTATACTCACCTATATGTGCTTGCAGGATCGAGCATTGACTCTTGGATCCCGCCTTTCTAGCTATCGGTTGTTTACAGCAATGACTCCTGTCCCATTTCCCTATCATACCTAGTTTTAAAAGTATGAATAGTATTTGCTTCCACAACCTGTTCCCCAAGTGCATTCCATTTTTCTACTACTCTCACGCTAAAAGAAAACTTCCTAACATCTCTGTGACTCATCTGAGTTTCCAGTTTCCACCCATGTCCCCTCGTGTGTGTGTGTGTGTGTGTGTGTGTGTCTCTGTCTGTGTCTGTGTGTGTGAGTGTGTGTGTGAGTGTGTGTGAATGAGTGTGTGACTGTATGAGTGTGAGTGGCGTTGCAAGAGCCTGGTCGACTGACTAACTGGTCAAGAGAGGGGTATCGGTATCAAGCCCGTCTGTGGTGATACACTTGTTTGTACTTAGAGCTAGAAGAGTGATGGTGTTATCCCCTGGGTGTTTAGATAAGCTTCTCCCTCCCTCAGAGAGAGAGAGAGAGAGAGAGAGAGAGAGATAGAGAGAGAGAGAGAGAGAGAGAGAGAGAGAGAGAGAGAGAGAGAGAGAGAGAGAGAGAGAGAGAGAGAGAGAGAGAGAGAGAGAGAGAGAGAGAGAGAGAGAGTTGTATTCACAATACACTTAGAGTCTTTCTATATAGAGAAGAACATGGTAGTAAGGATGAGAGCCATCTCACCACTCTCCTAGGCTTACACTCTCCCAGGTTTGGTGGGTGTAGAGGTCTCCAGTGACATATTATACTTCAGGGAGCAGTAAACTTCAGCCCTTAGTGGTATGAAGGGTGACCGAAGGTATACCCTTGAAGTATACACTCCATGCTAGAAGCTTAATTCTAGCCTTAGTTGTAGTAACAGTGACGGGGGGGGGGGATATCAAAGTATACTCCAGTGGACTAATGAGGCTAGTTTTATTAGCATAATTCCAGAGAGGGTGAGAGGTCGAGTTATACACTAGTGGAGTATACTCAGCCATATTGTTGGGGCGAGTATACGGGGTTTAGAGCGAACATTGATGTATGGTAATTAAATAGTGGATATTTAACACATATCTGTATTGATGGGGAACGCTGAAAGCCAATGCGGATAATTGGAACACTGATTTGTTTTATTGTTGCTGCCGGAGGCGGCTAGTTTATTGTGCACCCCATACTCATCCTGTGAGCGGTAGTTTATTGTGCACCCCATACTCATCCTGTGAGCGGTAGTTTATTGTGCACCCCATACTCATCCTGTGAGCGGTAGCGCAAAAAGCATTACAGAGGGCATAAAAGGTCTTTATCAGACCTCATCTTAAATTATTACATAAACAATTTCATCTATCCTTCACACCTTATAGTTACAATGTCAGCTAGTTACAGAGAAAGTGCTATTTCAAGAGCTATATATTTACAGTAAGTCATTATACATTAATGGTAGGTCTTATCGCTAATACATAATAGTTTGACCAATGGAGATATTACAAAGTCATAGGGGAGCTTCTGTTTATTATTAGTCTTCACAATACACTACTTGTTTCTGAATCTCATATGTCATTTATCTACTGGAAGCGAAATATGAATACAGTGCATACAGATTTCAGGTAATTTATCCATGGTAATAAGATAGGTTGCCATATCATACAGAGTGAGCTTAGATTTATCTCTAAATGGCTCAATTTTACTACAATCCAAGATAGCATATTGTTCGAGTGTGTATCCCTGTCTTTGTCCACACACTTTACACTTTACTTCATCTATATCCCTATACAGGCCGAACTGCAAGAGATACTTGTAGCCAAGTCTTATACGAGCTGTGGCAACTTCTGTTAGTCTACTGACTTTGTTACTTGCCCCATACACACGTTTTACTTCACACATTACATTGTGATGAACAATGGACCTGCTAGTTCCAGTTTGCGCAGTTCTACTTTCTTCAAATTCATCTAGGAGTTCTCCTCTAATGACACTTTTAAGGGACCTATTTGATAACTCAAGATTCCGTTCAATACTGTCTTTATTTACTGCAGCCTTAGCAAGGGCGTCAACTTTGTCATGTTCCTGCAGGCCAATGTGAGATGGAATCCACAACATTTTTATATAATAATATTATATAATTTTATATAATTTATATAAAAAACTTACCCTCTTGCTAAGTATTCTTATAGATCTACGTCTAGCTTCCAAGACAAGCACGTTATTACTTGATTGTAAACTGTTTATTGCTCGTAGTGAGGAAAGGGAGTCGGAAATAATTAAGCTGTTTACTTCAGTGTTGTCAATAATTTCAAGTGCTACCAGTATTGCTACCAACCCAGCTTGCATTGTGGACGCCCATTTACTAATTCGGATATTCCTTTGAATTGTGCTGCCATCGGGCTGATGAGCAATAACAGCACTTCCTGCCCTCCCTGTAGCTGTATTGAGTGATCCGTCAGTGTATATGGTCTGTGCAATGTTGTTTTCAGCTTGTATATTGTGAATGTGTTCTATGATGCTTAATTTAGCAGCAAGCTGAGCATGAGGGTTGTTTGTGATTAGTTTCTTGGTGGGGTATGCAGGGGTCAGGATGTCAAAAGGTACTATCTGCCAGAGTGGAAGGAAGTGGAACACTGACAGTGTGTCAATCCGGATATTGGAACATAATTGATACCAGTGTCAACAGTAGCCTAGGAAGTCTAGTTAACAGTAACCTAGGTAGTCTCGTTAACAGTCACCTAGGTAATCTAGTTAACAGTAGCAGCCTCGTTAACAGTAGCTTCATTAGCAAAAGCCTCGGAAGTAGAAGCCTAAGAAACCAAGGTAACAGTAGCGTAAGTGTGGTCACATGCATCAATACTTCAGTAGTCCTAGTACATCAAAATAGCAAACCATTAGTCCTCGTCCCGTAGTCCGGGAGTGCCAATGTACACCGGCCCTCTGGCGGGAGTAACTGTCAGGCAAACCCCAGAATTCAACGTGAGAGTCGCATTCTATCAAAGGTATGAAAAATTCCTTCACGATGAGCCCATATTTCTTTATTTCTGAGGATTCGGTGGAAAGTAGTGACGACAGAGACTGACGCGGGAATCAATAACATATCACTAGGATGCGCAGGACCCCAGGATTCATGTCCAGGATCCTGTCCTCCCCCCCGTCCTCCCTGAACCAACCGGTTCTCCTAATAGTACGCGGCATTTTGACGTATACCCTACCTATGGCCAAAATAAATTGTCGAACTAGAAAATGGTTGCGGATAGGCATACTGGGTAGCCTAGGATGCTGAAACCGATTCCCGGTTTCTGTTTTGGGGGTCGTCAGGTAGGATAGGATAAGTGTAACACTCAGGGAAACCATCCCTTCGGGAGAGGTCAGACGCAGGCGACCTTTGACCAGCTGCAGAGTCTTTGAAGTACTGACGAGTTTATTTTGGTTGCAAACATCTTAATGGTAACGTTCTATTGACAGGGCGCGGCCAATCCCAAGGAAATCTCTCTAGTATACTCTCTCTCTCTCTCTCTCTCTCTCTCTCTCTCTCTCTCTCTCTCTCTCTCTCTAGGGAGAGAGAGATTAGGGAGCCGGTCGGCCGAGTGGACAGCACACTGGACTTGTGATCCTGTGGTCCCGGGGTCGATCCCGGGCGCCGACGAGAAACAATGGGCAGAGTTTCTTTCACCCTATGCCCCTATTACCTAGCAGTAAAATAGGTACCTGGGAGTTAGTCAGCTGTCACGGACTGGTTCCTGGGGGTGGAGGCCTGGTCGAGGACCGGGCCGCGGGGACACTAAAAAAGCCCCGAAATCATCTCAAGATAACCTCAAGATAACCTCTCTCTCTCTCTCTCTCTCTCTCTCTCTCTCTCTCTCTCTCTCTCTCTCTCTCTCTCTCTCTCTCTCTCTCTCTCTCTCTCTCTCTCTCTCTCTCTCTCTCTCTCTCTCTCTCTCTCTCTCTCGCTCTCTCTCTCTCTCTCTCTCTCTCTCTCTCTCTCTCTCTCTCTCTCTCTCTCTCTCTCTCTCTCTCTCTCTCTCTCTCTCTCTCTCTCTTTCCCTCTCTCTCTCTCGCTCTCCTCGCTCTCTCTCTCTCTCAAAACCCCTCACATTCCTTCCAAACTACTCAGAGGGCTAACAAGGCATTTACCAGGGCTATTAAGCTATCCAAAGGGCTACCATGTCACTTCTAGGGCTGCCAAACCACTCCCATGACGATCTGACCACTTTCAGAGCTACCAAACGTGCCACAGAGATATTACCCACACTTCCAGGGCCACCAGTACTCCCGCAGCTGCCTAACTGGAGATGGAGCTTGTGTATGAAGTCCGCCCACACCAAACTCATGGAGACGAAGTCGCCTTCTAAAGCTTCCTGAGCACACATGACTCTCCCGATAGGAACTTTCCCTCGCTTGCGGTCTTAGAACTTTGCTTTATTGGGGAGGAGAAGTTTTGGGGAACTATCCTCTCAAGGATCCATTTGCATCTCTTGTTGATGCTTCCACCCACTTGGACTGGTGGGTAGAGCGAAGGTCTTCTACTTCTTGTGGAGTCGTCTTTCGCTTCCAAGTGGGTGTAGGACCCCGATTCCTTCATTCCATCCTCATATCCCAGCTCCATGTCCCTCTCATAACCCAGCTCCTTGCCCCCTCATATCCCAGCTCCTTGCCCCTCATATCCCAGCTCCTTGCCCCCCCTCATATCCCAGCTCCTTGTCACCTCATATCCCAGCTCCTTGCCACCTCATATCCCAGCTCCTTGCCCCCTCATATCCCAGCTCCTTGCCCCTCATATCCCAGCTCCTTGCCCCCCCCCATATCCCAGCTCCTTGTCACCTCATATCCCAGCTCCTTGCCACCTCATATCCCAGCTCCTTGCCCCCTCATATCCCAGCTCCTTGTCACCTCATATCCCAGCTCCTTGCCCCTCATATCCCAGCTCCTTGCCCCTCATATCCCAGTTCCTTGCCCCCTCATATCCCATCTCCTTGCCCCCTCATATCCCATCTCCTTGCCCCCCCCTCATATCCCAGCTCCTTGCCCCCTCATATCCCAGCTCCTTGCCCCCTCATATCCCAGCTCCTTGCCCCCCTCATATTCCAGCTCCTTGCCCCCTTATATCCCAGCTCCTTGCCCCCCTCATATCCCAGCTCCTTGCCCCCTCATATCCCAGCTCCTTGCCCCTCATATCCCAGCTTAGTATCCTCATATCTCAGCTCCTTCCCCCCTCATATCCCAGCTCCTTGCCCCTCATATCCCAGCTCCTTGCCCCTCATATCCCAGCTTATTATCCTAACATTCCTTCGACCTACTGTCTAGTCATACCGACTTAGCGCTTTCTCCTCATATTTGCTTTTACCTTTAGTGACAACTGGATTATAAACAAACTTAATTTTTGCATTCTATAAAATACGAGGAGAGAGACGTGACATGACTGGAGTATACAAATGACTCGGGAGGGATATAAATAGGTTTCAGAATTTCAATTCATGGTAAAACGCGAAACAATGGATATAAATGGGACAAGTTTGGATTATGGGAAAACCTGGGTAAATACTGGCTTGGAGACAGGATCGCTGAATCATGGGACAAATTACACCGGGTAACATAATAAACGTTGGGTCGATGTACTGTTTCAAGCGTAGGTTAGACATATATGAATGAGTCTGGGTGGATGTAAATAGGAGCTGCCTTGAATGGGCCAACAGCTGCCTCGTATGGGCCAATAGGAGCTGCCTCATATGGGCCAATAGGAGCTGCCTCGTATGGACCAATAAGAGCTGCCTCGTATGGACTATATATATATATATAGGCCAAATGAACAAATTTTCTAGGCCTTCTGAAGTTTCCTGTATTCTTATATTTATATAAACCGCCCACTCACTTGGACTTGCCGCTTCAGGGACGGGCTTTGTTCCTTGGCAGGTTCGGCGTTCGATCCCCGAAGTCGTATTAAGGCCCCGTTCCTTTCACTCCTTCCTCCAATCCCGAGTTCTCATACCCTGGGATATACAGTCAAGCCTGTTTTCTGTTAATTACATTTTCTTGGATCTTAAGGGAACACAGAGTCAGGCCACTGTAATCACACACGGCCCCTGGGGGACCAATTTATTTTCTCAGAAGCTTCCGTGGTTCTGAAATTATGTGGTTGTTAGTGTTCGTGAGGAATTACGCCGTCACTAGCCTCTTATTGAAGAGGGTTTGGATTTTATTTGTTGATTTTAATTATAACTCACCCTCCCCCCCTCTCCCTCCTGTTGACACCTCGCTTGAGGTGTCTTGTTGACACCTCATTTGTTGTTGACACCTCGCTTCCTGTTGACACCTCGCTTCCTGTTGACACCTCGCTTCCTGTTGACACCTCGCTTCCTGTTGACACCTCGCTTCCTGTTGACACCTCGCTTCCTGTTGACACATCCTGTTGACACTTTCTGTTGATATGTCCCTGTCTGTTGACACATCACTTCCTGTTGGCACATCCTGTTGACACTTTCTGTTGATATGTCCCTGTCTGTTGAAGCTTTACACCCTGTTGACACCTCACTTCGCCTCACGCCCTTGTCTCCTACTTCCCCGTAAGACGACTAATCCAGAGCTACAGGAGAGGAGGTGCAGCCATCACTCTCCCGTATGCAGCCGTCCTCGCCTCCCTGCCATACCCGCCACGATAACATTTACATATTCATAGCATAAACTGATACACAAACTGGGTTTTGGAGAAGTTGCTCGTCTCGGGGGCACGGGCCCAGCGTCTGTGGGTTAAGTGGGGCTTGGCTGTGGGCGGCAGACTGTGAGTGGGTCGCTGTGTAAGCGAATATGTTACAAAAAGTGGATCTACATTATCAATTTATTGAAAATTATCCCAGATTGTTGTGATTTAGAGTCTGACTAATGTGGAAGGTGGTTCAAAAGTTAGTGTGGAAGGTGGTACAGATGTTAGTGTGGAAGATGGTACAGAAGTTAATGTGGAAGATGGTACAGAAGTTAATGTGGAAGGTGGTACAGAAGTTAGTGTGCATCAGGTTACATTAGCCTCTTCTACGAGCAGAAAGTCCTTCAGTGCACAAGAAACAAATAGTTCTCAAGGGCGCCCCCCCCCCTCTCCCCAAACGACCTTCTCCAACAAGTCAAACAAAGCAGGGGCCCTACAGGGCACCTCTGTGACCTCGCACCTCTGTAAAACACACACGCTGCAATGTGGGCTTTAATGAACACTCACGCTGTTTCAACATGGACCAAAAAAGTTGGCCCATGTTGAAAGATAGTAGATAAGGCTCCCAGGCTATGAGGGTGACGCTATTTTATGTCAGTGTCAGGTGTTCAAGAGTGCTAATTAGGAGGGGCAAATATAACGCACTCTAATGCGTTGAGTGATAGCGTGCATCTTAATACAGGTCGGTGCGCACTGCGTCACTCCTGGTGCATTACGAGCCCCCCCCCCCAGGTCGATACTTTCACTCACACACATACACACACACACACACGCACTCACACACACACGCACTCACACACACACGCCCGGACATACTACGTGTTCACAAGATCACACACACACACTCACAAGAATTCACAATACACAATTATAATACACAAATATTAGAGAGAAAAATATGTTGTAGACATAATAGAGGAAATATACACCGATTTGAAAGGCGGAATCCAAGAGTTAACAGCTCGATTCTGTTACACACACGCGCACGCATGCCCGCACGCACGCACCCACGCACGCACGCACGCACGCACACACAGACACCAGGGGGAGGGGAGGCACACACCCACCTCCTGTGAGCCTGCTCTAGGAGGCAGGAGTCACACTGTAGCAGGCTCCAGGAATATCCAATTTCCTAAGTATTGGGAAGAGGGAGAGGGCTGTAAGTGGTGTCCCAGAATACATGAAGGTATAGGGAAGTTGAAAAGTAACTCAGAGACAAGAAATAAGTGTGAGTGAAAAATCTGGGCTGGAAAAGTTGATCTCCCAAAACAGCAGAATGTCAACAACCAAGATGGCCGCCACCACAGGGGAGGACAAGACACCAACAGATGAATGTTTTGAAGGATTCTCAGCACAAGATATAATGAAAGATGGTTTTCTGGGCAGCTTTGTGTCACTAGCAGAGTACCACAGGGATTAGTCCATGCACCAGTAATGTTCATCGTCTGCGTAAATGATCTACCAAAATGAATGCAGAATTATATGAACATGTTTGCAAATGATACTGGGTAAGAAATGAGAGGCAGACGATTGTAAGGCCCTTAAAATAGATCTAGATGAAGTAAGTGCTTGGATCATCAAGTGGCAAATGGAATTCAATGTGAATAAATGTCATGTTATGGAATGTGGAATCGGGGTAAATAGACCACACACAATTTACAAATTATGTGGAAAGTAATTACAGAACTCTAATAAAGAACGAGACCTGGGGGATGGTTTTGGATAGTAAACTGTCACCAAAGGAACACATAAAGAACATTGTGAGAGGAGCGTATGCGTCGCTTTCCAACTTCAGACTTGCTTTTAATTATAAGGATGGTGAAATACTAAAGAAACTGTTCATGATTTTTGTGAGACCAAAATTGGAATATGCAGCAGTTGTATGGTGCCCAAATCTCAAGAAGCACATACAGAAACTGGAAAAGGTGCAAAGGCATGCTACAAAATGACTTTCGAAACTGAAAACAAGAGGTACGAGGAGATACTAAAGGCGTAAAACAGGCCAAAACTAGAAGATAGAAAAAAAGAGATGATATGATTACCACTTACAAAATACTAAAAAGGAATAGACCAAATTTACAAAGAAGAATTCCTGAAACTAGGAACATCACGAACAAGAACATACTCGTCTCCAGTATGACCCCCTCACGTTGTGACCCCCAAGCCTCTCTACCCTTCACCTCTCCACTCCTTCAAACACCAATTTTCTTGCCCCACTTCCATCCTGAGTTCCTCCCTCCCACTTATCCGCCTTCTATCCCAAAACCCATACCTGTCCCTGTTTCTCCCTTGCCCCTAGCACACACTCTTTCTGACTCCCAACCTCACTCTATCTCTCAGACCCTTCCCACCCCACAGACCCATTATGCCCTTCAGACACCCCTAGATGCCCAGACCCCATTCGCCCCCAGGTCTCCCTAATTACCCAGACCCCATCTGCCCCCCCCCCTTCCTGGCTCCCAGATCCTCTCAGTCTCTCATCCCCCTTTCCTATTCCCGGGCACTTCCCACCTCGCAACCACTTATTAGGATAGGATGCATCCATCTCTCACCTGCAACACACACCAAGGGAGACATGTATGTAGATGAGATATATAAACTTTGGTAACAGAGTTTCCAAGAAGAGTCTCAAGGTTTGGTACACCAATGCTAATGGGGTATCCAATAAAGCAGAGGAAATAAAAGAAAGGGTTAGTGAAGCAGATCCTGACATAATTGCAATAGTTGAAACTAAAATAAATGATATGATCTCGGATGCAATCTTCCCAGAGGGCTACCAAGTGATTAGGAAAGAGAGGACACAGAGACATGGAGGGGGAGTGGCACTCCTCATAAAGCGGAAATTGAAATTTAAGGAACTAGAGAATCGGGAGACTAATGGAAACACAAGCTCCATACTTGGGATTCTGACAGGTGATGGCAAGAGGATTGTGATCTTGATAATCTACAGTCCCCCACCAAACAGTAGAAGGCCCAGACAGGAATATGATGATAACAACAAGACATGTATTGATGAACTGCAGAGGACAACAACAACAACAACAGCTCACATAATGAGAGCGAAACTGTTGGTCATGAGGGACCTCAATCACGGAGAGATCGATTTGGAATGAAAAAATCCCCGTGGTGGGGGAAAAAACGTGGCGAACAAAATTAGTGGTACTTATAGACAGGAATTTCCTAACATAACATGTGAAGGAAGACGCAAGGGAATGGAAAGGGGGTACACCAAGCCTATTAGACCAGATTTTCACCCAGAATAAGGAAGACATTACGAATATGGAACATGAAATGCCACTAGGAGCCAGTGACCATTATGTCCTAGTCTTTACATGATCGAGCTTAAAATTACAACAAAATTTTGTCAACACATACAAAATTCTCAGGGTAGACAAGGATGGACTATTTAACACGGGTGGTACACGCACAAGAGGACACTGGTGGAAACTGAGTACCCTAATGAGCCACAGAGACATTAGAAAGAACTTTTTCAGTGTCAGAGTAGTTAGTAAATGGAATGCACTGGGAAGTGATGTGGTGGAGGCTGATTCCATACACAGTTTCAAATGTAGATATGATAGAGATCGAGAAGCTCTGAACTGCATGAATCTGTACTCCAGCAATTGACGGTTGAGAGGTGGAACCAAAGAGCCAAAGCTCAACCCCCGCAAGCACAACTAGGTGAGTACACACACACACACACACACTTCATCTTCTAACTGATATGAGAGATATGAGTTACGAGGAAAGACTAAATAACTTAAAACCTCACATCACTGCAGTAGGGAAGGACAAAGTAAAGGAGGGAAGGATAAAGAAGTTGAGATTAAGGAAAGATAATGTAAGGAAGGAGATAATAAGGAAGATAAAGATTAAGAAAGGAGAGATTTAGGGATGTGGTCACGTATGTTATGGCAAGCTTTGCCATTCACAGGAGATGCATAGAACAGAATCTCCTTCTGGTCAGTCTCCCCTGCGTCTTGGCGTGACGCGCGGGAGTATTATGACATTACGGCCTGTTGGCCCCTCCACCCCTCCACCACAACACGCAGCTGCCCCCTGCACCTGCACTCCCATCCGCTTATGTGGAAGTCAACCACCTGCACTCCCATCCGCTTATGTGGCAGTCAACCACCTGCACTCCCATCCGCTTATGTGGAAGTCAACCACCTGCACTCCCATCCGCTTATGTGGAAGTCAACCACCTGCACTCCCATCTGCTTATGTGGCAGTCAACCACCTGCCGTGACATCCGCTTATGTGGAAGTCAACCACCTACAGTGACATCCGCTTATGTGGAAGTCAACCACCTGCAGTGACATCCGCTTATGTGGAAGTCAACCACCTGCAGTGACATCCGCTTATGTGGAAGTCAACCACCTGCACTCCCATCCGCTTATGTGGAAGTCAACCACCTGCACTCCCATCCGCTTATGTGGAAGTCAACCACCTGCACTCCCATCCGCTTATGTGGCAGTCAACCACCTGCACTCCCATCCGCTTATGTGGAAGTCAACCACCTGCACTCCCATCCGCTTATGTGGAAGTCAACCACCTGCACTCCCATCCGCTTATGTGGCAGTCAACCACCTGCCGTGACATCCGCTTATGTGGAAGTCAACCACCTACAGTGACATCCGCTTATGTGGAAGTCAACCACCTGCAGTGACATCCGCTTATGTGGAAGTCAACCACCTGCACTCCCATCCGCTTATGTGGAAGTCAACCACCTGCACTCCCATCCGCTTATGTGGAAGTCAACCACCTGCACTCCCATCCGCTTATGTGGAAGTCAACCACCTGCACTCCCATCTGCTTATGTGGCAGTCAACCACCTGCCGTGACATCCGCTTATGTGGAAGTCAACCACCTACAGTGACATCCGCTTATGTGGAAGTCAACCACCTGCAGTGACATCCGCTTATGTGGAAGTCAACCACCTGCAGTGACATCCGCTTATGTGGAAGTCAACCACCTGCACTCCCATCCGCTTATGTGGAAGTCAACCACCTGCACTCCCATCCGCTTATGTGGAAGTCAACCACCTGCACTCCCATCCGCTTATGTGGCAGTCAACCACCTGCACTCCCATCCGCTTATGTGGAAGTCAACCACCTGCACTCCCATCCGCTTATGTGGAAGTCAACCACCTGCACTCCCATCCGCTTATGTGGCAGTCAACCACCTGCCGTGACATCCGCTTATGTGGAAGTCAACCACCTACAGTGACATCCGCTTATGTGGAAGTCAACCACCTGCAGTGACATCCGCTTATGTGGAAGTCAACCACCTGCAGTGACATCCGCTTATGTGGAAGTCAACCACCTGCACTCCCATCCGCTTATGTGGAAGTCAACCACCTGCACTCCCATCCGCTTATGTGGAAGTCAGCCCCCTGCAGTGACTTGCGTTTAACAGTTGTTATATCCACTTACACTGACACATGCTTATGTGAAAATCATCCACCTACACTGACACTCGATTTTTATGAAAGTCAACCACCTACACTGACAAGCACTTACATTAGAATTAGAATTATATACTTTAGTCATAACCTCTTAAACAAATGATTAAAATTCTGGCTGGGCTCAACAACAGTGTAACTCAAACTTACATTTATCGACATAAATTGAAGAATATTAAGTTTGCAATTTGAATGGTGACATATACTGGTAAACCAAAAAGTGTGGTTTACCATTAGAGTTGGTGAGACACACGTTGGCAACACATATATCGTCAAATTAGAACGATAGGGAAGAGGAAATATCAAATAATTATTCCATGAAGTGATAGTAATTGGTCCACCCAGCAGCCATGTTGGACGAGCCTGGATCACAATCCATCTGGACACACAACTCGTGTCACATTGATGTGATTTCAACAGGATTTAAAATGATTGTCAGTAAGCCTTCTCTTTGTGGCCGTAATTGGATTCCAAATTCCAAATATCCAGCAAGGATAGTCTGCCTGCTCTCTCTCTGGAATAGTCTGCCTGCTCTCTCTCTGGAATAGTCTGCCTGCTCTCTCTCTCTGGGATAGTCTGCCTGCTCTCTCTCTGGAATAGTCTGCCTGCTCTCTCTCTCTGGGATAGTCTGCCTGCTCTCTCTCTGGAATAGTCTGCCTGCTCTCTCTCTCTGGGATAGTTTCCCTGCTCTGTCTGCAGTCTGATTGTTTTATGCTGACCTTATACGGAAGTGATCCACCAACAATGTCATGCATATAATGGCAGTCATCCACCTACAATGGCATACTTTTAATGTAAGTCATCCATTTGCACTTGTTGACAGATTTATTTATTTTGGATGGATTTTAAGTTCGTTCAGTGTATATTAATACAAAAAAATTACTTTATCCGTGAATTTGATCAACTGGGTTAAGCTCCTTCTCATTTTTGTCTTCATAACTTAACGCTTGCCGAAGACTGAGAGCACTATACCTCAATGTTCCCAGGGGCAAACTTTGCTGGCAGGGGTAGTTAGTCATTACGTGTAGGGTGTGGAGGCAAGTGTAGGGTGTGGAGGCAAGTGTAGGGTGTGGAGGCAACTGTAGGGTGTGTGTGGAGGCAAGTGTAGGGTGTGGAGGCAAGTGTAGGGTGTGGAGGCAAGTGTAGGGTGTGGAGGCACGTGTAGGGTGTGGAAGCAGGTGTAGGGTGTGTGTGGAGGCAACTGTAGGGTGTGGAGGCAGGTGTAGGGTGTGTGTGGAGGCAAGTGTAGGGTGTGTGTGGAGGCAACTGTAGGGTGTGGAGGCAGGTGTAGGGTGTGTGTGGAGGCAAGTGTAGGGTGTGTGTGGAGGCAACTGTAGGGTGTGGAGGCAGGTGTAGGGTGTGTGTGGAGGCAAGTGTAGGGTGTGTGTGGAGGCAACTGTAGGGTATGGAGGCAGGTGTAGGGTGTGTGTGGAAGCAAGAACAAGGTGTGCAGGCAAGTGCAGGGTGAATAATGACGACAGATTGTACAATGTCATGCACCTTAAAAGAAAGGTGCTGTCGTCTCGTATACATATTAATATAGTTGAGGCCGACAGCCTCCCCCACCACCCACTCAAGAGGGGCGTGTTGCGGCGTAGTTGACTCTCATCTTCCCGCGTCGTTCCCTCTGGTGGCAGCCCTCACCAAACACACTCAAAACGTAACCACGTCAGCGTCGTTATTTTACGTTGTAGCGACGCTGTAACGTTGCGTCTTTTGCATGGGAGGGAAGTTTTTTTCCTGAACAAGTTTTCATGAACTTGAACAAGTACACCTTCCCCTCTCGTGTACAATGTGTTGATCTGTGTCTTCTGTTTAGCGTTGGTGGGGTTGCGTTTATGTCCACTACAGCTTTCAGGACTTCTCTCCTACGTCTTGTGAGTTACTCTTAGGACTCTGCTGCGTCTTGTGAGTCTCTTTTATGACTCTGCTGCGTCTTGTGAGTCACTTTTAGGACTCTGCTGCGTCTTGTGAGTCACTTTTAGGACTGCTGCGTCTCGTGAGTCACTTTTAGGACTCTGTTGCGTCTTGTGAGTCACTTTTAGGACTTTGCTGCGTCTTGTGAGTCACATTTAGGACTCTGCTCCGTCTTGTGACCATGTCACTGACCATGTAGCCTCTGTACGGGTTTCTGTGACAGCTCCAGACACAGCATTTGCCTCTGTGAGGAGGCCATTTATGAACGGTATTTTGTTTTTCGCCTTTGTTTTTTATTCCTTTCATGTTGGCATAGATAAATTAGGTTATTTTCTATTAAATATTTTGACAGGGAGTTTTTTTTCCAGATTGGTCCATTATGTGTGTGTGGGGATATTGAAGGTATATACCTGCTGTTGCAGCATTGTTGCATGTCGTGGTTGTAGCTCTGCTGCTGGGTGTAGGTGCGACAGGTGTGTGTGTGTGTGTGTGTGTGTGTGTGTGTGTGTGTGTGTGTATGTGTGTGTGTGTGTGTGTGTGTGTGTGTGTGTGTGTGTGTGTGTGTGTGTGTGTGTGTGTGTGTGTGTGTGTGTGTGTGTGTGTGTGTGTGTGTGTGTGTATGTGTGTGTGTGTGTGTGTGTGTGTGTGTGTGTGTGTACTCACCTAATTGTACTCACCTAATTGTGCTTGCGGGGGTTGAGCTCTGGCTCTTTGGTCCCGCCTCTCAACCGTCAATCAACTGGTGTACAGATTCCTGAGCCTATTGGGCTCTATCATATCTACATTTGAAACTGTGTATGGAGTCAGCCTCCACCACATCACTTCCTAATGCATTCCATTTACTAACTACTCTGACACTGAAAAAGTTCTTTCTAACGTCTCTGTGGCTCATTTGGGTACTCAGCTTCCACCTGTGTCCCCTTGTTCGCGTCCCACCAGTGTTGAATAGTTCATCCTTGTTTACCCGGTCGATTCCCCTGAGGATTTTGTAGGTTGTGATCATGTCCCCCCTTACTCTTCTGTCTTCTTCTGTGTGTGTGTGTGTGTGTGTGTGTGTGTGTGTGTGTGTGTGTGTGTGTGTGTGTGTGTGTATGTGTGTGTGTGTGTGTGTGTGTATGTGTGTGTGTGTGTGTTTGTGTGTGTGTGTGTGTGTGTGTGTGTGTGTGTGTGTGTGTGTGTGTGTGTGTGTGTGTGTGTGTGTGTGTGTGTGTGTGTGTGTGTGTGTGTGTGTGTGTGTGTGTGTGTGTGTGTGTGTGTACTCACCTAGTTGTGTTTGCGGGGGTTGAGCTCTGGCTCTTTGGTCCCGCCTCTCAACCTGTGTGTGTGTGTGTGTGTGTTGTGAGGGTATGGCTCGTTCCTCCAGTTCCGATATCATACGTTTCCTTCCTGTTCAGCCTTTTGGAGCCTTTTTCGACATCATAACCTTAGCGTTAAATACCCCCCCCCCCCCTAACGTTGGTTAACCTAACCAATGTCTAAGCTTATTTGTAAACTGTGGAGGGGGGAGAGGGGGAGCCTTCAAAATGCAGGCTTGGTAAGCTTCATTTTGAAAGGAGGAAAGGTTCAAAATGAAGCTTGAGTGTTCATCATTTATTGTAAGGGCTTATTAGGATGTATTTTTGTTTACGTGGCATAGACTTGGCTGCACCTGCGAAAGGACACAGTTGAGTGTTTCTTAGACTGAAAACAAATGCTCAAATGGTGATGGAGCCCCTTAGTCCTCCTAAGGTATTCCCAACGTGGAAGGGAAGGGAACTATGAGGAGAAAACGGCAAGCCATTACGACTATATAGCACTGGGAAGGGATCAGGATAAGGATTTGGGATGGGACGGGGGGGAAAGGAATGGTGCCCAACCACTTGGGCGGTCGGGGGATTGAACGCCGACCTGCATGAGGCGAGACCGTCGCTCTACCGTCCTAGTCCAAGTGGCTGGGCTCCCAACGTCGAGAAAACAGTAAGTTTAAAGTAACGTAAAGTAACTTAAAGTTTAACTTAAAGTTTAAAGTAAAGTAGGTTAAGAGTAAAGTCTCTTAACCGACCAGAGGACCGAAAACAGAAAAGGGACAGTACGTCACTTTCCGGAAGGAAAAGGAACTATCAGGGGAAAGCGCCAAGTCATTACGACTATTTAGCACTGGGAAGTAGGTCAGGATAAGGATTTGGGATGGAACGGTGGGGGAAGGGAAGGAAGGAAAGGTGCCCAACAGTTTGGACGGTCGGGGATTAAACGCCGACCTGCATGAAGCGAGACCGTCGCTCTGCCGTCCAGCCCAAGTGGTTGGACATCACTTTCTCGAGCCGTTTCCATTTTCTAGTACGACAATTTTTGGCCTTATGTAACCCATACGATCGAAATGTGACATTCTTTGTAGGCGGTGTAAGAGAGAGAGAACCTTGTGTAGGGAGAAATAACAGTGTTGAATGTTGTAAACCAGTCTGGTACTTTTACCCCTGCAGATATACTGAGCATCATCTTAGCAGGAAAAGGTCATCTCCTAAAAACCAATGTAAACAAAACGGATAAAATAGTTAAAAAGCAGATTCAATGCAAGAAAATATAGAGAAACAACAGTGTTAAATGTAGAAAAACAGCCTGGAACATTAAAAGACATATAAATGAACTATTGGGAAATTTGTATGACATGTATAGGGATGAGACATTATTGGAACCGGGGCAAGAAGCACATAGGCAAGGCCTTCTCATTCAACTGGGAGAGAGAGGCAGTGAGAACAAGACCAGTGTGTCTTGGATGGTCTCCAACAAATACGATAAGTGCAGTATTATAGATGTTTATAGCGGTGCTTTCCTTTTTTGTGTAAGTTAGAGATAGGAATTTGTAGAAATAAGGATTTTAGAACCCTGTGTGTAGGGAGAGTGGTGTGTTGTTAATTCAGGTACATGTGCTCAGCTGTGTGTCACATGGGGTTATCCACATTTACATTGTACATCCATCTGTGTATTGTGGTTAGAGTAGTGTATTGTTAAAACCCATGTCCTTTGTAGTGCCCTAAGAGAAGTGGAATGGAGTAATGACCTCCATTCAAACTACAAATCCCAGTTTGTAGAGGCCTAAACCGTTGTGTATGGTCCCTTGTGCCAGTGGTCTCCTGAGATATGTTGGTGGGACGGAACCTCCTCCCCCCCCCCCTGTTCTAATCAGTGTGAAAAAATCTGGTATTTTTTTTTAATAAAAACCCTTTTGTAAAAATTGTACCCCAAGGTGTATTTCTTGTCCCATGTAGTTAGAACTGGTGATTATTGCTATATAGATCCCTGCACTTCCATTATTTATAAAACATTAAGAGCGGGTGTTGTTAGCGATACTCTAAGGTACGGCGTTCAATCCCGTACCTTACAGCGGAGAGATTGGCCACGCTTGACAGTGCCGTCAAGGGCAGCGACAAGTATGAGTGCTAGGAAGATGCGTGATCAATGTGAGAGATACTTTGTAAAATGAAGGAAACGTTTAAAAGATAAATATTACTGAGTACATTGTAGTACTAATAACTATAACTATAAATCAAAGTCATATGTCAGTATAGAGGAGAGTATTTCTATAAACTGGTATAAGGATATAACACTGGAACGGTTGGCGGGAATAGTACAGAGCCTAACCTGAGGACAGGCGATAACAGCCTAGCCTGAGGACAGGTGACAACAGCCTAGCCTGAGGACAGGTGACAGCAGCCTAGCCTCCTATACTGAAAGTACTTATATTAACTATTTGGTCGAAAGTACAAACGTCGCGTGCACTGATGGACTGCAGGAAAGTTCATTTTTGTATTATTGAATTTGTACAAACAGGAAACAATTTCAACCACAACACACACACATTTATCAGTATTATATATATATATATATATATATATATATATATATATATATATATATATATATATATATATATATATATATATATATATATATATATATATATATATACATATATATATATATATATATATATATATATATATATATATATATATATATATATATATATATATATATATATATATATATATAGTTACGAAAGTGGTACTTTCGATTAAATAGTTACTATAAGTATTATCATTTCAGGAGGATGGGCTTGGTTGGAGCGAGAGCGCGAACCAACTACCCTGGACGTAGATGTTGCTCACATTGTTGGAACCCTCCAAAGACTCTCCATCCGTCCTCTGAAGGGCGGGCCTCCCTCCAACTTAAACTCCAGTATATATAAACTCGCTATGCAATCTGATGTCAAATAATACGGGGGTGACAGGGGGGATTGGAGAGCATGTAGATGATGCGCAATCTGTGGCCAGCCATGTTGGATCCTCGCGTCCATGTGTAGGATAAGCAACGCTTGTAGCCTAGTGGTTGGCTGATTATTTTTAGATGACTAGGTTTTGTTGCCATACAGTCTATGATAACAATAGTGTTTCAATATACTGATGACGTATCGTTACCGTTACAGTCTATGGGGAGACGTGTTTAACGTAAGATTGACTCTTCGTACCCGGCTTTCTCCTGACAATTTTACCTTGATGACCATTGATCGACTTGAGAATGGTCCAGGACGGACAGAAACGTCGTCGTCCCTTCACCTTCTAGTGTGTGGTCTGGTCATCATACTTTAGCCACGTTATTGTGACTCATCGCTTGCAATTTTACCTTCCCTAACCATCCTAGGCCACAAATACTTGTTGACTTGGTGAAAGTCGAAAATAATGATTCAGTGCAGGCAAGGAAGCTTATAACATTATTTTGCCTTATTTTATTAAGATTATAAAGCTCATATATACAAGTTGTAATTTTTGCATATTTCTATTTCCCCTCTGCATTATATATATTTCCAGGAGCTTATTATGCTCATAAAGTTAATATATACAACTTGTAATTCTTACATGTTGTATCTACTTCTCTTTGTTATATATTGTTGAAGTATCTTATTATGCTTATAAATTTTATATACACAACTTTGGAATTTTGCTACATGTATTTTGTTGGTAGGAAGAGTACAGGAATTGGTGTCCAGATATTTAGTTGAATGCTTTATCTATTTTGATTTCTATGTGAACGTGGGGGAGGGGGGATCATTTATCAGTATCTATCTTGAAATGTTAATTTGTCACCTTTCATTTATTTATATGAAAAATTACAACTAATGCAGGAATTGTTATAGATGCTATATTATAGATAAGCTCCTTTATTAATTCCATTGTAAGTTTAAAACTAAGCCGAAGTCAATAAGAGTGGCCTGGACACCCTCGCTGGTGCGCTGCGAGCAGACATTGTTGACCTGTATATCCATGTGTGTGTCTTATTCTTTAATTTCATCGTATTCTTTCCTTTCCTCGAATTATTCTTTCATCTTACTCTTATCTTGCATCTTATTCTTACCGTCAACTTTCTCTTGCATTCATCCCACCTCTCATGCCTCTCTCTCTCTCTCCCATCACATTTTTTGTCTTGTCCGCTCTCTTTCAATTACACGACTTGATAATGATCCAGGACGGACCAAAACACTGTCGTTTCTTCACTTTTCTGGTATGTGGTTTGGATGTCACATATATCCACATACACATATATCCACATAGAAAACAAAAGTTAGAGCCAAAACTGCTAGAGTGGTATAGACTGGATATGTCACAATTCCAGAGCTCCAGGAATGTATAACTCAGTGTAAGAAGAGAGGCAGAGAGACAGTATGAAAATGACATAGCAAATAAAGCCAAGACCTGCCCAAATCTGTTCCACAGTTACATCAGGAGGCAAACAACTGTGAAAGAATAGTTGAGGAAACTGAGAATGTGTGACGACAGGTACACAAAGAATGACAGAGAGGTGTGTAAAGAAATCATCAAGAAATTCCAGGAGGTCTTCACAGTAGAGCAAGGAGAGGTTGCAACAAGCCGGGAAGCTTTGGAAGGGTTCGAAATTTCCAGAGATGAAGTTAGGAGGTATCTGTTGGAACTGGACGTGAGGAAGGCTGTAGTACAGTGACGGAAGCTCACCATGGATACTAAAAGAGTGTGCAGAAGCACTTTGCTTGTCACTCTCAATTGTATAGTCACTGAAAACAGACCTACCAGAAATGTGGAAGACAGTTAATGTAGTCCCAATAAACAAAAAGAGTGACAGGCAAGAGGCACTGAACTACAGGCCGGTGGCCCTAACTTGTATACCATGCAAGGTGATGGAGAAGAGTGTGAGGAAAATCTTAGTATCACATCTGGAGAGAAGAGATCTAATTCGTGACACACCACTATCATGGGTGCAGAGATGGCAGACCATAAACCTCACTGGTCTAATGAAATTCTACGATCAGGTGACAAATATTAAGCAAGAAAGAAAAGGCTGGGCAGACTGTATTTTCTTGGACTGTCGGAAAGCCTTCGACACGGGACCCTATTAGACGCTGGTGCACAAGTTGGAGACAAAAGCTCGAGCAACTGGTAGGGAAAGTAAGTAATTATCAGAAGATAATTGTGAGGGGTGAGGTGTAAGGATGACGTGATGTCACTAGCGGAGTCCCACAGGGTTCTCTACTCGGACCTATCCTTTTTTTATAGTCGTAAATGATTTTCCAGAGTGTACAGACGTATTCCTATCAATATTTGCTGCTGTTGCTAAAATTATGAGAAGGATTAAGGCAGAGGAAGACAGCATGAAGCATCAAGATGACCTGGACAAACTGAAGCAATGGTCTGAAAAGTGACTATTAAAGTTTAATTCGGGTAAATGTAAAATAATGAATACAGGGCTAGGGAGCAGGAGACCAGATACCGGGTACCATTTGGAAGATGAAATCCTTTGGGAATCTGGGAGATTTAAATTTTAATTATCAGGGGAAAGCGCCAAGCCATTACGACTTAATAGCACTTGGAAGAGGTCGGGATAAGGATTTGGGATGGGACGGGGGGGGAGGGAATGGTGCCCTGCCACTTGGACAGTCGAGGGATTGAACGCCGACCTGCATGAAGCGACACAGTCGCTCTAACGTCCAGTCCAAGTGGCTGGGTATCTAGAAGAAAGACCTGTGAGTTGATATCTCGCTAGATGCCACCTGAAGCCCATATCAAGAGGATATCATCAGCGGTCTGTGCTAGGTTGGCTAGCATAAGAACTGCCTTTAGAGACCTGTTTAAGGAAGCATTTATTACCAATATATACCACATATGCCAGACCAGTGCTGGAGTATGCAGCTCCAGTGTGAAACCCCGTATCTAATTAAGCACAAATTGCAGAAGATTCAAAAGATTGCCACCAGACTGGTACCCGAGTTGAGGAGTAAGAGCTACGAGGAGAGAGTATAGGAACTAAACCTCGCGTCGCTGGGAGAAAGAAAATTTAGGGGAGACATGATCACCGCATGCAAGATTCTCTGTGAACTTAAAAGGGTGGTACACACACTAAGAAACACAGGTGGAAACTCAAATGAGCCATAGAGACGTTAGAGGGAACTTTTCAGTGTCAACGTAGTTAACAAAAGGAATGCATTAGGCAGTGATGTGGTGGAGTCTGACTCCATACACAGTTTAAAATGTAGATGTGATAGAGCCCAATAGGCTCCGGAACCTGTACACCAGTTGACAGTTGAGAGGCGGGACTAAAGAGCCGACGCTCAACCCCACACAAGCATAACTAGCTGAGTACAATTAGGTGAGTACACACACACACACATTTATTTTTTTAATATTGACACAACCATAAGAAATAGACATTAACCTTTATTATCATTATAATTACATGTGGACAAGTGTAGACTCTTGTGGACAAGTGTAGACTCTTGTGGACAAGTGTAGACTCTTGTGGACAAGTGTAGACTCTTGTGGACAAGTGTAGACTCTTGTGGACAAGTATAGATTCTTGTGGACGGGTTGTCCAGCCTACGGTATCCATGGCTACGTCCCCCCCCCCCCTCACCCTGTGACGGCTCTGTAGTCCTGGGTCACCTTGCCCACTCACACACCGGTGCCGGCACCCGTTGCCGAGGACCTGCCCGCCTCTTTAACAAGGCCCAAGGACCCGCCGGCAGCTTTAACAAGGCCCGAGGACCCGCCGGCCTCTTTAACAAGGGCCGAGCAAAATAGTTCCATCAGTGTTGTCAACACCGGCCGATGATTGCTCCGTGGCTTCAGCGCCTGAAGCACCCACATCCGGAGGGAAAAATGGTTGTCGATCTAGCAGTACTGGGATGAGTACTGTAGTAACCGGGCGAGGCTGTACACGTCACTGGCGGGGGTGCATGGGTGGCCTTTTACGACCTCGGGAGCAATGTGAAGGCACTGCTAGGCAGTCTGGTCTAAGCTGACCCGAGCGCCATCTTGTACAGCCAAGCCGAAGTCTATAAGAGTGGCCTGGACACCCTCGCTGGTGCGCTTCACGCAAACATTGTTGGCCTTTATATCCATGTGTATCCATCCCCGAGCATGGATGGTACTCATGATCCGGCACACCTGACTGCTGACCTCAAGACACACCTGTACGGAGGTCTGCCGTCGCTCGAGTATATCCGACCAGGTCTCCCCGGAGTATTCTGTGATCAGGGTGAGGGCCTCGGGGCACACACCAATCAACTTCTGCACCCCAGCCAATCCTTGCAGCGCCGACAGAGCCTTTATCTCCTGGATGAGCGTTTGAGTACCATAGGGAGCGGTCCAGCAGGTCTTGGCGACCCACAGCGAAGAAGAGACCGAGACCAACTGGCAGCTGCCGTAGCCGCCAGACCCCAGCATCCTGGTGGAGTCCTTGTCCATGACGAAGGAGAGGAAGGAGGGGCCGAAAATGTTCACCTGACACTGCTCACACACTTCTCTAAGGCGGCCCACGCTCTCTTCTCTAGCCATTGCCATCATGACTAAGAATATCCTTCACAAATATGACAATATATTTACCGATCTGAATATATATCCGACATAAAAGTAATTTAGTCAAGATGCTGGTGGAAATTACTGTGTCCAGATGCTGATGGAGATTACTTAGTCAAGATGCTGATGGAGATTACTTAGTCAAGATGCTTGGGGAGATTACTTAGTCAAGATGCTGGTGGAAATTACCTAGTCAAAAAAGGGCTAACTGGGGGTTCACTAGTCAAGATGATGCTGAGGGTTGAGTTGTCAAGATGATGCTGAGGGTTGAGTTGTCAAGATGATGCTGGAGGTTCAGTAGTCAAGATGATGCTGGGGGTTGAGTAGTCAAGATGATGCTGGAGGTTCAGTAGTCAAGATGATACTGGGGGTTGCGTTGTCAAGATGATGCTGGGGGTTGAATTGTCAAGATGATGCTGGGGGTTGAATTGTCAAGATGATGCTGGGGGTTGAGTTGTCAAGATGATGCTGAGGAATAAGTTGTCAAGATGATGCTGGGGGTTGAATTGTCAAGATGATGCTGGGGGTTGAATTGTCAAGATGATGCTGGGGGTTGAGTTGTCAAGATGATGCTGAGGAATAAGTTGTCAAGATGATGCTGGGGGTTGAATTGTCAAGATGATGCTGGGGGTTGAGTTGTCAAGATGATGCTGAGGAATAAGTTGTCAAGATGATGCTGAGGGTTGAGTTGTCAAGATGATGCTGAGGGTTGAGTTGTCAAGATGATGCTGGAGGTTGAGTTGTCAAGATGATGCTGGGGGTTGAGTTGTCAAGATGATGCTGAGGGTTGAGTTGTCAAGATGATGCTGGGGGTTGAGTTGTCAAGATGAAGCTGGGGGTTCAGTCATCAAGACGATGCTGGGGGTTCAGTAGTCAAGATGCTGCTTGAGGTTCAGTAGTCAAGATGCTGCTTGAGATTCAGTAGTCAAGATGCTGCTTGAGGTTCAGTAGTCAAGATGCTGCTTGAGGTTCAGTAGTCAAGATGCTGCTTGAGGTTCAGTAGTCAAGATGCTGCTTGAGGTTCAGTAGTCAAGATGCTGCTTGAGGTTCAGTAGTCAAGATGCTGCTTGAGATTCAGTAGTCAAGATGCTGCTTGAGGTTCAGTAGTCAAGATGCTGCTTGAGGTTCTGTAGTCAAGATGCTGCTTGAGGTTCAGTAGTCAAGATGCTGCTTGAGGTTCAGTAGTCAAGATGCTGCTTGAGGTTCAGTTGTCAAGATGCTGCTTGAGATTCAGTAGTCAAGATGCTGCTTGAGGTTCAGTAGTCAAGATGCTGCTTGAGGTTCAGTAGTCAAGATGCTGCTTGAGGTTCAGTAGTCAAGATGCTGCTTGAGGTTCAGTAGTCAAGATCCTGCTTGAGGTTCAGTAGTCAAGATGCTGCTTGAGGTTCAGTAGTCAAGATGCTGCTTGAGGTTCAGTAGTCAAGATGCTGGGGGAGATTACTTAGTTCAGATGCTGGTGGAGATTACTTAGTCCAGATGCTGGTAGAGATTACTTAGTCAAGATGCTGGGGGAGATTACTTAGTCAAGATACTGGGGGAGATTACTTTGTCCAGATGCTGGTGGAGATTACTTAGTCCAGATGCTGGTGGAGATTAGCTAGTGAAGACGCTGGTGGAGATTAGCCAATCAAGATGGTTGTGGAGATTACCTAATCAAGTAGCTCGATCGAGGAAATTACCTCGTCGAGATACTGATGGAAATAAAGATGCTGTTAGAGATTAAACAGTCAAGATGTTTGGTCGAAGTTGAGTAGTGAAGATCATGCTGGAGGGTGAGTACTCAAGGTGTTGCTGGTGATCTGAGTAGCCTACATGATGATGATGGTGATGATGATAATGATGATGATGATAATGATGATGATGATAATGATGATGATGATGATGATGATGATGATGATGATGATGATGATGATGATGATGATGATGATGATAATGATGATGATAATGATGATGATGATGATAATGATGATGATGATGATGATAATGATGATGCAAGTTTGAGTGCTCAAGACACTCTCGCGTCTTGGGACCCCCCACTTTCAGGACTCTCTCCTACGTCACCCACTTGAAAATATTTTTTGTAATCGCGTTGACCTGTCGCCCTTACCAACAGTGGTAGCAATCCAATTTTCTTCCCGTGACCTCTTTCGCATACCTATTAGGGGGGGGGGGGACTCTATTGTTGACAAGCCTATAGAGTTAAATGGTTTAATGTAGTGAGTCTATGTAACCTCTTATTTCTCTTCTCTTATTCTCAAGACTCTGCTAATTAATAATTGGCTCTATTTTATAATAATGAGTTATGGCTATATTTATTAATGACCTTTGCTATTTAATAATAGATTCTAGAATTTACGATAATGGGTTCTGCTATTTAAACAAAAATAAAGTTGTAGCAACGTTATTACAACGTAAAAATTAGGCTCGTAGTAACGTTGTGTGTGTGGGGGGCGTTTCCGTCTCCGTTCTATACAAGTACAACCCGTCCTCTTAAAAATAACGTCGCTTTTCGCTCATATGCGCGCTATGGCCAAAAAAAGACGTATTTTGAAATGAAATCGGCTCATAAAAGTGACGTACTGTCCCCGTTTTTTGTTTGAATCCTCTGGCTTACTCGGTATGGTTAGGAAAGGAAACTTACAAATCAACTTTTTTTCATGACGTTTTGAAACTTTAGGAGAATTTCCTGCCCTCCTAACCTATCAGAAGACTCTTAACTTACTGTTTTGGAAACAAAAAATCCAAAATTTAATTTCAAATTTTTTTAATTTTCAAATTACGTCCATTTTTGGCCATACGGACAAACGGCTAAATTCAGACGTAATTTATAGGAGGGGAATTCTCACCTGCATTCTCCCCAGTGGGCACAACATACTTGAGTTGAACCACTGAGTCAACGTTATCGACGTTGATACAACGTTATCGACGTTGATCCAACGTTATCGACGTTGATCCAACGTTATCGACGTTGATCCAACGTTATCGACGTTGATCCAACGTTATCGACGTTGATCCAACGTTATCGACATTGATCCAACGTTATCGACGTTGATCCAACGTTAAATCAACGTCATTTTGTCCAACATGTGCCGGCTGAGTCAGCCCATAGCTTAATTGTCGTCTTGAAATGACGTAACGAGTCCATCCTGACGAAACTTTCACAATAGGCTGTCACAAGTAATTATTTTTCGTGGCTGTAATTATTTTTCCCAAGGCTACAAGTGTTGCTTTGGCCAGTGTTCTGTTGTATTCCACGTATAGCTTCGTGTTCTGTTGTATTCCACGTTATAGCTTCGTGTTCTGTTGTATTCCACGTATAGCTTCGTGTTCTGTTGTATTCCACGTATAGCTTCGTGTTCTGTTGTATTCCACGTTATAGCTTCGTGTTCTGTTGTATTCCATGTATAGCTTCGTGTTCTGTTGTATTCCACGTATAGCTTCGTGTTCTGTTGTATTCCACTTTATAGCTTCGTGTTCTGTTGTATTCCACGTATAGCTTCGTGTTCTGTTGTATTCCACGTATAGCTTCGTGTTCTGTTGTATTCCACGTTATAGCTTCGTGTTCTGTTGTATTCCACGTATAGCTTCGTGTTCTGTTGTATTCCACGTATAGCTTCGTGTTCTGTTGTATTCCACGTATAGCTTCGTGTTCTGTTGTATTCCACTTTATAGCTTCGTGTTCTGTTGTATTCCACGTATAGCTTCGTGTTCTGTTGTATTCCACGTATAGCTTCGTGTTCTGTTGTATTCTACGTATAGCTTCGTGTTCTGTTGTATTCCACGTATAGCTTCGTGTTCTGTTGTATTCCACGTATAGCTTCGTGTTCTGTTGTATTCCACGTATAGCTTCGTGTTCTGTTGTATTCCACGTATAGCTTCGTGTTCTGTTGTATTCCACGTATAGCTTCGTGTTCTGTTGTATTCCACGTATAGCTTCGTGTTCTGTTGTATTCCACTTTATAGCTTCGTGTTCTGTTGAATTCCACGTATAGCTTCGTGTTCTGTTGTATTCCACGTATAGCTTCGTGTTCTGTTGTATTCTACGTATAGCTTCGTGTTCTGTTGTATTCCACGTATAGCTTCGTGTTCTGTTGTATTCCACGTATAGCTTCGTGTTCTGTTGTATTCTACGTATAGCTTTGTGTTCTGTTGTATTCCACGTATAGCTTCGGGTTCTGTTGTATTCCACGTACAGCTTCGTATTCTGTTGTATTCCACGTTATAGCTTCTTGTTCTGTTGTATTCCACGTATAGCTTCGGGTTCTGTTGTATTCCACGTATAGCTTCGTGTTCTGTTGTATTCCACGTATAGCTTCGTGTTCTGTTGTATTCCACGTATAGCTTCGTGTTCTGTTGTATTCCACGTATAGCTTCGTGTTCTGTTGTATTCCACGTATAGCTTCGTGTTCTGTTGTATTCCACGTATAGCTTAGTGTTCTGTTGTATTCCACGTATAGCTTCGTGTTCTGTTGTATTCCACGTATAGCTTCGAGTTCTGTTGTATTCCGCGTATAGCTTCGTGTTCTGTTGTATTCCACGTATAGCTTTGTGTTCTGTTGTATTCCACGTTATAGCTTCGTGTTCTGTTGTATTCCACGTATAGCTTCGTGGTCTGTTGTATTCCACGTTATAGCTTCGTGTTCTGTTGTATTCCACGCATCTTCGTGTTCTTTTGTATTCCACGTATCTTCGTGTTCTTGTACTTCTTGCATTCGACGTCACCTCGTGTTCCGTTACTTGCATTCTACGTCGCCTCGTAAACGATGACTTGTATTCCAAGTAGTTTCGTGTTTACTTTCACTAAAAATTCACTTAATTACTCTACATGCTCCGTAAAGCCTTCCTGGCTTTACGCCTTCTTTTGATAATTACAACTTGATTTATTCAAAGCTTTACAACATTGCTAGAAGCTTTACAACTAAAGGACTTGTGTAGTTAAATAGTTTATTATTGCTCCTCGCTTTTTTTTTTATTATATGTATCAACAAGCTTAGTTGGTACACACACACGCGTGCCCTGCTAACCTTATTCTACATAAGGGGACTACAGACTATAGACCAAGAGCTGGCTCAGTGTTCATCAACTGTACCCACCTTACAGGATGATAGGTCATATCATTCACGGGGGAGGACATGAGACGTAAGTCTAGTTCATCAACTGTACCCACCTTACAGGATGATAGGTCATATCATTCACGGGGGAGGACATGAGACGTAAGTCTAGTTCATCAACTGTACCCACCTTACAGGATGATAGGTCATATCATCCAGGGGGAGGACATGAGACGTAAGTCTAGTTCATCAACTGTACCCACCTTACAGGATGATAGGTCATATCATTCACGGGGGAGGACATGAGACGTAAGTCTAGTTCATCAACTGTACCCACCTTACAGGATGATAGGTCATATCATTCACGGGGGAGGACATGAGACGTAAGTCTAGTTCATCAACTGTACCCACCTTACAGGATGATAGGTCATATCATCCAGGGTATGGACATGAGACGTAAGTCTAGTAGCCTGCACAGGCAAGCTTAGGGTAGCCCACGAGAGATGAGGTAATTGTGAGGAGAAACAGCTAAGCTAGTGTGACTACATTGCGCTGGGAAGGGTTATGAGGACAAGGACGTAGGAGATAAGGACAAGGAGCTCTGAGTACAAGGAGCTGGGGGTATGGAGACAAGGAGTTAGGGTATGAGGACAAGGAGCTTGGGTTAATAGGACAAGGAGCTGGGGTATGAGGACGAGGAGCTGGGGTATGAGGACGAGGAGCTGGGGTATGAGGACGAGGAGCTGGGGTATGAGGACGAGGAGCTGGGGTATGAGGACGAGGAGCTGGGGTATAAGGACAAGGAGCTGGGGTATAAGGACAAGGAGCTGGGGTATGAGGACAAGGAGCTGGGGTATGAGGACGAGGAGCTGGGGTATGAGGACGAGGAGCTGGGGTATAAGGACAAGGAGCTGGGGTATGAGGACAAGGAGCTGGGGTATGAGGACAAGGAGCTGGGGTAATAGGACAAGGAACTGGGATATGAGGACAAGGAGCTGGAGTATAGGGGCAAGGAGCTGGGATATAAGGACGAGGGTATCTGGGGTATGAGGACAAGGTGAAAGTGATACATCGGGAATCGAACGCCGACCCTGTACGATTCTAGGACGTCACTGTGCCAACCGGTCCAAGTGGAGGGGGTCAGAATATCATCCAACATCCGTGACTGAATGAAAGTATCTCTCTTACCATTTTGTCACGATAACTTGATTTCCGACACAGGTAAACCTTAGATACTTGGCTTAATGTTGACATACTTGACTGTAAATAATTTCGGGTGAAATACTATGTAATTTCTGGGCCATCAGTGATAGTTTGATCTCAATGAATAAATAAACTGACAGTGTCATCATTACTATTATTACTCTTCGCAACCTTGAGAAGCTTTCACAAGATTACCAACATCTTGGGGTGGTCCGGGCTATGGAGGCCTCGCTCTGTGCAGGTCAGTGGTTGGGCACTATTCCTTCTCTCCGTCCTTTCCCAGCTCCTTCTCCATATATCCCAGCGCCTTCTTCCTATATACCAACGCCTTCTCCCTATATCCCAGCGCCTTCTCCTTATATTCCAACCTCCTTATATACCAGCGTCTTCTCTTTATATCCCAGCGTCTTCTTATATCTCAGCTCCTCCTTATGTCCCAGTTCCTTCTTATATCCCAGCTCCTTCTATGCCTGTGCCTTGTTCTGATCTCCCACTGCTTCTCCTTACATTTCAGCTCCGTTTCCTATATCCCAGCTCCTTCTCCTTATATCCGAGCTCCTCCTTATATCCCAGCTCCTCCTCCTTATATCCCAGCTCCTCCTCCTTATATCCCAGCTCCTTATCTTCATATCCCTTCCAATCGTTAGACATTCGTCCTGGCTTAGCATTTCGTCCTGGTAATTACCGTACCTTTCAAGAGATCAATAATGCTTAAGGAATTCATTCGTTGCTCAGTGATGCTGCAATGGCTTGTTGAACCATCTCCTGTTTGTCAATAGAACAAGCCATATGATGGGCTCATTCCTCCATACCAATAGAATAAGACTTGTTGGAGTATTGTCGAGCCTCAGCCCCTCCCCCCCCCCCCCACATCTCACATGTCTACCCCCACCTCATCCCCCACGTCACATGTCTACTCACACCTCACCTCACCTCACGTGCCCAGCATCACCCCTCCCTACCACATAGGCCTCACCCCCCCCCCACCCCCCACCCCTTTCTTTCATCTCCCTCAGCACGCAGCTGGCCCTGTGTGCGTGCTTGGTTTAATAAAGGCCTCATAGGTAAAATATTTTTAATAATGTCCATTCCGAACTTGGCCTTTCTTATTACCCTACAAAGTTTGTGTAATAACTTGGCTCAACATTAATGTTCAACCAATATTTTTAAACTTGTCAGCAACTTATATGCATATATATATACATTAGTATATTTGGGTTGCAGCCTTTCTTGTAAACATGTGTTGTTGAATATGACCGAAAGGGTAAGATTAATTATTCTAACACGAAACTTCTCAATATGTCTTATGTTATTCTTATTATGAAAGCTTTAAGTTTTCATCACAATTAAGGTTCAACATTTAGGAGCGAACGTTTTCGTTGAGCTGATTATGCTGACGAGGCTGATCTGGGTAAGGCTCATCAGATGAACAGCATCCTAGCCCCGCCTCTGTCAGCATCCTATAGTACCTCTAAAGAGCATCCCAGCTCCTCGGGGCAACATCATTGCATCTCATATGCATCTCAATGCTAAGACCTCGGAGCAGCATCCTAGCACCTCGGCAACATCCAGCATATCTGGCAGCACCCCTGCCCCCTAGGACAGCATCATAGCACCTAGGACAGCATCCTATCTCACAGGGTAGCATCTCAACATCTTTAACAGCATTCTAGTACAAAGAAAAGCATCCCAGCACGTAGGGTAATATTTTGATGCCTTGCGTAGCATCGAAGCACCTCTGGTAGCATCCCAGCACCTCTGGCAGCATCCCAGCACCTCTGGTAGCATCCCTGGTTGATACCTGGTTGATGGGGTTCTGGGAGTTCTTCTACTCCCCAAGCCCGGCTCGAGGCCAGGCTTGACTTGTGAGAGTTTGGTCCACCAGGCTGTTGCTTGGAGCGGCCCGTAGGCCCACATACCCACCACAGCCCGGTTGGGCCGGAACGTCTTTTAGAAAACAGTCTAATTTTCTCTTGAGATGTCCACGGTTGTTCCGGCAACATTTCTTATAGTCGCTGGGAGGACGTTGAACAACCGCGGACCTCTGATGTTTATACAGTGTTCTCTGATTGTGCCTATGGCACCTCTGCTCTTCACTGGTTCTATTCTGCATTTTCTTCCATATCGTTCACTCCAGTACGTTGTTATTTTACTGTGTAGATTCGGTACTTGTCCCTCCAGTATCTTCCACGTGTATATTATTTGGTATCTCTCTCGTCTCCTTTGGCAGCACCTCTGGTAGCATTCCAGCACATTTGGTAGCATTCCAGCACCTCTGGTAGAATCCCAGCACCTCTGGCAGCATCCCAGCACCTCTGGCAGCATCCCAGCACCTCTGGCAGCATCCCAGAACCTCTGGTAGCATCCCAGCACCTCTGGCAGCATCCCAGCACCTCTGGTAGCATCCCAGCACCTCTGGCAGTATCCCAGCACCTCTGGTAGCATCCCAGCACCTCTGGTAGCATCCCAGCACCTCTGGCAGCATCCCAGCACCTCTGGCAGCATCCCAGCACCTCTGGTAGCATCCCAGCACCTCTGGTAGCATCCCAGCACCTCTGGTAGCATCCCAGCACGTCTGGTAGCATCCCAGCACCTCTAGCAGCATCCCAGCACCTCTGGTAGCATCCCAGCACATTTGGTAGCATTCCAGCACCTCTGGTAGAATCCCAGCACCTCTGGCAGCATCCCAGCACCTCTGGCAGCATCCCAGCACCTCTGGCAGTATCCCAGCACCTCTGGTAGCATCCCAGCACCTCTGGTAGCATCCCAGCACCTCTGGTAGCATCCCAGCACCTCTGGTAGCATCCCAGCACCTCTGGCAGCATCCCAGCACCTCTGGCAGCATCCCAGAACCTCTGGTAGCATCCCAGCACCTCTGGCAGCATCCCAGCACCTCTGGCAGCATCCCAGCACCTCTGGCAGCATCCCAGCACCTCTGGCAGCATCCCAACACCTCTGGAAGCATCCCAGCACCTCTGGCAGCATCCCAGCACCTCTGGCAGCATCCCAGCACCTCTGGCAGCATCCCAGCACCTCTGGCAGCATCCCAGCACCTCTGGCAGCATCCCAGCACCTCTGGTAGCATCCCAGCACCTCTGGTAGCATCCCAGCACCTCTAGCAGCATCCCAGCACCTCTGGCAGCATCCCAGCACCTCTGGTAGCATCCCAGCACCTCTGGCAGCATCCCAGCACCTCTGGTACCATCCCAGCACCTCTGGCAGCATCCCAGCACCTCTGGTAGCATCCCAGCACCTCTGGCAGCATCCCAGCACCTCTGGTACCATCCCAGCACCTCTGGCAGCATCCCAGCACCTCTGGCAGCATCCCAGCACCTCTGGTACCATCCCAGCACCTAAGGGTAATTAAGGCCTATTAATTCTCTAAAGGAGAAACAAGGCTTATCAATTTCCGTAGTATTATTAAAGCCATAACAACCTCCCGACCAGCCAGCCAGCAAGTACAAGTATAATATAAAGGCTGAACACTCTCCGGAAATGAAATAAACTCAGTGAATATACGAGGAAACTCTCAGTGTTAATATACAGAAATTATACACAGCTCTCGGGTGGATATTCCCCCTTATAGGTATGGGTTCGATCCCAGGCGCCGGCGAGAAACAATGGGAAGAGTTTCTTTCACCCTATGCCCCTGTTGCCTAGCAGTAAAATAGGTACCTTGGTGTTAGTCAGCTGTCACGGGCTGCTTCCTGGGGGTGGAGGCCTGGTCGAGGACCGGGCCGCGGGGACACTAAAAATCCCCGAAATCATTTCAAGATAACCTCAAGATAACCTCAAGATAGGTCCTTAAGTTGAATACACACTCCTCGACTGGCTCCAGGATCTTAGTGACTCAAGGAGCTCCGATGGCACAGATCGTATTGACCTATACGTCCTCGGATGGCAATCGAGGGACCGAGTGTTCAGTCCCCCTCGGGCAGGACAGATAAGGTTGGGCACGCGTCCTTACAGCTGAATGCTGCTCCTTGTTCATCGAGTCATTCATATCGTTTCCGGAGAGACAGGCATTTGATTTTGGGCTGCATGACGGGGAAGGAGCTTCGTATCCAAGCTCCTTGTCTTCTTATTCCAGCTCCTTGTCTTCATATTCCAGCTCCTTGGCTTCATATCCCAGCTCCTTGTCTTCATATCCCAGCTCCTTGTCTTCATATTCCAGCTCCTTGTCTTCATATTCCAGCTCCTTGGCTTCATATCCCAGCTCCTTGTCTTCATATCCCAGCTCCTTGTCTTCATATTCCAGCTCCTTGTCTTCATATTCCAGCTCCTTGGCTTCATATCCCAGCTCCTTGTCTTCATATCCCAGCTCCTTGTCTTCATATTCCAGCTCCTTGGCTTCATATCCCAGCTCCTTGTCTTCATATCCCAGCTCCTTGCCTTCATATCCCAGCTCCTTGTCTTCATATCCCAGCTCCTTGTCTTCATATCCCAGCTCCTTGGCTTCATATCCCAGCTCCTTGTCTTCATATCCCAGCTCCTTGTCTTCATATCCTAGCTCCTTGCCTTCATATCCCAGCTCCTTGTCTTCATATCCCAGCTCCTTGTCTTCATATCCCAGCTCCTTGTCTTCATATCCCAGCTCCTTGTCCTCATATCCCAGCTCCTTGTCTTCATATCCCAGCTCCTTGTCTTCATTTTCCAGCTCCTTGTCTTCATATTCCAGCTCCTTGTCTTCATATTCCAGCTCCTTGGCTTCATATCCCAGCTCCTTGTCTTCATATCCCTGCTCCTTGTCTTCATATCCCAGCTCCTTGTCTTCATATCCCAGTTCCTTGTCTTCATATTCCAGCTCCTTGTCTTCATATTCCAGCTCCTTGGCTTCATATCCCAGCTCCTTGTCTTCATATCCCAGCTCCTTGTCTTCATATCCTAGCTCCTTGCCTTCATATCCCAGCTCCTTGTCTTCATATCCCAGCTCCTTGTCTTCATATCCCAGCTCCTTGTCCTCATATCCCAGCTCCTTGTCTTCATATCCTAGCTCCTTGTCTTCATATCCCAGCTCCTTGTCTTCATATCCTAGCTCCTTGCCTTCATATCCCAGCTCCTTGTCTTCATATCCCAGCTCCTTGTCTTCATATCCCAGCTCCTTGTCTTCATATCCCAGCTCCTTGTCTACATATCCTAGCTCCTTGCCTTCATATCCCAACTCCTTGTCTTCATATCCCAGCTCCTTGTCTTCATATCCCAGCTCCTTGTCTTCATATCCCAGCTCCTTGTCCTCATATTCCAGCTCCTTGTCTTCATATCCCAGCTCCTTGTCTTCATATCCCAGCTCCTTGTCCTCATATTCCAGCTCCTTGTCTTCATATCCCAGCTCCTTGCCTTCATATCCCAGCTCCTTGTCTTCATATCCCAGCTCCTTGTCTTCATATCCCAGCTCCTTGTCTTCATATCCCAGCTCCTTGCCTTCATATCCCAGCTCCTTGTCTTCATATTCCAGCTCCTTGTCTTCATATCCTAGCTCCTTGCCTTCATATCCCAGCTCCTTGTCTTCATATCCCAGCTCCTTGTCTTCATATCCCAGCTCCTTGTCTTCATATCCCAGCTCCTTGTCCTCATATCCCAGCTCCTTGTCTTCATATCCCAGCTCCTTGTCCTCATATTCCAGCTCCTTGTCTTCATATCCCAGCTCCTTGTCCTCATATCCCAGCTCCTTGTCTTCATATCCCAGCTCCTTGTCCTCATATTCCAGCTCCTTGTCTTCATATATCCCAGCTCCTTATCCTCATATCCCAGCTCCTTGTCCTCATATCCCAGCGCCTTATCCTCATATCCCAGCTCCTTGTCCTCATACCCCTTTTAATTTATATAAAGTCGTACTGGCTTAGCGTAGCTGCTCATAATTACTTTAGTCTCTAAAAAATGAACAGTAGTTGAATCATTACATTCATATTATAATAACCATTAATCATAATACTCAGACCTCATTATTCGTCATAAAGTACAAGATATGGAGTCAGTAAAATGACATCAATCATTGACGACAACTAACGCGAATAAACAACTCATCAATTAGGAAATATTAAAATTGACTATGGGTAGTTTAGCAACAAGAAACACATTAATTGTATATAATCACAACACTGCATGTATCAACGGCAAACAAATACAGTTTACTTCTACAGTTTACAGTTTATCTATTATTCATTGTTGCTGTTTATCTCCACTTCAAACAATATACTGTATTCTCCCAGATAGTTGTTGATATTCTGTACGTTGTTGTTGTTGTGGTTGTAGATTCAGCTCCTCGGAATAAAAGTTCCAAGTAGCACGGGCTATGGTGAGCCCGTAGTGGACTTACCTGGCACAGGAGCGGTGCTGTAACTGATATTCTGTATGCTTTATCATACCTTTATTGAAAGTTGCGTTCAAGTGTTTTTGTTGGGGGAAAAAACTTGTGGGAAGATAGGGAGAGAGGAAGGGTAAAGGGTGAGGGGTCCCGGGCGCCGCCGGGTATCCCCGTCCCAGAATAATATATACAACTACGGCCATCTTCTTCTTACGGGCACCCCCTCTCCTGTGCCAGATAAGTCCATTATGGGCTCACCATAGCCAGTGCTACTTGGAACTTTTTGTTCCAAGTACCGAATCTTAAACAACGACAACATCCCTACGGGCTATTCATGCCCGTGCCACCTCTTGGGGTGGCTCAATCTTCATCAATCAGTCCATCATCTCCGAGTAATGGTCCGCGCTCAGTGTGGATGCTAGTCTCATCGCTGGTAACTAGGCAACAACGAGCCCTCGTGAATCACCTGTTATACAATCCCGCCATTTCGTCAAAGACACGAGTAATCACAGATATTATGTAAATATGGGACGATATCTCTCTCTCTCTCTCTCTCTCTCTCTCTCTCTCTCTCTCTCTCTCTCTCTCTCTCTCTCTCTCTCTCTCTCTCTCTCTCTCTCTCTCTCTCTCTCTCTCTCTCTCTCTCTCTCTCTCTCTCTCTCTCTCTCTCTCTCTCTCTCTCTCTCTCTCTCTCTCTCTCTCTCTGGCTCTCTCTCTGGCTCTCTCTCTGGCTCTCTGGCTCTCTCTCTGGCTCTCTGGCTCTCTCTCTGGCTCTCTGGCTCTCTCTCTGGCTCTCTGGCTCTCTCTCTGGCTCTCTGGCTCTCTCTCTGGCTCTCTGGCTCTCTGTCTCTCTCTCTGGCTCTCTGGCTCTCTCTCGCTCTCTTTCGCTCTCTCTGGCTCTCTCTCGCTCTCTTTCGCTCTCTCTGGCTCTCTCTCGCTCTCTTTCGCTCTCTCTGGCTCTCTCGCACCAGTGAGACTTCTAGCTGACCTGTAGAGGAGTGTTCTACCTTCTCGACTCACAATGGGGGGTCACTGTTTAATTAGCAGTAAACAGTACCCAGGAAGTTAGTTATAACTGTATTGGGGTTGCATGCAAAACTCAGTAATTCAACCTGGGGGGGGGAGACCTCAATATAGGCGCAGGCTTCCTGTCCCCGACAATGGGAATGATTAATACCACAGATTAGTGTTATTATTGGGTTTTCATCTGTGGTCGGGGTTCAGATACGGGGCATCGCATCCCGTTCCGAACACAGCTCACGCATCCGTAATACACCTCAGAGAAGTCAAATTCCCGTACACGCATGCTGCGTACCACGTAGCAGGTATGCACTTGTATTCCAAGTGTCGAACAAAATGGTTCGACCCCCTCTCTCCTCCCCCCGGTTTACCACCACCTCCCCCTGGTTTACCACCACCTCCCCCCGGTTTACCACCACCTCCCCCCGGTTTACCACCACCTTCCCCCGGTTTACCACCACCTCCCCCCCCCCCCCCCCACCAACTGTGGGGAAAAACTGACTAGTGGGATTTTATTATTTATTTTAATTAATGTTAATTTATTTATTAAATAAGTTATAATTAATTTGTTATTAATTTATTTCTTACGATAGTGGACTGTATGGTTTAAATTTGTCCCACTAGTAGTTTCTCTTCACATAATGGGGGGGGGGTTAATTATTAAATTTAGTTATCCCATATTTAAATGGTTAATTAACATTGTTAATGTCACTAAACTGTAATAAAACAGATATTGTTAGTGAGAGTGAATTAAAGCCTTATTTGACTAGAAGGCTTCAACATACAGGTGTAGAACACGTGAGTAGGCCAGTCAGACTCGTGTGTCGTGCCCATGGCATCGTTGTGTACAGGACGGGATAAGATCGGTCACGTGGGTATGTCTATGGGCGACTCCACATTAGTAACTCCACGTCTCAATTTACCTGCCAACATTACGGGCTCACCATAGCCCGTGCTACATGGACACTTCGTTCTGAGTAGTTACATCTGAAATAACAACAACCTGCCAACGAGTGAAATTTGCTACACATAAAGTATTCATTTTATATGTAAATTAATTATATACTGAAATAAAGGATGTTATTAAATTTGCTCACCCTTGGTAATTTTTGGGTCATGAGGCATAACCGCAACAGCACATTAATATTACTTGACCTAAATTCATAAATAATACTGTATGGGTACAATGCCTTCCCTGGAAGCAATGGTGTATATTTGTGCTGCCCAACTCCTCGAAAATCACGGGAGACATCTCCCGTCACGCAGGGTGCAGTCGCACCTCCACAGATCTCCAGTATCAGCTATTGATACTGGTAATGGCTCAAAAGGGGCCACCACTTACGGGCTATTCATGCCCGTGCCACCTTTTGGGTGGCTTAATCTTCATCAATCAATCAATCCTCGAGAATAACTTGATCACAAATACTCGGGATGACAACACGACACGTTTACCGTTCCCGGCTACTCCCTTCCACTACTCTCATCCGCATCTTCTCCAGATGTGTTTACATAAAGAAAAGGAAAGATTTATGTTTATGTTTAATTTATTTTAGTACTGGTAATTTTAAGTTCGTTCCATGGAAAAGTTTTCATGATAATTGCAATTCAGAGACTGATTTTTTTTAAGATTAATTGATTAATTATATTGGTACTACATTTATTTCTGCGACGCAGAAACATAATCCGCGTTTTCTAGAAGAAAATTTCACAGCAACTAGTTTCTCTTTATGAGTAATTAACGTAATTTGATATTTAATTAACACAAACTCAGCAGCAATAGTATTTTCTGCATATTGTTTTGGAAGTTAGTAATTCATGCGTAATTTCCGACAAGAACTCCTCGACCCATTATCAGCTGCAACCTATAAACATCAACTTGCTCGATAACACCTACAGCGTAGATGTTTCAACTAGGTTGAATCCTTGATTGGCCAATATGGTTTATATTTCAAACATATACGTATTTAATCCCTAAGGTGCACACAATGCATGGAAAGGGTCATATCTTGTATGATAATGGTGTTCTCTCTCTTATTACAGGACCAGAAAACCGAGGAAGACTTCGGGGAACATTGTGATGTCCAGAAGATAATGAGAAGAGTTAGCACTGCTTTATAAGACAACATTACGTGAATTTTGAGGAATAATTAACATGAAGCTGTTCTTGGAACTCATATGTAGAGAAGTCTATAAGTGAAGAGATACAAGTGGCAGCTTCAGCTTAAGAACGATGTAGAAGAGATCGGAGTTGAGCTTGATGATGAACGGAACTGTGGAGGAGAGTCCTGACACCACAGTGCCTGAGGCGTGGATCGTGGCGGCTCAAGGGTGGGCGTGGACGGTGTCCTGCGTGGGCGGCGTCGGTAACCTTGTCACCATCTCCACCATCGCCCACCAGCTGTACCTCGGACGGTTGTGGAGACGACACTACCAGTGTGGCCACAGGGCCGGACGTCCAGTGGTCGCTCTGGAAGGTGATACATTACTTCTGCTGCACCTCAGCTTCTGTGACTTCCTCTACTGCGCCGTCAACCTTCCGTTAACAGCAATCACTTATAACTACGCCATCGGACTCTCAGACACGGTGCCCAGCAAGAGTTTCTGCACGGGTGCTGCGTTATTCAGATACATCAACGCCCTGGCCGAGTGGACAACGCTTGGTCTGCTGACGGTTCAACGCTGCGTGGATCTGGGACGCTCCAGGGGCGCTAGGTTCTTCAGACCACGCCCGACCATTTCCTTCATCGTGGCCATCTGGCTGGGCAGCGTCCTTCTCCAGATGGACGCCATCGTTCAGGTCAGTTGATGACTCTGATATTTAACTTGCAATCTTCCAAGCTTGGTGTCCTTTTATAATTATTATTTAATTTGCAATATCTTTATAAGCAGGAAAGCAATAGTCTCTCCCACCCTCAAGAGTTAGGAAATATCCACCACTAAAAACGTCCGTCCTTTGAGCTCATCTGACCAAACTGTAAGCTGACATCCGGTCAGTTTGCAGTTTGTGTAGTGAAGTCATTGTACTGCAAGGGAAGTGGTTGTTGTTGGGTGGGGTTCAGGGGTTATAGGAGGTACTTCTGTGCATCAAGTTTATTAATTTGCAGGTGGGCTGTTCCGAGCCTTTCTCTGGCGGTTGATTTTGCAAGATTACTATTCATCATAGGTCTGCAACATCCATTTGCAATTATAAATATGTATGATTAATAATCATCAATGATTTTCTGTACGCTGTGCTTCAGCTCCTGGGTTCTGACTAAGGCTTTATCTATCAATTTACTTACCAGCTTAACCTCACTGGTTACTGTGTTGAGTTTTGCTTTGGGTCCCATTCAAAGACTCACCCATCCATTTACTGTTCAGCTTAACTTCCTCGATTCTTTTTCTTTCTGGTACCATTACACAGCATTTCACGACCCACTTTATGTCGACCTTAACCTCACTGATCATTACATCAAGCTTTAGCTCCTTACCCCGGTCCACAGGCTTCCCCATATAACTTGTATGTATGTATGTATGTATGTATGTATGTATGTATGTATGTATGTATGTATGTATGTATGTATGTATGTATGTATGTATGTATGTATGTGTTATTAGTATGTATGAATGTGTGTTATTTGTATGTATGTATGTATGTATGTATGTATGTATGTATGTATGTATGTATGTATGTATGTATGTATGTATGTATGTATGTATGTATGTATGTATGTATGTGTTATTAGTATGCATGTATGTATGTATGTATGTATGTATGTATGTATGTATGTATGTATGTATGTATGTATGTGTGTATGTATGTATGTATGTATGTATGTATGTATGTATGTATGTATGTATGTATGTATGTATGTATGTATGTATGTATGTATGTATGTGTTATTAGTATGTATGTATGTGTGTTATTTGTATGTATGTATGTATGTATGTATGTATGTATGTATGTATGTATGTATGTATGTATGTATGTATGTATGTATGTATGTATGTATGTATGTATGTTTGTATGTATGTATGTATGTATGTATGTATGTATGTGTTATTTGTATGTATGTATGTGTGTTAGTGTGTGTGTGTGTGTGTATGTATGTATGTATGTATGTATGTATGTATGTATGTATGTATGTGTGTATGTATGTATGTATGTATGTATGTATGTATGTATGTATGTATGTATGTATGTGTTATTTTGCATATTTGTGAATGTGAGCTTGCAATTAGTATTTATAATTCTAGTTTCTTAAAAAAAAAAAATCAAAATTTAATTTACAATTTGAATAACTATGTTAAAAATAATTGATGTTTTACAATCAAAAATGAATTCCATTAGTATTCACATCTTTATTTACACACACGTATCCCACGAAAACATACACATACATCACAAACACACAAACACGTCCACAACACTAACACAAACGACCTCACTCCAAACATATAACTCTAAAAATCCCTTTTAAAAACTTCTATCGGATTTCACGCACTGTTGTTCATACAATTAAATTTATTAAACAAAATATATACTCCCTTTTGCCCTATTTCCATTCATCAAAATAGATCCAATAAAACAGATAATTCGAATATTAGCACGTACATTAAAGATTAAATCACTTACAGTGGTTTACTACGCCATCGGTTTACAAATCGAGAGATCCGGGTTTAATCCCTCGGACCGAACAGACACGGTTGGGCACCGTTCCATTGACCTGATACTTCTGTTCACCTATCTATAAATAAGTACCCGGGATTTAGACAACTGTTGTGGGTGTAGCATCCTTGTGAGGGTCAATATAGTTGGTCCAGCTGCAGCGGAGGGTGGGGAGTGGGGGGAGTGAGGGGAGGGGCTTACACCTGATGCCTCTATTCACCTATCAATAAAAAAAGATAACTGGAAGTTGGACAACTGATGTGGGGTTGCATACGGAGGAAGATCAGTAGGTGACCTAGGAATGTGACCTCGATAAGCCTTATACAGACTTTCTGTCCCCCCCCCACCCCCCCCGACAATGGTAAAACAATCCCATATATGCATAGTGTGTGTGTGTGTTTTTAAGCAAATTATATAGCAATATATGTTATTATATAACATATATTGCACAATATTACTGATGCCTTTCCCTCGCTTGTCCGGTTACAATCGGGTTTAATGGCCAACTGCATCATTATATATATGGTACGTTCCACCGCCTAAATCTGGACTTGATGAAATAGTTGACTATGAAACCCGAATGCACCCGAGCAGGGGATAGAATCAGTTGGAAAAATGCTGTCCCTTGCATTTGTGGAGTGTGTACACACACACATATATATTTGTGGTGTGCATACACACACACACACACACACACACACACACACACACACACACACACACACACACACACACACACACACACACACACACACACACACACACACACACACACACACATATATATATATATATATATATATATATATATATATATATATATATATATATATATATATGTGTGTGTGTGTGTGTGTGTGTGTACTCACCTAGTTGTACTCACCTAATTGTACTCACCTAATTGTGCTTGCGGGGGTTGAGCTCTGGCTCTTTGGTCCCGCCTCTCAACCGTCAATCAACTGGTGTACAGATTCCTGAGCCTACTGGGCTCTATCATATCTACATTTGAAACTGTGTATGGAGTCAGCCTCCGCCACATCACTTCCTAATGCATTCCATTTACTAACTACTCTGACACTGAAAAAGTTCTTTCTAACGTCTCTGTGGCTCATTTGGGTACTCAGCTTCCACCTGTGTCCCCTTGTTCGCGTCCCACCAGTGTTGAATAGTTCATCCTTGTTTACCCGGTCGATTCCCCTGAGGATTTTGTAGGTTGTGATCATGTCCCCCCTTACTCTTCTGTCTTCCAGTGTCGTAAGGTGCATTTCCCGCAGCCTTTCCTCATAACTCATGCCTCTTAGTTCTGGGACTAGTCGAGTAGCATACCTTTGGACTTTTTCCAGCTTCGTCTTGTGCTTGACAAGGTACGGGCTCCATGCTGGGGCCGCATACTCCAGGATTGGTCTTACATATGTGGTGTACAAGATTCTGAATGATTCCTTACACAGGTTCCTGAACGCCGTTCTGATGTTAGCCAGCCTCGCATATGCCGCAGACGTTATTATCTTTATGTGGGCTTCAGGAGACAGGTTTGGTGTGATATCAACTCCTAAATCTTTCTCTCTGTCTGTTTCATTAAGTACTTCATCTCCTATTCTGTATCCTGTGCCTGGCCTCCTGTTTCCACTGCCTAGTTTCATTACTTTGCATTTACTCGGGTTGAACTTCAACAGCCATTTGTTGGACCATTCACTCAGTCTATCCAGGTCATCTTGTAGCCTCCTACTATCATCCTCTGTTTCAATCCTCCTCATAATTTTTGCATCGTCGGCAAACATTGAGAGGAACGAATCTATACCCTCTGGGAGATCATTTACATATACCAGAAACAGTATAGGTCCAAGGACTGACCCCTGCGGGACTCCACTTGTGACGTCTCGCCAATCTGAGACCTCACCCCTCACACAGACTCGTTGTCTCCTGTTGCTTAGGTACTCTTCTATCCACCGGAGTACCTTCCCTCTCACTCCAGCCTGCATCTCCAACTTTCGCACTAGCCTCTTGTGTTGCACTGTATCAAAGGCTTTCTGACAATCCAAAAATATGCAGTCTGCCCACCCTTCTCTTTCTTGCCTTATTTTTGTTGCCTGGTCGTAGAATTCAAGTAACCCTGTGAGGCAGGACCTGCCATCCCTGAACCCATGTTGATGCTGTGTTACAAAGTTCCTTCGCTCCAGATGCCCCACTAGTTTTTTTCGCACAATCTTCCCCATCAGCTTGCATGGTATGCAGGTTAGGGACACTGGCCTGTAGTTCAGTGCCTCCTGTCTATCCCCTTTCTTGTATATCGGGACTACGTTAGCTGCTTTCCAAATATCTGGCAGTTCCCCTGTTGCCAGTGATTTGTTATACAATATGGAGAGTGGTAGGCACAGTTCTCTTGCTCCTTCCTTTAGAACCCAAGGGGAGATTCCATCTGGGCCTATAGCCTTCGTCACGTCCAACTCTTGTAAACACTTCCTTACTTCCCCACTGGTAATCTCAAACTCTTCCAGTGGTTCCTGGTTAGTTATTCCCTCACTTACCTCTGGAATTTCTCCTTGCTCTAAGGTGAAGACCTCCTGGAATTTCTTATTCAATTCCTCACACACTTCCTTGTCATTTGTAGTGAATCCTTCCGCCCCTATCCTTAATCTCATAACCTGTTCCTTTACTGTTGTTTTTTCTCCTAATGTGGCTATGCAACAATTTAGGCTGAGTCTTTGCCTTGCTTGCGATGTCATTTTCGTATTGTCTTTCTGCCTCTCTTCTCATCCTGACATATTCATTCCTGGCATTCTGGTATCTTTCTCTGCTCTCCAGTGTCCTGTTATTCCTATAGTTTCTCCATGCCCTTTTACTTTGCTGCTTAGCTAGCCTACATCTCTGATTAAACCATGGGTTTCTCATCTTCATTTCTCTGTTTTCCTTTTGGACTGGGACAAACTTGTTTGCTGCGTCCTTGCACTTCTGCGTGATGTAATCCATCATATCTTGGGCCGTCTTTCCCCTGAAAGACCGGGCCGTCTTTACCCTGAAAGACCGGGCCGTCTTTCCCCCCTCCCCTGTGTGTGTGTGTGTGTGTATGTGTGTATGTGTGTGTGTGTGTATGTGTGGGTGTGTGTGTGTGTGTGTGTGTGTGTGTGTGTGTGTGTGTGTGTGTGTGTGTGTGTGTGTGTGTGTGTGTGTGTGTGTGTGTGTGTGTGTGTGTGTGTGTGTGTGTGTGTGATAGAGGTACTTGGGACATTTTATGATCTAAAAATGCATGAATATTGAAGGAAATAGTATGCAAATTTCATTGCATAATAAAAAACAATAATTTAATGGCGAGTGCTCGGTAGAAATAGTGCTGGTTTGTGTTGACTCTGAATACGTTTGTGTTTATAGCAAACTGTGTGATGTATGGAAAGATATATTATCATGATATATGATATATGATATATGATATATGATATAAGTATCGAAATGCTATTATGAGCAGTGTTATCAGAATGAGCATTTTAAATGCAAAATTGCACTTTCTTCCCCCATCACTCAACTTGCTTAACACACCCTTAAAATGCACAACATACACAAAATGCATACAAACCAAAAGACAAATACACTGCACAGCACTCTAAGCAAATACACACATACTTACACATGCACACAATACACACACACACACAACACACACACACATGCACACAATACACACACACACACACACACAACACATACACACACACACACACACACACACACACAACACATACACACACACACACACACACACACACACACACACACACACACACACACACACACAACACATACATATGACGCTGAAAAATTTAACCGGTCCCAAAACTTGGCCCAAAGCCTAAGCTGCGGTTTACTGTTAGGACAGTCAACCTCTGAAGGGAATATTAAGGCCATTACAATATCTTACTGACCAACCAGTAAGTTTGGTGTTAGGTTTAAGACCTGTCAACCTCTGGAGAGCTGTCAAGGCGCCACAGTAGCCAACTGTTCATCTAGCAAGTATAATTTAGTCCTGGATATTGTCGAAGTAAACATCTCGAGGTATATATACAATAATGATAATGATAATACTACTACTACTACTACTAATAATAATAATAATAGTAATAATAATAATAATAATAATAATAATAGTAATAATAATAATAATAATAAATGATAATAATAATAATAATAATAATAATAATAGTAATAATAATAATAATAATAAATAATAATAATAATAATAATAATAATCACCATATGCCTAATTCTAACCTTAAAATATATTCGTAAGTTTTAAGACAAAATATTCGTCACTTTTCTTCATAAAATGCATAATCAGATATATATATATATATATATATATATATATATATATATATATATATATATATATATATATATAATGCTCTAATGCGTTATGCGTGGTTTCCTCCGAGGCTATGGGTCCCCCTTCTTCCAGCTAGAGGTGGTACTCCCTTCCATTGTATATATATATATATATATATATATATATATATATATATATATATATATATATATATATATATATATATATATATATATATAACTGAAAACTCACACCCCAGAAGTGACTCGAACCCATACTCCCAGGAGCAACGCAACTGGTATGTACAAGACGCCTTAATCCACTTGACCATCACGACCGGACATAATGAGGTGATAGCCGAAGCTATTTGAACCACCCCACCGCCGGCACTCGGATGGTAATCTTGGGCATAGCATTTTACCAAATCACCTCATTCTTTGGGGCACACGTGAGGAACACAAATGCGAACAAGCCTGAATGGTCCCCAGGACAATATGCAACTGGAAACTCCAGAAGTGACTCGAACCCATACTCCCAGGAGCAACGCAACTGGTATGTACAAGACGCCTTAATCCACTTGACCATCACGACCGGACATAATGAGGTGATAGCCGAAGTTGCGTTGCTCCTGGGAGTATGGGTTCGAGTCACTTCTGGGGTGAGTTTTCAGTTGCATATTGTCCTGGGGACCATTCAGGCTTGTTCGCATTTGTGTTCCTCACGTGTGCCCCAAAGAATGAGGTGATTTGGTAAAATGCTATGCCCAAGATTACCATCCGAGTGCCGGCGGTGGGGTGGTTCAAATAGCTTCGGCTATCACCTCATTATGTCCGGTCGTGATGGTCAAGTGGATTAAGGCGTCTTGTACATACCAGTTGCGTTGCTCCTGGGAGTATGGGTTCGAGTCACTTCTGGGGTGTGAGTTTTCAGTTGCATATTGTCCTGGGGACCATTCAGGCTTGTTCGCATATATATATATATATATATATATATATATATATATATATATATATATATATATATATATATATATATATATATATATATATATATATTCGCATTATTTCTCATATATAATAATTATATTGTTATTAAAACTCACCTGTAATACTTTCACAAAAAATACAAATTCCAATTAATTATTCAGTGTTTACATGAATTTCGAAAAATAACACATTTTAATTATTATAATTAGGATGACCTTTACATATGCTTGTCGTGGTAGGCCATGTTTAGGAGTCTATAAACTAGGGGTAAATAGTAGTAAAAGCTGAGCTGTGATTCATCAGACATTTACGAAACCTGTGCATCTTTCCTCAACCATGCCGGGTCGGTTTACATGTATTAAACTCTTATTATATATATGAACTCCTAAGTACCATGAGGTTGTTTATTAGGATAACAACGTTGATGTACCGGATTATTGGTTAGAAATTGATGTCACTAGGACGTGTATTACCTAACACCTTCATGGTAAAGTGGCACCCTAGGGAAGGCCTCGTGTTCCAGTGGGACTGGAGCTAAGTGTCTCCGAGATCCTTATTGTGGTGCTGGTGGCTCAGTAGGTACAGCTGCGGGCTCTTGCTTTTGGGGTCTGCAGACCCGAACACTGCTGGAAACCCAGCAGTGTTCGGGTCTGTCTTCCCACTTTGTTTTCTTCTCCTTCCACTCCTCTTTCCTCCCTATCTCCACTCTTCCCCCCTTTTACCATTTCTTCTCCTGCACCTCCTTTTCCCCCCTTCCATCCATCCCTCTTTTTCCATCATTTTCTTGTACCGTCTCTTATCCTCATCCTCCTCTTGTTCTCTCTCTCACCTATCATCTTCCCCCTTTTATTCCCCCTTTCCTCATCTTTGCATGTTCCCCATCACTGTAACTGTCTTCTCTACTAACTATTTTAATATAAGCGTAACCCAAATAAATTAGTTCATCGTTTTCAAGAAATTATGAAAAATGCTCGGTAAACTCTATGGAAAACTCATCCGTGCTTTCGCTTTCTATCGTGAAAATTGCACGGGAAAGGGAGAAGGATGCTTACGGGCCGATGTTTCTTAGAGTATTTAACTAAGGCCTACTACGACCAGCCTGTGTCCGTCCCATACCCCAGACCAACCTCCCTGCAAACTTGGGTGAGGCTAGCCCCAAGCGTCTGGCCTCTAACTTTGGACAGACAGATAAACAAGCAGACATATTTTTACAGATATGGACTACTTATGTGGGGGATTAGTGTGTGTGTGTAATTACCTAAGTGTAATTACCTAAGTGTAGGTGCAGAATGAGAGCTACGCTCGTGGTGTCCCGTCTTCCCAGCACTCTTTGTCATATAACGCTTTGAAGCTACTGACGGTTTTGGCCTCCACCACCTTCTTACTTAACTTTTTCCAACCCTCTACCACTCTGTTTGCGAAAGTGAATTTTCTTATATTTCTTCGGCACCTTTGTTTAGTTAGTTTAAATCTATGACCTCTTGTTCTTGAAGTTCCAGGTCCCAGGTGTGTGTGTGTATGTGTGTGATACATGTATGTGTAGCTTGTTTAACTTCTTTGCTGATTGTCTCAGGGGCCGATTAGGAAACCATTGAGTTGTACATATTCCATCCTCCAAAATAGCTCACCGTTATGCAAATGAAATGCACACTTTTGAGTCCTTTTTTGTATTAAAAACGTTTTGTACACAGGTGCTACACCCCCTAATCTATACGAGGGGTTCACATAACTGTTGTGTCACGTGTGATATGGTTGCGCCTTGCAGGACCAATACAACTACGACAACACCACCTACAAGTGCGACATGACGGACCCCAAGGGACGCTTCTACTTCTACACCCTGGAGTCCCTCCTGCCCTGCTGCCTCATGCTCACTGGCTGCCTCAGCATCATCTTCCAGATCTGGAGGAACACCAGGATGCTGCGAGCGGCGGGAATGTAAGAGACGAGATTAAACCATTTATCTCAGATTTCTCAGATTGGCGCCATAAAAAGCAGTACTGGGTGAATGGTTTCTGGAAATTGTTCAGGGCTGGCGTTGCGTTCTGCTTCCCTGATGTTTCCCTAACATTCCGCCCGCCCTCTACCCTTCCCTTCCTTGGGCAAATGGCGTTAATGTGGCATTGAATCTTACGTTAACTTAGCGTTATTCAAGCATATTTTTTCTCCCCTGTCTGGGCTTTAACGTAGAAGAGATGTGTAAAACAAAACACTGTCTTGACTCACGCTCCCTGGCGTTCTCTTGCTTTAGGCTAAATATGGGAAAATAACATTGATGCAACGTTAATTTAATGTATATATATATATATATATATATATATATATATATATATATATATATATATATATATGTCGTACCTAGTAGCCAGAACGCACTTCTCAGCCTACTATGCAAGGCCCGATTTGCCTAATAAGCCAAGTTTTCATGAATTAATTGTTTTTCGACTACCTAACCTACCTAACCTAACCTAACCTAACATTTTCGGCTACCTAACCTAACCTAACCTATAAAGATAGGTTAGGTTAGGTTAGGTAGGGATGGTTAGGTTCGGTCATATATCTACGTTAATTTTAACTCCAATAAAAAAAATTGACCTCATATATAATGAAATGGGTAGCTTTATCATTTCATAAGAAAAAAATTTGAGAAAATATATTAAAACATGAAAACTTGGCTTATTAGGCAAATCGGGCCTTGCATAGTAGGCTGGGAAGTGCGTTCTGGCTACTAGGTACGACATATATATATATATAACGTTGATTTAACGTTATTTAAGCATCCTGGTGGGCACTTGTTGAGCAAAAGACGTTGATTCATCACTGATTAAACGTTGACTATGTTGATTCAACGCTGCTCGAACATGTTTTGTGCTCCGGGAGCTTCTTATTTGTGATGCTCTGAATTCCACTCTTTATTAAACTACATAAATTTTGCATCGTAGATCGTTCATTAACAGAATCTGAAAGAACGATAGATGGATAGATAGATAATAGATAGGTGATAAAGAAATAGGTAATTAGTGAGATAGGTAATAGAGAGATAGCTGATAGATTTAGCAACAATTGTCTATCGCTAAAGGCAACGCCTGTGAATAAAACCCTCAACAAGACAATAGAATAAGAGTATAGTATAATAATAATAATGACAGCTCAAAGATCATAGCCAATAAAGCATGCACAATGCAAATCAAAATAACGTAATGAATCTATAAATCATAAATATTGAGGCTGTACGGTGGAATCGAACCCGCGTTTCTGACCTCAGCCCCCAGTGCGTGTGTTTCTGAGCAGGCTTGAGGTGATCAGGGGCGCGAAATCGTCCAGTATTTACCCAGGTCCCTTACGAGACCTGTGCATCTTTGGTTAATCATGGCAGCTTTGGTAACATTTATAATGTTGGTTATAAGCTGTAAAATACTACGAAGTTGTTTTTAACAATAATAAATATAGGTTGTGTGTTATATCGAAGCTCATAAACTGCTTAAATAAATTTAAACAAAGCCACCGTGCCACAGGCAAGATATACAGGTTTCGTAAATGGGTGAGCAAATGATTGCTGTAACCTGCACCAGGGGCGCACGTTCGATTCCCAAGTACAACCACAATACATAATAAACTATGGATTAGCACGCAGTTGTCTCCTCCCCGCAGGCCGCAGGAGCTGGTGCGGCAGCGATTCCGCAGGATGCTGAGGTCTGCTGCGCTCCTGCTGGCGCTGCTGCTGCTCTTCCTCGTCTGCATCATTCCCATCTGCGTCTACAACGTCATCACGCTCGTCACCGATAAAATACACGTCCCTCTCGGCATCGCCATCTTCATGAACTACTGGATCCAGTACGGCATCAACTTCCTCGTCTACGCCGCCAGCAACGCCAACTACAGGAAGGCTTACAAGCAGTTCTTCAAGCTCCTTGCAACGCGCACCGGCAAGTCCTTCAAGGCGCTGGCGTGCAATGCCAATAAAAGCCCCACGATTATGCAGCTCTCGTCGGCCATCGTGCAAGGCGGGTCTATGGCCGCCGTTCCCTTTCACAGCTCGGAGGTGTGCACCTCCGGAGCCCGGCTCATCAACCCCCGTCGGCTCAAGGGCTGCTACTCCAACATCCATCGGCCCGTCAGTCAAAGGTCCTTGGATACCGACAGCGGCGACCCGCCTCCAGCCCTCAGCTTCCACTTCGTCAGCTGCTCCGTGTCGAGCAACGGGACGCCCTCACCGCGCGGCTCCACGATCACGATGGAGTCCGTCTTCATGCATGACTCTGGCTCGCTCGCGGCTCACTGAATGGGTCATGTGTTCTTGCACTCGTAACCTGATGTGTCGGTTTCATATGTAGTGTTCTTATTGTCGACGAGCATTTGTACATATGCAGATATACACACTCACACACACACACACTCACACACATACAATCAAACGTACACACATGTTTTTTTTATTTTTTTATCTATCTCAGGGAAGCTGAAACTGGTTTATCAGCTTTACTAGTTAAACTATATATATATATATCACCCATATTATTTTTAATGTCATTGGAATACAATTATTATTATTATTATTATTATTATTATTATTATTATTATTATTTATTTTCATACAAAATATTATTTTCGTTCGTTAATTATTATCACTTTTGCATACGCGAGAGGTATACCCTACTTCTGGGTAGACACACTGAGAGTATACTTTAGTCCAGGACAATGTTCAGGACTAAAGTATACTTGATGTTTTGTCAGTAAGCTACTGTCGTGACCTTAATAACCCTCCAGAGGTTGATAGGCCTTAATAACCCTCCAGAGGTTGATATGTCTTAATAACCCTCCAGAGGTTGATAGGCCTTAATAACCATCCAGAGGTTGATAGGCCTTAATAACCCTCCAGAGGTTGATATGTCTTAATAACCCTCCAGAGGTTAATAGGTCTTAATAACCCTCCAGGGGTTAATAGGTCTTAATAACCCTCCAGAGATTGATAGGCCTTAATAACCCTCCAGAGGTTAATAGGTCTTAATAACCCTCCAGAAGTTGATAGGCCTTAATAACCCTCCAGAGGTTGATAAGCCTTAATAACTCTCCAGAAGTTGATAGGCCTTTAACAACCCTGCTGCTAGTTTGAATTTTCTCCCCTCGGTCAATCCGTCCCGTGATTGAATACATCAAATTGTTAACGGAATCTACGAAACCGTCAACATTACGAGGGTTTTAAGTAAACATTAAAACACCATTATACTGACGTTTCACGAGCAGCGTCTTAAATAGGCTAGGTGTTATCAGCAAGTTTATATCCATTACGGGCTCACCATAGCCCGTGCTACTTGGAACTTTTTTGTTCCGAGCAGCTGAATCTAAAACAACAGCGATATCAAGGTCAAAAGTTTCTGGCTGAGCAAAACAATTGTTTTTTGTTTTTGAACGGAGAACAGGCTGGAGGGTCAGCCTGGAAATACAGTATCAACACATTATCAATATCACTGTGTTTGTTCTGTATCAATATTCCCAATAATGTATTGACCGGGAATATTAGCCTAGTGTGCCACCGGCACCATGAACACACAGCGAGTCCAGGCATGATATTAATAATGTTTAAAGTAAACATCAGTTGACTCTCCATCACAGCAGCCGGCTCTTTGATGATAATGGGTTTGTTTTAATGGATATTACCCCGTTACGGAATGTTATAGTCCCCTCCCCCCTCATAACCGTAGAGGTAGTAAATGAATGCAGTTGTAAATGCATGAGGTTACAAATGAATGAGGCTGTAAATGAATGATTCTCATTTTTTTATGTATTTCGTGAGTTACTATACCTCAGATCTTTGTGAGTCAGTAAGGTATATTACCCTTATTTGTGTGGTTATTTTCAGGAATGCGTCTATAACACAGTATTATTCTGAGTTCAGCTCAACTAGAGCAAGAAAATTTAGATAAGATTCAGATATAAAAAGATCTCAAATATAATAAAAAAATCCGAAATGGCTGTACATTTATAAATGAATTGGTTAACAGTTTTGCTTTGAAAGGTTTATTTAGTGTGAGGTAAATTTGTTATGATGGAAAATAGAGATTGATTCTTGGTAGGTATATTACTACTGAGGTGTAGCTTAGGGATGTATGAGATAAATGGAAATGGTATTTTATTCTTATCGTTATGTTTAAGTAATTTTGTTCATAATAAGTTGCAGAGGGAGAGATTAATTAGGGTTTATTTTGTTTACTGTCAAGTAAAATTTGTATCGTAATTATGAGTGTAATTAGTTTTCTGCTTTCATAGTTCAGAGTTAAAAAAAATGCTCAAGGATATTCTTGTGGGGGGGGTGGGGGACCTTGGGTTCGCCTATGTGCACTATGAGGGAGCGCACGCACGCGCGCACACACACACACACACACACACACACACACACACACACACACACACGCCTCAAAAATTTTACCAAATGTTTTCATAATAATTATAAAGAAATAACTTAGCTAGTGTTAGACCTAAAATAAATTCCTTGGCTATGTTTTATACTTATACATATAAATGATCATTATTCATAAATACTCATCTTTAACTCTGATTATTATTTAAATTATTTGCTATAACTTTCATATATTTGAAACGTTAGCATTAGTGTAAATAAAATTATATGTGTATCTACCGTTTGCTTACAAAAGGCTATTGATAAACGAGGATTTTAGATAAAAGCTTACTGTAACTGCATACAAATTCACTGTCTAAAAGTCTTCATTTAAATAAATTTAAAGCTCTTTCAACATTTTACAGAGATAATTGAGTAATAATAATTGTACAATCCTAGATTTGCAAAAAAAAAAAAATAACCCTATGCAATTATTAGACATATAAGTCAGTCATTATTACATTATTAAATATAATTGACACTTATATGTACCAGTAGATGACATAACAAAATTATGGACGTTTTAGTTAAATTGGTAAAATAATGTTTTCGGTTACATGTTCTTCCACGTTTTTTCCTGAACTGTAAAAGTATGAGGCTGTAAATTTGAGCACAGTGTTTTTCGTAACTTTTTTTTCAACTATTGTGGGTATTCATTAATGCAGAATAACCACAGTGAAAGGTAAGGTACTTACCTTTGCATACTTTGATCAGCGTTTATGATCATTCTTTATTTATACATGTTATACATAAATAAATAAATAAATATTGTGTATATATATATATATATATATATATATATATATATATATATATATATATATATATATATATATATATATATATATGCAATTGACGATCACGAAACACTGATCATTTGTATGCTGAAAATCCACAAAGAAATGGGAAAGGAAGATGAACGTTTCGCCTGTTTAAAGCCGAGTCTAGTGTTGAGTCTAGTGTTGACAACGGCTTTAAACAGCCCAAACGTTCATCTTCCTTTCCAATATCTTTGTGGATTTTCCGCATATTTATATATATATATATATATATATATATATATATATATATATATATATATATATATATATATATAAATTGTGATGTGTATCGTATTGTAATCAAATGAATATGTTTGTCGATATTGTTGTAATAATAAAATATTAAAGATTTGTCAGTGCTTTCACTAATTTCAGAATTATTCCCAGTTTGAGGTGAGCAATTACGACCTCCCGCCTGAGGCCTTCCAATCTGCTCTCACACAAGACAGCACATATATGACTAATTGGTTATAGTCACGATTTCGCTTAAAAATAAGTATATATGTAACGTATTTCAAGCCATATTTTTTTCAAGGCACTAACTTTTTCTCTCAGTTTTATTAAACAATAGAGATTTTATACAAAATTTGACAATATCCTAAGTTACTTTACAATTTATTTAAATATTTTAGTTTTGTTTTATTATTTTTATAAAACTGTAATATCAATATAGGTTTAGGTTCAGTACTAATTGTAATATCTTAAGGCATTCAGGAGGCCATCAGGAAACATTATTTTAGAATAAATCAATAAATACAGGAGCGATTAAAGAAAACGTGAAGAACATGGAAGTGTAAGGCTTCAAAGAGTCTTGTGACAGGTGTGTGAATAGTCATGGATATTTGTTAATAGGCATGTGTGTGGGTGAGAGTATTTGTAGATATATGTGTGTGAGACTGTGTCAACAGATCTGTGTGTGCGTGAATGGGTGTGTCAGTAGACATGCATGAGTAGGGGGTGAGAGTGTGTCAATAGATGTGAGTGTGTGTGGATGAGAGTGTGTCAATAGATATGTGTATGTGTGTCAATTGATATGAGAGTCTGTCAATGGAGTGTGTGGGTGAGTCTGATAATAAATATGAGTGTGAGTGGCAATAGATATAAGTGTTTGGTGAGAGTGCGTCAATAGATATAAGTGTTTGGTGAGAGTGTGTCAATAGATATGTGTGTGGATGAGAATGTGTCAACTGACTTGAGAGTCAGTCAATAGAATGTGAGAGGGAAAGTGTGTCAATAAATATATGTGTGGTTGAATGCATCAGAAGACATGGATGTGTGAGAGAGTTTGTCAAAAGATATGAGTGTATTTACAATTTGTACCTGCAGGATCGAGCTCTTGGACCCCACCTTTCTAACCGTCGGCTGTCTAATGTATTGCTTCCAACCTATTTTTCCTCTATTATATCTATTATATATATTTATCTCTCTAACACACACAAACATCCCCCAGGATGCAGCCCGTAGCAGCTCTGATACTCCCAAGTACCTATTAATCGCTAGACGAAAAGGGCCATCAGGTGAAAGAAACTCTGCCGATTTGTTTCTGTTTCTGCCGGGACTCGAACCGGGGTCCTTAGGACTACGACCTTCGACCGCTGTCCGCTCAGTTGCGAGGCCCAGGGCGAAAGTGTATAAATGGGTGTGAGATAGTTTGTCAATAGACATGGGTGTGTAGATGAATGTCTCAATAGACACGTGTAATTACCTAAGTGTAATTACCTAAGTGTAGTTACAGGATGAGAGCTACGCTCGTGGTGTCCCGTCTTCCCAGCACTCTTTGTCATGTAACGCTTTGAAACTACTGACGGTCTTGGCCTCCACCACCTTCTCACCTAACGTGTTCCAACCGTCTACCACTCTGTTTGTGATAGTGAATTTTCTTATATTTCTTCGGCATCTGTGTTTAGCTAGTTTAAATCTATGACCTCTTGTTCTTAAAGTTCCAGGTCTCAGGAAATCTTCCCTATCGATTTTATCAATTCCTGTTACTATTTTGTATGTAGTGATCATATCACCTCTTTTTCTTCTGTCTTCTAGTTTTGGCATATTTAATGCCTCTAACCTCTCCTCGTAGCTCTTGTCCTTAAGTTCTGGGAGCCACTTAGTAGCATGTCTTTGCACCTTTTCCAGTTTGCTGATACGCTTCTTAAGATATGGACACCACACAACTGCTGCATATTCTAGCTTTGGCCTAACAAAAGTCGTGAACAATTTCTTTAGTATATCGCCATCCATGTACTTAAAAGCAATTCTGAAGTTAGAAAGCGTGGCATAGGCTCCTCGCACAACGTTCTTTATGTGGTCCTCAGGTGATAGTTTTCTATCTAGAACCATCCCTAGATCTCTTTGTGCGTGTGTGTGTGTCAATAGACATGTGAGTGTGTCAGTGTGCGTGTGTACTCACCTAGATGTACTCACCTAGTTGTGCTTGCGGGGGTTGAGCTCTGGCTCTTTGGTCCCGCCTCTCAACTGTCAATCAACTGGTGTGCAGGTTCCTGCAACTAATGGGCTCTAAGGGTGTACTCACCTATTTGTACTCATCTATTTGTGCTTGCAGGATCGAGCACTGACTCTTGGATCTCTCCTTTCTAGCCATCGGTTGTTTACAGCAATGTGTGTGTGTGTGTTCACCTAGTTATAACAATAATAATAATAATAATAATAATAATAATAATAATAATAATAATAATAATAATAATAATAATAATAATAATAATATAATATTTTATTTAGGAAAAGTACATACATAGATGCAGTTACAAACATTCTGATTGATTTATAGATAGAGCTAGTACATACAATACCTAAAGCCACTAGTATGCATAGCGTTTACTTAGCTGTCCTTGCGGGGGTTGAGATCTGCTCTTTCGTCCCGCCTCTCAACTGTCAATCAACTGTAACTAACTATCCCCCCCCCACTTACACCTAGGGGGCCTGGTAGCCTGGTGGATAGTGCACAGGATTCGTAATTCTGTGGCGCGGGTTCGATTCCCGCACTAGGCAGAAACAAATGGGCAAAGTTTCTTTCACCCTGAATGCCCCTGTTACCTAGCAGCAAATAGGTACCTGGGAGTTAGTCAGCTGTCACGGGCTGCTTCCTGGGGTGTGTGTGTGGTGTGGAGAAAAAAAAAGTAATTAGTAAACAGTTGGTTAAGAGGCAGGCCGAAAGAGCAAAGCTCAACCCCCGCAAACACAACAACTAGGTGAACACACACAGGAAGCAGCTCCACAACAGCTGTCCAACTCCCAGGTACCTATTTACTGCTAGGTAACAGGGGCATCAGGATGGAAAGAAACTTTGCCCATTTGTTTCTGCCTTTTCCGGGAATTGAACCCGGGCCACAGAATTACGAGCCCTGCGCGCTGTCCGCTCAGCTACCAGACACACATACCAGTGTGTGTGTATGTGTGTGTGTGTGTGTGTGTGTGTGTGTATGTGTGTGTGTGTGTGTGTGTGTGTGTGTATGTGTGTGTGTATGTGTGTGTGTGTGTGTGTGTGTGTGTGTGTGTGTGTGTGTGTTTGTAAGAGTATGTCAAAAAAATGTTTTCGCTTCTTGGTATTGTCTACTGAACCACATATGTTTGTATGCCTGATCTTCATTTTCAGACATGAGAGTTGGGAGAAGGTCAACCAATAAACACATTTTTACACAAGGATATACAGACCTCGAACAAGGGCACAATTAGTGTATTCAACGCCATATCTCCCCCTTCAGAATACTTTTCACCAAGCAATGTTTCTCTCATTTGTCGTAACGACCTTTCGTCAACCAACTCCCTACCTCCCCCCCCCGTCCCCTTCCCCCCCCCTAAACGACGACAAACCCCAACACACAACCTAACCACACAACCTGTCCTCTTAAAAAGAACGTCGCTTTTGGCAGTTTGCCCGTATGGCCGAATTTGGACGTAATTTGAAAATGAAAAAAAAAATGAAAATAAATTTGGGATTTTTTTTTTCAACAACAGTAAGTTAAGGGTCCTCTGATAGGTTAGGTGGGCAGGAAATTCTCATTAAAGTTTCAAAACGTTATGAAAAACGTTAATTTAACGTGTCCTCTCATAACCTCTGCGCGTGGGCCGGACGACTCAAACGGAACATAACCTCACTTTTGTGAGTCGATTTCATTTCAAATTACGTCCAAATTTGGCCATAGCGCGCATACGAGCCAAAAGTGACGTTATTTTTAAGAGGACGGGTTGAACCACGACGTTAATTAATAACGTTTTCAATAACATTGCAACAACGTCCTGGCGATGTTGGTCTCGATGAAGAGAGATGGGGCTACTATTACTATGTTCCACACTAACAGTGCCCCATCAAATGCTAAATGCTGACCATAACAGCCTCATTCCGCCTTAAACTATGAGTCCTTCTGCCTGGCATCCGCTATGTGGGGCCGTGAATGCCTGGCTCAGATAGACGAGGTCGCGGTGCAGTGTAAAGAGAGGCGGGTGACAAGGGCTTGACACATTAATGGCCATTACACCATACAGGAGTTCAAGGGCATTGTTGCCAACATGTGCCTTAAAGGGCTGTACGTGTTGCCAACATATGCAAACAAATGAGTTGTTGCCAACATATGCAAATAAGTGAAGGATTGCCAACATACGTAAACAGTTATATAGGTTTGCCAACATGTGTAAACAAGTGTAGGGCTGCAAACATATGCAAGCAAGTGAAGGGTTGCCATGTACATGTAAACATGTATAGGGTTACATACATGTGTAAACATGTGTAGAGTTGCCAACATATGTTAACAAATGTAGGGTTATCAATATGCAGAGGATGAGTCACAATAACGGGGCTGAAGATGTGATGACCATACCACACATCTGGGGCCAGATTCACGAAGCAGTTACGCAAGCACTTACGAACCTGTCCATCTTTTCTCAATCTTTGGCAGTTTTGTTTACAATTATTAAACAGTTAATGAGCTCCGAAGCACCAGGAGGCTGTTTATAACAATAACAACAGTTGATTGGCAAGTTTCATTCTTGTAAACTGTTTACTAAATGTAAACAAAGCCGTCAAAGATTGAGGAAATTATCAAGTCAATTGTGATAATGGTCCAGGCTATGGACCGAAACGTCGCCGTCTCTTCACCTTCTGTTGTGTGGGGGTTTGGTCATTGCTAACATGTGTAGGGTTCCCAAAATATGTAAATATGTGTAAAGTTACATATGCATATGTAAACAAGTATAGAGTGACCAACAAACTTCAATTTGAATGACATTAATATTGTCTTATTTTTATGTTGACTATATTTTCGAAAATATTTGTATTATTATTTGTGACAGGAAACAATTAGCCGGAGTCCGATGACAGGGGAAAATTTAACCGGAGTCCGATGACAGAGGAACAATTAACCGAAGTGAGCCGACAGACATCAGTTTAAGGTCGGCATGTTTCCCTTTTAGCACCAAAACAGAGAATTAATTGTTTAACAAGACTCCTACATCGCCTTCGTTCTCCTTCTCAAATAAAACAAAACATGAATAAGATTTGATTTAAAATATCTTAAATAACACGGTCATTCCTCACAAGGACTCCCTCTCCTCTGGCGTGTTAAATATTAGAATACAAAAACATCCGTAGTAATGAGTAACTCTCCTTACTCATATATTTGTGGCAATGAGTTAGGGTCTGTACTCATGTATCAGGATATTATCAATAGTTACACAGAGAAATCACATCGACGCGATATTATATATATATATATATATATATATATATATATATATATATATATATATATATATATATATATATATATATATATATTAGTATATTTTGGTAGCAGTCTTTCCTGTAGACATATATTATTAAATATGACCGAAAAAGTAAGATTAATAATTCTAACACGAATTTTTTCAATCTTTTGTACATTTCTTTTCACTGTTGGAGGTAATTCAAAAATCAATTCTCCAAAATTCATTTTTATTTCTAGTCTGACGCGACACTTGAGCGCGTTTCGTAAAACTTATTACATTTTCAAAGACTTTAGTTAACATATACACAACTGAATAGAACTTACTGAATAGAATAGAACATCTCCGATTTTGTTTATATCTACATTTGAGTGAGGTGGATGGGGTGAGGTGGTATTTAATAAGGTATTAATTTCATCAACACAAGCCAGAACATGAAACAATGGGTATTGAATAGAAGTGATTGTAGAAAGCCTATTGGTCCATATTTCTTGATGCTTCTATATTGGAGCGGAGTCCTGAGGTGGGTAGAATATTGTTGTGCATTAATTGGCTGTTGATTGCTGGTGTTGACTTCTTGATGTGTAATGCCTCGCAAACGTCAAGCCGCCTGCTATCGCTGTATCTATCGATAATTTCTGTGTTGTTTACTAGGATTTCTCTGGCGATGGTTTGGTTGTGGGAAGAGATTATATGTTAATTAATGGAGCCCTGTTGCTTATGCATCGTTAAACGCCTAGAAAGAGGTGTTGTTGTCTTGCCTATATACTGGGTTTTTTGGAGCTTACAGTCCCCAAGAGGGCATTTGAAGGCATAGACGACGTCTGTTGACCTTTGCTTTCAATTCGGCTGTAGTGTCCTTCGTTACCCTTTGGAATTTAGTTTGGTCAGAGAGTATGAGGTTCATTTTCGCCAGATATTCGTCTTTTTTAAGGACACTACAGCCGAATTGAAAGCAAAGGTCAACAGACTAATCAAAACTGTGAACGCCAAGAAATCAGGACTCCACCTGCCAAAGATTATTGGGGAATATAAACCTGGATATGCGTATGGAAATGTCAAGACACACAAGCCTGGAAACCCACTTCGGCCAATCATTAGCCAGATACCCACACCCACGTACAGACTAGCGAAGCGACTCAACGGCCTGCTGACTCCTTATGTCCCTTGCGCCTTCAGCCTGAAGTCGCCAAAGGAATTTGTTGACTTACTGCGGGGCACACGGGCCACAGGAATAAGAGCCTCGTTGGACATAGAATCGCTGTTCACTAACGTACCAGTGGACGAGACAATCGGGATGATAGCCGACAGAGTGTATCGTGATCCAGCCTGTACTCCTCTTGACATACCAGAAAATATCCTAAGGAAACTACTCCAAGCTTGTACTAAAGAGGCACCCTTCTTGAGCCCGGATGGGCACATGTATAAGCAAGTAGATGGGGTCGCCATGGGTTCTCCCCTAGGTGTCCTGTTTGCAAACTTCTACATGGGTACCATCGAGCAAAAAGTCTTAGTCGACATGAACATGAAACCGGCCATATACTGCAGGTATGTTGACGACATTTTTACACAGGTACCTGATGTCAGACATCTGCAGGAGTTGAAGGAGGCATTTGAGTGGAGTTCCGTGCTGCGTTTCACTTACGAGATGGAAAAGGATGGGAAGCTGCCCTTTCTAGATGTAACAGTCATGGAAAAGAGCGGAGGTTTCCACACTGCAGTCTACACTAAGGAAACGAACATAGGAATGTGCCTAAATGCCAAAAACGACTGCCAAGATAGGTACAAGAGGAGTGTTGTTAACGCATATGTCGACCGTGCTCTCAGCCACAGCTCAGAATGGAAGCAAGTCGACGAAGAACTCTGTAGGGTAAGGCAGGTCCTAGTCAACAACGGCTTCTCCAATAGTTTCGTCGAAGACATCATAAGAAGGAAAGTGAAACGCCATGTAACCTCTGAAGAGACAACCAACACAACACCTATACCCCCTATTAGACTATTTTACAGGAACTTCTTTTCCACAGCTCATAAAACGGAGGAAAGGGTCCTGAAAGATATAGTTAATAGAAACGTTATCCCTACAGACAAAAATCAGAGGATACAACTGACGATTTACTATAAAACCAGAAAAACGGCCAGCCTACTCATGAGAAACTCTCCAGACACAAAACAGAACGCTTTAAAAGAGACTAACGTCGTCTATGCCTTCAAATGCCCTCTTGGGGACTGTAAGCTCCAAAAAACCCAGTATATAGGCAAGACAACAACATCTCTTTCTAGGCGTTTAACGATGCATAAGCAACAGGGCTCCATTAATTAACATATAATCTCTTCCCACAACCAAACCATCGCCAGAGAAATCCTAGTAAACAACACAGAAATCATCGATAGATACAGCGATAGCAGGCGGCTTGACGTTTGCGAGGCATTACACATCAAGAAGTCAACACCAGCAATCAACAGCCAATTAATGCACAACTATATTCTACCCACCTCAAGACTCCGCTCCAATATAGAAGCATCAAGAAATATGGACCAATAGGCTTTCTACAATCACTTCTATTCAATACCCATTGTTTCATGTTCTGGCTTGTGTTGATGAAATTAATACCTTATTAAATACCACCTCACCCCATCCACCTCACTCAAATGTAGATATAAACAAAATCGGAGATGTTCTATTCTATTCAGTAAGTTCTATTCAGTTGTGTATATGTTAACTAAAGTCTTTGAAAATGTAATAAGTTTTACGAAACGCGCTCAAGTGTCGCGTCAGACTAGAAATAAAAATGAATTTTGGAGAATTGATTTTTGAATTACCTCCAACAGTGAAAAGAAATGTACGAAAGATTGAGAAAATTCGTGTTAGAATTATTAATCTTACTTTTTCGGTCATATTTAATAATATTATATATATATATATATATATATATATATATATATATATATATATATATATATATATATATATATATATATATATATATATATATATATATATATATATATATATATATACATATATATATATATATATATATATATATATATATATATATATATATATATATATATATATATATATATATATATATATGCAATTGACGATCACAAAACACTGATCATTTTATGCGGAAAATCCACAGAGAAATATGAAATAAGGTGAACGTTTCGGCTTGTTAAAGCCTTTGTCAACACCAGACTGACTAAGGAGAAGGGAGAAGGGGGAGGATATATAGGCCGACACCTGACCAACCCATCCCTAGGAAAGAATTAACCAAAAACAGGTATAGCTTAGCTTAGAATGGTCAAAGAGGATTAAGCGGTCAAAGAATAAGGATGAAAGATTAAAGAAAAGCCTCATTATCTGCTGATGTAGATCTGACCAAATGTAAACTGTGTCAACAAAATTATTCGCACACCCTCCGTCACTATGTGATGGAGTGCGAAAAGATACGTGAATTTAGAGACAATTCTATAACCAATGTTCCAGCGATGTGTCAATATTTCATTCAAAATGATCTGCTACCAGAAATTTTAGCCAAATATCCCCAGTTTGCTAACTGTAGGTAGTAACTAAGTGATTGTAACCTATCCACCGCTGCCCACTGGATGGGGGGCGGTGTGCAGGACAAACATATAAATTTTGACACTAGCTCTCCACATATGTCAGTTGCTTAATTTAGAACCTGTACTTGAGGTCGATCTCGAACCCATTGTTGATGTGATGACTTATATTGAATTTTGTAACTAGCTCATCAAGATTGTAACTTGCTTAGCTAAATGAATTGTGGGGTTCAGTCCCTGAGCCCTTTATGTGCCTCTGTAACCCTTTCCACTACCGCCCACAAGATGGGTATGGGGTGCATAATAAATGAACTAAACTAAACTTTTGTAGAAGTCTCCAGACTTCCTGCATGGATTCAGTGGAAGTCGTTGTTGAATTCTGAGTTGTGGTACAGCGGTAAGGTGCGCGGATATTAACATTGGTACCAACTGTTAATATCATTATGTTAAATGTTAATATAAAATAACAATGTATCACGGTCTATACTCGTGTTTCCGGAGATTAACATTAACAAATAAGTATTTTTTTATATATAATAAACAAATAACCAACACAATTTTTAATGCTTACCTATTAAATTATTATTTTTAGATGGTAATTATAATTTTCTGAACCATTTCCAGGTTGTCTGAAAACTTTGCCAAATGTTTTTGGAGTTGTTTTGTTTCTCTCCAGCGTCAAGATACTTTAATGTTGACTCACGTGACGGGGCTGCCAAGGAGCCTCTAACTTACACAACTGGTGTTGAGACTCTTAGAAGGGCGTGGGAGAGAGGGGGAAGAGAGAGAGAGGAAGAGAGGGGGAAGAGAGAGAGGGAGGGAAGAAAGGGGACAGAGGAACAAAGGAATGGAAGACAGGGAAAATAGAGAAGGATAATGAGGGTGGACTTAAGTGGGTTACGAATATAAATAAATAACATATGTATATATATATTATTTATTTATATTCGTAACCCACTTCAGTCTACTCTCATTACCCTTCTCCATATAATATATATATATATATATATATATATATATATATATATATATATATATATATATATATATATATATATATTCGTGTATACTGGCGGTAGGTTTTAATTTAGACAGGTTTCACTGAATATGAATGCATATTCTGTATTGGTCATTTTCTAGATCATTGGAATATATATATATATATGTCCATTTACAATTACTCATGCGACCCCAGTATGATGAAGTGATCTGATGAAATATTTGTGCCCTTGCAGGCTATTTACACCGACCAGCTTCTCCGAACTACTGCAAACAGACCCAGTTGGATAGCCCCATAGTAAGCAACATTGCCTGAGCAATTCTGGATTCGGTTTCTGGGAAAGATAAAGCGCGCCTCCTCGCTATGCAAACTCCTCATACTTGGTACTTTCTGTTTGCTGTCTCCTATTCCTTATTGGGCAAATGCCTGGACTATCGGGTTTTAACTATTGATTTTGCCCTATGGCTATGCATCGGCAGACCAATACAGCATTCATGGTCTCATCTCTCGTACCTCGGAGGGGAAATATTGCTAGACATGAACCAGTCAATGACATCAAGAGATGATTAGCTACAGCCAAATGTCCAGCACAAAGGGAACCTCATCTATTCAAACAGATGGATACAATAGAATTGAGCATCATGGGGCTGTCACCATCAGGGAGACACAAAAAACTATTTAGTAAAGGGTCTTAAAACATAGTTACAGGTTCGTGCTGATAGGCTCAGAGATCCCTGTGAAATGTGCACTTAGTGTCCGTGAAAGAGGTGGGTTAGGCAGTCATTAGGCAAACCAGAAACTCTAGAGCAGGCAATTTCCTGTTCGAGCGACTCAGTGTCGCGCTCCAGAGGAGAAATGCTTGCTGCGTCTTGAGCGTCCATCCCATCTTTGAGGAGCAAGGTGAGGCTTTTGAACAGTGATTGCCATATACGTGTGTGTAAGAAAAGGGGTTGTTGGCGATGAGTCACAATAACGTGGTTAAAGTATGTTGACCAGACAAGACAATCGACTTGAGAATCGTCCAGGACGGACCGAAACGTCGTCGTCCCTTCACCTTCTAGTGTGTGGTCTGGTCAACAAGAGGGTTTGTTGTTCAAGTGGTTGGATAGTCATTAAGGGAAGATGTCGTTTAAGTTACGAGCGCAACAAGATATAATACAAGCTACTATATATACTGATTATAAACATGATTAATTAAGTAGCTTAGTTAAGTTGTTAAATTTATTAAATGTAAAGTTAATAATATAAACATTTGATGTAGGCAAACGTACATACACATATACCATAGGATAAAAGCAGATTGTTGGAGTCATGAGTAGGCAGGTACGTCGCCTCGAGCCAGTAAGACAGAGCGTGAATTTGTTAAATTGACCAGGTAATTTGCTAAGTAGGTTAGAACATTTGTTAATTAGGCTAATTACCTTTAAAATAGGATATTTAATTTCGCCACGTAACAACAATATTGGAAGATGAAAAACAATAACGGAAAACAGAGGTGTTAATATAGCACAGTTAATATTAATGTCAATGTAGCACAGTTATTGCTAATGTAGCACAGTTAAGAAAATGTGAGCCATAAAGAAAATGGGAAGACCTGGTGCGGAAGGGGGAACTGTGGAAAAAAAGCTCATCCTTGTGTATGGTGCATGGCGAGGTGGCTTACTCTGACCTTCGTGCATGGCGAGGTGGCTTACTCTGACCTTCGTGCGTGGCGAGGTGGCTTACTCTGACCTTCGTGCGTGGCGAGGTGGCTTACTCTGACCTTCGTGTGTGGAGCTGCCCGAGTGATCTTACCTGTCAGAGACTACTAGGGAGTGAGGGCTAGCAGGGTCTGCAAGCCCTGTTGTACCTGTTGCGTTATAATGGAAATATTCTGGCGTTCGAGTATTTTGCCGAATCTGGCCTTTTCAGTTGTGTCAACAGGCATTCCACCTGTTGATCACCCCCTACAGGGTACAAGAACTTCCTCACATTTCTTCGATTCAGTGGCATTTCTGGCTTCTACCTGTGTTCTCTCGTGCTACTTTCTCTCACTTTAAAGAGGCTACCCGCCAAACACACACCGAAACTACAACGTTGGTACAACGTTCGAACAAGTTTTAACACCACCTAACCAGTTATAACAACCAATATATCAAGTTGTAACAACGTTCCAATACGTCATAAACACATTAAGCCAAGATGTAACAACTTTATTACAAGTTGTTACCATTGTCCAACTTGTTAATTCCCCTCAAGATCTTGCATGTTGTCGTCATATATTCGCTCTGCTTCTTCTTCTCTCCTCCCCGGGTTATAAAGTATATAGTTCCATTAATCTATCCTCAAAGATCAACCATCTTAGCTCTGGCCGTAATCTTGTTACAATCCGTTGAACTTTTCAAAATTTTCTTGTTTCGTTTATGCTTCAGAAAGTGCGAATTCGAGGCTGGTGGAGGTAGTGAAGGGTGGAGCGGAACTGTGGGTGGTGGGGACAGCTGTGGGGGCGTTGATCCTTACACTCACCTCTGTACTTACACGCACCTGGAACTTCCTCCATCAGAATGCTCACCTGGAACTTCCTCCATCAGAATGCTCACCTGGAACTTCCTCCATGTCTTCCTCCATCAGAATGCTCACCTGGAACTTCCTCCATGCCTTTGCCCATCAGAATGCTCACCTGGAACTTCCTCCATGTCTTCGCCCATCAGAATGCTCACTTAAATGTCCTCCAGACTTTGCTCCGTGATGGAAATCAGAGCTTTTACGTAATTAGCAACTTGGTTTTAGGTACACTACAAGCTTCTTAAAGAGATATTGCTGCTTACTGTCCGTAGCTGAATCTGTGTCGACGAGAAGTCATCACATCTGTATAATTATTGTGTTGAATATACGAGAGCCTCGAACTAGAGGGGGTGAGATAACAAGTGTACACACACACACACACACACACACTTGCGATAACACGAGGACCAGCCACTTTAACTGGTCGGTACAGCAACGGCCTGGCCTCTGGCAGGTATGTATAAGCGTTCGATCCCCCCAATGGGCCAAATGGTTGGGTATCGTTACTTCACTCCGCTAGCTCCTCCCCCCCCCCCTCTATCCCGATATCCCAGCTCCTGTCATGCCCAGGTATAGCCCTTCAATGTGCTATCATGTCCAGGTAGCCCTTCCATGTGCTATATAGTCATATGAGCTTTGTGTTTTCTACCTATTTCCTGTTCATTCCTGACTCGTGATTTACGTTACGTTTTTGTACCTCGTCAATGTGGCGTTACGTTGAGCATAGTCAACAATGTAGACTATATCGGGTTTACATAATGAAACTGGGTGATATTGACGTGAGGTGGATGTGTGTGTGTGGGGTATACCCATACCCTACCCACCTAAGGTATTTTGAGTGGGTCTCTTTTTCCTCTTCCTGTAAGTGGGTCTCTTTTTTTTTCCTCTTCCTTTACCCACCTAGTTTATTTTCCTCTTCTTTCTTGCTATAACAGCGTCTGTCTCCCACCCCCCTCCCTCTTTTCTTCTCCACTTTCGTCTATCTCCCTCCACTCCTACGATTATCTCCTGCCTCTTCCACTGTTCATGTCTCCCCTCCTATCTTCCCTTCATCCCTTCCTCCATCTACTCCCCTTCCTTCTGTCCCTTGCTTCGTTTATTACCTCCTCCCCCCCACCTTTCCTCCCCTTCTTTATCTCTTTTCCCTCTCGCCATTCTCGCTTGATCTAATAATCTCCCCCCCCCCCCCCAACAGGGTCACTTTAGCTACGACCGGACGACCTACAAGTGCGACATGACGCAGGCTACTGCGCAGGTCTACTTCTACTGTCTACAGTCGCTCTTGCCCTGTCTACTGATGCTGACAGGATGCTGCAGTATCATCGTGCAGGTCCGACGCAACACTGGCAAGCTGCTCGATGCTGGCATGTAAGGCGCTCGCTCATCTATACTGGTTTGTGTACTTAATGACACGACGCTTGACGTACGTGTGTGTGTGTGTGTGTGTGTGTGTGTGTGTGTGTGTGTGTGTGTGTGTGTGTGTGTGTGTGTGTGTGTTACAGCCTCACTTAGCCAGTAACCGGGTTCTTTATTTCAATTACTATGTATGGGGCCATATAGTATGGGGCCGATCTTCTTCATCGATCCCACCCCAAGTTATTAGTAAGCTATCAAGAATTGGCAGTAACAAGTAATCGTGAATGTTATAAGGGGTAAACATTACTAATCAGCACCTTCACAAATTATACTTCTTATAATATTTCTCTATATATATACTCATATGTATATATCCCACTGCGTGTGTGTCACTTTCCCACAGGACACTAATACAATCAATTCTGCAGTCTTCTTCTATTCTCGGTGAATCTACTCCATCTTGTATTATACAACATCTGCGATGTATGGTCCTCACTCCGACGAGTTCACCTTAATCAATACAACATGGGATACTCCTACACCGTAACGTAACGTCACGGTATTAAAAAGCAAAAACACTTCTTCCTAATAACACACTGGCAGAGGTCTTTATCAACACACTGACAGGAGTCTGTAACGGGTACAGGGTTCTCTACCTGACAGAACCTGACAGAATTCTCCATCAACACGCTAGCAGAACTTCTCAACAGACGGCCAGTACTGTCGTCTCGTAACTCCACTTGGTCTATCCCGGGTGCGTCTGTCCACCCACTTAATAATTCACACGTATAATAGCCAAAACACTGTTTCTACCGACGGCCACAACTTGTTCTCGCTGGAACACGTCCTGCATTCCAGACTACCTTGGTAGAAGTGACTTCTAGAGCCCAAGAGACCCTCCTCATAACTTCTGTGGACATAAAAGTCATGCACTTGACAGTAAGTACACAAGGATAACATATGATGACAGCCTTTCACCGGGGAACAGAAAATATAATCGGATGCACGCAACAGATGGCGTTGACATCTTCATCTTTCTCACCAGAGGGCATTGCCATCGACCCACCTCACAAATGAATCGTGATCAGGAGCATTCTACGTTGGCGTTGACCTTGCTATTCCTCCGCCAACAGATGGCATTGTCCTCGTCACACACACAAAAGACTTGGGGTTGGGGTGCATTTCTGCAAATGGCGTTGCTATTGCCATACCTCACCCTACAGGTTGTGTTGATATCGTCACAGTATGTGTGTGTGTGTGTGTGGGGGGGGGGGGGGAGGTCAAGTGTAAGGTAACTTTCCCAAAAGTCTTGCCCTGCCAGGAATCGAACCCAGGGAAGTGGAAGGTGACAAATATGAGTCCCCCAGATGGTAAATATCTCCTTTTATTCTCTTATTATTATTATTTTTATAATAACTGTTTTTAGTTAATACTGAGGTCGTACGATGGGGTTCGAACCCACATGTCTGCACCCACCGGGCTCGCGGGTTCGAGTCCATTCTACTGCCTCGCTTCTCATTAATAGATTCATCTATTTCTGATTCCACTGTGATTAGTTAATAGTATTATAATTGAAGGTGTTCAAATACCCAATACACGTGTAAGGTGTTGTTGTTTTTTGTTGTTTCTAGATTCAGCTAATCAGAACAAAAAGTTTCAAGTAGCACGGGCTATGGTGAGCCCGTAGTAAAATGTTTGTGTAAATGTATTATTATTAAAACTATTATTGGCAATATTCTTGATTTATATTATCGTCGTCAATACATTGACCACTAATCTCACACTTGAATGCTATCAATGTACTCACCGATATCATTACAACTGGTTAATAATTCTTCCTGTTGCACCCAGGCCCCAGGAGCTCGTGGCCAGCCGCTGCAGGAACATGGTGAGGTCTACGGCGCTCCTCCTCGCTCTCCTCCTCCTTTTCCTAGTTTGCGTCATTCCCATCTGCGTCTACAACGTCAGGACGCTCATCACGGGCGACGTAAGCGTTCCTCTCAACGTAGCCATCTACATGCTGTACTGGGTACAGTATGGCGTCAACTTCCTGGTTTACGCCGCCGTCAACTCCAAATTCAGGACGGCGTACAAGCAGTTCTTCCAGTTCGCCCGGGACAAGGTTTCCCCTTCAAGAGCGAGAAACGATCCCTGCAAGCTACAAATGTCTCACCTCCTGCTAACAGTCTCCCACCTGCATACTGTCACTATCATGGCTCTTCCACGCCACACAACTCTAAGGAAGAAGGCCAGTGAGAGTCCCCAGCAGCTCCTTCTGCTGCTGCTTCTGCTGCATCAGCCAGCCCCGTGCCCCGGGTCTCGAAGTCAGCGGCACAGTGTCAGATCGTCTCAATGCAGCTCTAGCAGTACTTTCACCCCTCGTGGCCTCCAGGGGTGCTGTACCGTGGCGTCCAGCCAGGAGTCCATCGCCTCCTTTTGGGGACGATGACAGCCCCTCCGAACTCGAATCGAAGACAAGAGATAAAATAATATATATCAGATTGATATTATAGCATGTTTAATTAAATGTAGGCGTGTCTGAAAAGTTTAAGGCATGTTTGACGAAGCTTAGATATGTTTGATGAGATTTTGAAACGTTCAAGGAAATTTAGGTGTGTTTGAAAAGATTAAGGCATGTTTGAAGAAGTTTAGACATGCTTTAATGAGATTTTGAAATATTATTTGATATTAAGGCAGTTTTAAAAAAGCTATAGCCATGTTTAAGGATATTTAAGGAATGTCTTACACTTAGGCAAGTTTAAGGAAATTGAGGAATATTTGTGAGATTTAGGCATATTTAATGAGGTTTTAGCCTTGTTTAAGGATATTTGAGCATGTTTAAGGAAATTTGAGAATGTTTAATGAGATATAGGCATGTTTAATGAGAAATAGGCATGTTTAATGAGATATAGGCACGTTTAATGAGATATAGGCACGATAAATGAGATATAGGCACGTTTAATGAGATATAGGCACGTTTAATGAGAAATAGGCATGTTTAATGAGAAATAGGCATGTTTAATGAGATATAGGCATGTTTAATGAAATATAGGCATGTTTAATGAGATATAGGCATGTTTAATGAGATATAGGCACGTTTAATGAGATATAGGCATGTTTAATGAGATATAGGCACGTTTAATGAGATATAGGCATGTTTAATGAGATATAGGCATGTTTAATGAGATATAGGCACGTTTAATGAGTTATAGGCATGTTTAATACGGTTTAAGCCGTGTTTAAGGATATTAAGACATTTAAAAAGATTTATGTATTTTATTACAGAGAGGTATATATGACATTTTGACACAATAAATAAGATACTGATACCCTAATATTTCTCATGACTTCTTAATATCCCTTATGCCATCCTTCATCATTCTTTTCATACGGTATAATTTCTTATATCACCTCAACTATTTTTATACCACTAATATTTCTTATAATATTCTAATATTTCTTATGACAACTCTAATATTTCTTATGATACCCTAATATTTCTTACGAGAAACTCTATTATTTCTTATGCCAACCCAAATATTTCTGATGATTCCATCATATTTCTTATGACAACCCGAATATTGCTTATGATATTCTAATATTTCTCTTGAGAACCCTAATAGTTCGTAAGACGTCCTAATATTTCTAATGCCACTCTAACATTTCTTAGAAACCCCCCTAATATTTCCTATAACAGTGTAAATGACCTGATACTGTTGTTTGAGGACATCTGATTAGTTTGATTACATTTTATATTGCTAATAATAACTGAAAATTATACAATGATGAGAATGTAGCTGATCTGATGTCATTGTGAGAGATCTGATCATTGCAATGGATCTGATTGCATTACAAGTTATCTGATAATATTAAATGAGTGCTAATAACATTATAAGGGAACTAATTATATTACAACTTACTTATTTACATTGCAAATTACCAAATTACCATGCCAATTGACTCATTACATTACAAGTGACATGCAACTCTGGCTACATCTGCTGACAGATTATTACAAGTTCTTCTTTTGCAAATATATAAAACACTAAATCAAAAATAAAGTTAATGGTCAACAGTTTGAGGAGAAAAGCGAGCAGAAGTGCGAGTGACGGCTGTTGTCTTAGATTTACCTACTCAGAACGAAATGTCCATGTAGCACGGGTAGAGTGAATCCGCCGGCTAGTGTGTCAGTACAATGGACAAGTCGCTTCACTTTACTGGGGCGCTTACATCGTCGACTTCATTTGGAATCACTTAATTTGATCTCATAACGTATTAAAAAAATTCTAAATAAATTTATGTTTATTCACAGTAAAATTTCATTATTATTATTATTATTATTATTATTATTATTATTATTATTATTATTATTATTATTATTATTATTAATATTGTTATTATTATTATTATTATTATTATTATTATTATTATTATTAATATTATTAATATTGTTATTATTATTATTATTATTATTATTATTATTATTGCTCGAAAATATGTTTGCGTTGTTCTTAATTTACAGAATTTAAAAACGTTTTGGGATATTTTGGGTCCAAAGACTTAATCATGACTACACTAAACAACCCAAAAGTTATCAGAATTATGTAAGTAATGAAGAAATAAAACATGTTTTCTTGCTATAATATTATGAATTAATGTAGGGCATTACATTTATAATATTATATCAAGAAAATATAATATAAATAATATATAAATAAATATATAAATATATGTAAATAATGAAGAAATAAAACAAATTTTCTGCTATAATATTATGAATTAATGTAGGGCATTACATTTATAATATTATATCAAGAAAATATAATAAGACTTAATTTATAGCATTAAATATGTGCAATCACCCTCAATTATGCTAAAAAATAGCAGTCAAGTAATATATTTTTAATATTCATCGTAGTTTTGAAACTGAATGTCAATATGGGAAAATTAAAAAAATCTGTTTTCTTTTCTGGTCCATTATCTTTATAAACAGTCTCAATAGGAAAGTCCAAAGGATGTGCAATCACTCTCAATTACGCTCAAAAATACTCAAGCATCAGATTTTAAATATCCATTGTAGTTTTGAAACTGCATGGTAATTTGGGTAAAATATGACAAAATCTCTGTTTTCACTTATTTGAATATTTCCCGGATAAAAAGACGCAATTTAAAATTTCTGATATATGCAATCACCCTGAATTACACTAAAAAAATAATGAGCAGGATTTCCTATATTCATCGTATTCTTCGAACTAAAGCTGAATTTTGGTAAAATATGACATATCTCCATTTTTACTTATTTGCATATTCCTGTATAAAAAATACGTAATTAATTTTAAATTAAGTTCATTTTTAAAAATTCTTCTCCCTGTATTTACAATCATTGACAAATTAGTCATCAATTCTTCTCATGGTTTAAAGTAACCAAACTGTGTAAAAGTGGTTATAATTTGTTTAACTAGCATCATGTTTACGCCTAGCAAATCAACATGAATTCCCAATACCAGTACATCTCGGCAATTGGTGGCAATACGTAAGTGAATTAGCCATTGCAAACACTAGCTGGTGATAAGATAAGAAGTGCAAGATGAAGTGACTGTGTTATCATTTCCTGGAGAATAGATTCTCACGCGCTGAAACATACTCAGAAGGGCTAGTTTATTCACAATGCGTACAGGTTGTTATTCATGTATCCATCATTCGAGTTGTTACAATGATGGCAGCTTGGTTAATTGGGAAAATGCCTGGTACAATGAAATCCCTATTTAGAAAACAAACATGAAAGGAAGGGGTTGTGGTGCCTGCCGTTGTGTACTTGAGAAAAGTGACTGTATGGCAAGACGGGTATTCCAGCAGTAAAAATAAACACAATGGATTGAATTAAGAGACTATAGTAAGAAATGAACACGTTATGGAGAAATGCCTATGATTGGGCAGAGCACACTGTCAAGGTTTGGGCATATTGAGTGAATGACTTAACCCCTTATAATGCTGGTGAAAGCTAAAAACCTAACCTAACCCATCATAAGCAAACTTAAGTTAACCCAAACTAACCAGCAGGATAAGTGGAGGGTACTGTGCACCTGGACACCTCAATAAACAGCTCTAAAACAACTGACACAATATCCACATTTAATCATCCTAATAATAATAAACTTTAATAAAAAATAGCAGCAACATAATAATAATATTATTTTCTCGAGGTGTACAGTGCTTCTCGTGTATTATCATATTCATTACATTTATATACATTCATTCTTTTCGTGCAAACACCTTTCATCCAGTCCTTTCCTCACTCATAATAATTGAGACGGTTCTTTAATATTTCATATACAATTTCTATGGGGTGAATAAAGAAGTAATTGCATGGCTTACATCTGAGTGTGTCTGGAACAGGAAAGGATTTCACTGCTCATTGTGATAACCTTTCAAATTTACTACCTGGTAACAGAGTATTTCAAGATGGTGTGCACGGTAACGTCTCTAACATTGAGAGCAGTGGTCCACCGTGAGTGTAAACCCCCTGGGAGAGGGACATCAGTTACTTAGAGGGGTCCACTATGACTGTCGAACCCTTGATAGATAATTATATTACTGAAAGGGATCCACTGTACCTGTTAAACCCATAGACGATGGAGTTCAGTTACTAGAAGGGATCCACAGTGTCTGTTGAACATATGGGAGACTGGAATCAGTTGCTAGAAGTGGTCTAATATGACTGTTGGACCCCTGGAAGGAGTTCAGTTTCTAGAAGTAGGCCAGTGTAACTGTTGAGCCCCTGGAAGAAGGAGTTCAGTTACTAGAAGTGCTCTACTATGACTGTTGGACCTCTGTGAGAGAGAGTTCCATTTCAGGAGGAGCTGCTCAGAAAGTGAAAGCCGAGAGGAGGCAATATACAGCCATCGGCTCCAGGGTCTGACTCAGAGAACCCCAGTGAGCTATGAAGAGGAAGAATGGCAACAGATCCACTTCGAACGATAACAGATGATAGCTGCAAAACAGATGGACTTTTACTACAGTTACATATAAGTGATTTATATGTTTTCCAAGTTTGTTCCACAATTAGTTTGAAGAACTGCTTGTAAGCCTTCCTGTAGTTGGCGTTGCTGGCTGCGTAGACGAGGAAGTTGATGCCGTACTGGATCCAGTAGTTCATGAAGATGGCGATGCCGAGAGGGACGTGTTTATCGTCGGTGACTATTGATACCACGCTGTAGACGCAGACAGGGATCACGCAGACTAGGTAGAGCAGCAGCAGTGCCAGCAGGAGCGCAGTAGACCTCAGCATCCTGCAGAAACGTTGTTGCACAAGCTCCTTTGGCCTGCAGAGATAACATAAGGATGCATTAAACTGCAGAAGGCCTATATTAATCAATGCGAGGCTGCAGTTATGCATTAAATCCACGTATAACTTTTTATAGGGCAAATATAAGATATACATATATTTAAACCTTTAAACAGCAATTATTTACTGAGAGGAAATTAATTTGCCACACTGTGTGCCTGGTGAAACTTGAAAATAAGGTGGAAAATGAAAATTGGTGGCAGCAGCGACGACACAGCTGCGCCATAGCCTCACCTTGTGCCTCACTTCCCTCCACCAATGACGCATTGCCTTCATTATTCTTTACAATATCGCCCCCCCTAGTTCCACAAGTTCATTTTATGAGACACTGATTACCATCATTAATAAACAAACAATTACCGCAAATGTCATCGAATAATTCATAAATGAAGTAAAGCGCAAGGGCTGAGAGTCAGAGACGATATATTCCCATCAAAGTGATTCAGTGGGCAGTGAAGGACTTGCTAACTCTTATAGCATGGCTGCTCTGTCTTTCTAGAGAATGAAAAATTACGTTTCTTCGTCGTTTTTTATAAGGATCTGAATGCTCAAGATTAACGTTTTTATTCTTCTTTGTAAACTTCTATGTGAGTTTATGTCCATTTTACAGTACATTTCTCTAAACTGGGCCGGGATATAAATCAAACTTAACAGTTGACATATAAAGTTGAATAACTAGAGATATGTTAATAATAACACTTCTTGAAAGGAATCCTAAGAACAATATTTCGAAAATGACAAGCATTCAAATGCGAATTGATCTAATACAGTAGGATAAGCTGTATCAAATGAAAAATACAGGAATAGAAAGTCATATGCTGATACCATGATAGTTTAGTGTTGGACTTATGACCTGTCAAATTCACAAGGGTTATTAAGACCAGGACACTAGCTAGCTTGCTGGGTCAGCCCGCAAGTACACACCGAGAAGCGGGATACACCCCGTGGTGTGTATATATGAAGCAGGTGTTTGTATCGCGTCAGACTACGGGCTCACCATAGCCCGTGCTACTTGCCCCGCTCCTGTACCAGGCAAGTAACGGGCTCACCATAGCCCGTGCTAATTGGAACTTGTTCCGAGTATCTGAATCTATAACAACAGCAACGTATCACGTCAGTTTTACGTGGCTATTCATGCCCGTGCCACCTTTAGGGTGACTTAATCTTTATCAATCAATCAATCGCGTCAGTTAATAGTGAGGGCTGGTCGAGAGAGGCGACTTACGCGTCCATTCTACAAATTCCATAAGTCCTACACCCGATCCCGATTCATGGCACCAAATGGAGAGTAACGCAGTACTCTCGTTCCTTACATTCCAGCAGCTCGCAGCATCCTGGTGTTCCTCCAGATCTGGAAGATGATGCTGAGGCTGCCAGTAAACATGAGGCAGCAGGGCAGGAGGGACTCCAGGCAGTAGAAGTAGATGCGTGCCTTAACACTCGTATAGTCACACTTGTAGGTGGTGCGGTCGTAGTTGTACTGACCCTGTAAGGAACAGCCATCGCACGTGACATGAGATAGATGCATGTTTCATGCTAGTTCCCTACAGCTGTAAGCTAGTGACAAAGTTACTGGAGCAGTGCGATGGGATCGAACCTGTATTCCTGGACTCCCCAGGCACACGCGGGTTCGATTCCATTGTACGACTCCAGTATTTTCTTATAGATATATGAGATTTTCATTGTTCCATTGACAATTCACTGTTCTATTCATTTTCATTGTGCACTGAAAGTTTACGATGAATGATGCAAAAAAAACTCCATCACACACAGGTGATTACACAAATGTGAAGGGAGAGGGGGGACATGATAGGAACGTATAAGATACTCAGAGGAATTGACAGAGTGGACATAGACGAAATGTTCACACGGAATAGTAACAGAACGAGAGGACATGGATGGAAGCTTGAAACTCAGATGAGTCACAGAGATGTAAGGAAGTTTTCTTTTAGCGTGAGAGTAGTGGGGAAATGGAATGCACTTCAGGAACAGGTTGTGGAAGCAAATACTATTCATAATTTTAAAACCAGGTATGATAGGGAAATGGGACAGGAGTCATTGCTGTAAACAACCGATGCTCGAAAGGCGGGATCCAAGAGTCAATGCTCGATCCTGCAAGCACATATAGGTGAGTACATATAGGTGAGTACACAGGTAAATAAACACGTAAATGCAAAATCTAACATCTAAAATCAAAATCAAAATGCAAAATAAACACGTAAATGCAAACACAGGTGAGTACACACATAGGTGAGTACAAACACAAGTGAACACAAACACAGGTGAACACAAACGCAGGTGAATACACACACACAGGTGAATACACACACACAGGTGAGTACAAACACAGATGAGTACAAATTCACATACAAATTTAAGGTAATGATTTGATTCTGCAATATATTGCACAGTTAACCTACAATTCAGGAGAACGTTTTTATTATTTAATAAAACTAAAAAAGGTCAGCTTTTAAGGACGTCTTGGTAAGCGTGAGTGGTGGAAAGGGTTCGAAAGAACATTAGAAGTTTGGAAGTACACAGAGCTAAATGGTCTAGAGACCAATGACTGACCTTCCATAAAATGCAATCCACAACAGTTGACTAAATCCAGGCAACCGTAACTCCTGATTCAACCCGTTCTCGCACTTTCGTATAGTCAATATTGACTTATTAAATACGTGCATATGTGACATACTAATTTATTGTGAATATTTTAATTTACCTTGAAAAGTTTCATAGAAAACACCGACCTTACCTAACCTTCTTAGTATGTTAAGATATAACATCTTATTGCTTCGTAATTACAATTATTACTTAACCTATTATAGGTATAGGTTAAGTAATAATTGTAATTACGAAGCAATAAGATGCTTATTATAGGTATAACCTATTATAGGTATAGGTTAAGTAATAATTGTAATTACGAAGCAATAAGATGCTTATCTTAACATATTAAGAAGGTTAGGTAAGGTCGGTGCTTTCTATGAAGCTTTTCAAGGTAAACTAAAATATTCAAAATAAATTAGTATGTCACATATGTACTTATTTAATAAGTCAATATTGACTGTAAGAAAGTGCGAGAACGTGTTGCCTGATTACGGTTGCCGGATGAACAGTCCCATTAGGTGCAAGGAAACGTTCTCGAACGTTTCAACTTGGTTCCATTCAATGGAATATCAGCCGAAGTAATAAATGTTTGTGACATTATTTTGATTAATTTCATGTCGACTCAGTGACTATACTTTAAGTAGCCACTGTAATTGTTCCATAACCCCCTAGCTTTTCGTACACAGACTGTCAGACTTTGCATTCGTTAACATTAGTACATTTAAAATGTCTTTGGAGAAGGATGGGGATCGAACCAGCATCCTGGGTAAACCCCAGACGTGCGTCTTAACCCATGGACCACTGTATGCTAAAGATTATTTATCCTGGGATCTGCCCAGATTTATTTATCTAGGGATCCGTCTTGCTACAAAGTTATTCTCATCGATATATAACGTTATTGTGATTTCCTTGTGAACATTAAAAACTGTTCACACTGGAAATGTAATGTATTTTAATATAATTTAAATTCCTACACTCTTAGAGGGAATAAGAAACAGCTCTAATCTAACGTATTTTGGAGTGGGAATGCTTCAAGGTAATGCCCAAGAGACAACGAAACAGAAAAGTGGATTATATGGTGAACTATGATAAATGTTCATCCATTTATTCATTGGTGAATTAGAAACACAATCCTCTTTAAGAATACAGAATTAAGAACTCTCCCTCAAATGTACTGAAGGAGAGGCGAAAATGTAGAACAAAAATTTATAGAAATAGGTGGGCGTGTGAGGGCCTTCAACATAAAGACAATATAAGTTGACTTTTGTGGTCATCAACTGACCTGCACGATGGCGTCCATCTGGAGAAGGACGCTGCCCAGCCAGATGGCCACGATGAAGGAAATGGTCGGGCGTGGTCTGAAGAACCTAGCGCCCCTGGAGCGTCCCAGATCCACACAGCGTTGAACCGTCAGCAGACCAAGCGTTGTCCACTCGGCCAGGGCGTTGATGTATCTGAATAACGCAGCACCCGTGCAGAAACTCTTGCTGGGCACCGTGTCTGAGAGTCCGATGGCGTAGTTATAAGTGATTGCTGTTAACGGAAGGTTGACGGCGCAGTAGAGGAAGTCACAGAAGCTGAGGTGCAGCAGAAGTAATGTATCACCTTCCAGAGCGACCACTGGACGTCCGGCCCTGTGGCCACACTGGTAGTGTCGTCTCCACAACCGTCCGAGGTACAGCTGGTGGGCGATGGTGGAGATGGTGACAAGGTTACCGACGCCGCCCACGCAGGACACCGTCCACGCCCACCCTTGAGCCGCCACGATCCACGCCTCAGGCACTGTGGTGTCAGGACTCTCCTCCACAGTTCCGTTCATCATCAAGCTCAACTCCGATCTCTTCTACATCGTTCTTAAACTGAATCTGATATTTGAATGTTTTCGCTAACACGCTTCTTATCTTATAAAGTTCAAGAACAACTTGTTTTCGCTTATTACTAGAAACTTACATTATGTTCTCTTATATATCTGTACTTATTTTCTCATCGTGTTATTGAAGTCCTTGAGTTTGTCTTGAGTGAAGGCGGCCACGCCAAGCGACTTCCAGTGTGAGACTGCGTATTAGCAGAGGTTAACTTTGGTATTGTATTCTTCTCTACATCCTGATCCTGTATGACAAGCTTATCATTATCGTAACAGATAAGACGCTTTCCATATGATGAAAAGCTTTACATATAAATAATTATATCATTATCTCTCTTCTTCTCAGAGATAATGTATACAAATTAGTGATAAGTTCAGGTAGTAGTGATGTGCATGAGTATTGTGGGTCACGGTGTGTGTGTCAACTAGCAACGGGGGAGATACAAATGTATATTACATCAAATAATAATATTATTAGCGGTAGTAGTGAACAGGAACCGACCTGTGCGAGCACCCGGTACTCCCAAGAGTCTCTCTCTCTCGATTTCGCGGGTGATATCTTTACATGCGCGACCACCTGAAGTACACCTCTTCACTACAAGTACGATTTCATTCACTGCCCATCTTTGCTACATACGGGTAAATCAGAGTTACGATCGTCAATGCAAAGTGTTTTCACTGCACGTAATCTTTACTATTCAGGGATTTCATTACGCAAAATCTTCCCTACACTGTGTTTTCACTATACACAATCTTCATCGCAAAGGGTTTTCATTGCACACAATCTTTACTACATTCGGGTTTCACTACACATAATCTTCAATATTCAGGATTTTCACAACACACAATCTTCACTACATAGGGTTTTCACTACACACAATCTTCACTATGCAGGGTTTTCACTACACAAGGTTTTTCACTACACACAATCTTCACTATATAAGGTTTTCACCACACACAATCTTCACTACACAGGGTTTTCACTACACAGGGGGTTTTCACTGCACACAATTTTCCCCACCCAGGTCTTTCACTCCACACACTCTTCACTGCACAACTGAGGGAGTATAATCGGTATACACTCTTCACCTGAACCAAAATCTTTACTACACACGTCCTGTGTCGAGCCTGAGCTCCTGAACCTAAATTGTGTGATATTAGGCCCTTGCAAGGGACCCTCAGACCCACGAGAGGAGTTCTCGGAACCCGAATTTTGTCTATTTCCAGGACAACCAACAGTCTCTCTACAAGCATAAATTCCGTTAAACGCTATTTAATGTACTGAAAACAAACACACACACACAGGACACTGTTTCCCATTTTCATGGAGTGGAGAAACATTAGCGCATAAGGAAACAGGAGAGTGATGTAATGACCTTTGTTAAGTCGTGTTATTGTAATTCAGAGCATCTTCGGGCGTATATATAGTGTTTGTCTGTCTTTGTGTATGTTCAAAGCTGGAGGCCAGACTCTTGGGACTAGCTTCACCCAAATTTGCAGGGGGAATGGTCTGGGTTATGGGACGGTCATAAGTTGGTCGTGTTAGACCTAATGCAGATGCGTTTCGAAATATTAGCAATTATAAAAAAAAAACTGGGAGATTTTCATGGTATCAAGTGTGATATATGGAAATAGAGGAGATAAAAGGAAACCCAGGCATCTGAGATTCATACTTTTGTTTCAGTGCTTCTTAAGAGAGTTAGGGTGGTAGAGGACGAAGACATAGCTAGAGACATAGCTTGATAACGACAGGAAGAGATCAATAGGTAGAAATAGAGAGAGAGAGAGAGAGAGAGAGAGAGAGAGAGAGAGAGAGAGAGAGAGAGAGAGAGAGAGAGAGAGAGAGAGAGAGAGAGAGAGAGAGAGAGAGAGAGAGAGAGAGAGAGAGAGAGAGAGAGAGAGAGAGAGAGAGAGAGAGAGAGAGAGAGAGAGAGAGAGAGAGAGAGAGAGAGAGAGAGAGAGAGAGAGAGAGAGAGAGAGAGAGAGAGAGAGAGAGAGAGAGAGAGAGAGAGAGAGAGAGAGAGAGAGAGAGAGAGAGAGGGGGGGGGGGGAGACTGACAGACAGACCCGGGCAATGTTGGGTATATATATACATATGCGAACAAGCCTGAATGGTCCCCAGGCATATATGCAACTGAAAACTCCACACCCCAGAAGCAGTATGGGTTCGAGTCACTTCTGGGGTGTGGAGTGAAACTCCACACCCCAGAAGTGTATAACTCCGGTTTGTGCTTCGGAGAAGCTGCGGGAGCCTCGTGAGACAGTAAGTACTCCAGGTTGCAATTCTTTTAATCATGTCGTGGCGCAATCGACTAAGGAGCGTCTGGGATCATCCCGGACGTAGGTTCGAACCCTCATCGCGGCCCTTGTAGATTTGTACACTCAAAACACAGAAAAACACTAGAACTACTTTGAAAAACTATGAAAACACACTAAAAAATCGCTCATACAACTAAAACTCAAAATCTGTTTGTATTCTAATAACTGTTTGTGATTTTAATTTTTGTGAGTGTTTATGAGAGATTTTGAATGCGTTTTTATAGATTTTCAAAGTATTTGGAGTGTTTTCCCCGTGTTTTAAATGTTTTTGAGTGCATTTTGAGTTTTTTAAACGTATCTGAGTGACTTTTGTGTTTCTGAGCGCATTTGAGTGAATTTTGAGTTTTTTGAATGACTTTGTCTTAGTTTCGAATGTTTTTGAGTGTTCTTTAAATATTTAAATAACATAAGTTAGGATATATAACCAGCAGGATAAGTAAGTATCTGAACACCTGCAGGATATCAGGACACCTCAGTAAACAGCAATAAAACAACTGACACAATATCCATATTTAATAATTATAATAATAATAATAAACTTGAACTAATAATTAGCAGCAACGTGGTAATAACATTAACAGCCATAACAATTAGATAAATGCAAAATATAACGATAATAACTATATTAAATAATAGTAAAAAATACTATGTATATACATATGTATATGTGTACAGAGATCAATAATCAATAATAATAATAATAATAATAAAGAATATTTATATGTGCAGAGAGATCAATAACCTGTCATGTATTAAATACAAAGGTATCATATTTGAGAGATCAAATACCGGTAATTAGCGAGTTATTTCACCTTTCAAATTTATTGGCTTTCCCCACACACACACACACACACACACACACACACACACACACACACACACACACACACACACACACACACACACACACACACACACAGGTATGATAGGGAAATGGGACAGGAGTCATTGCTGTAAACAACCGATGGCTGGAAAGGCGGGATCCAAGAATCAATGCTCGATCCTGCAAGCACAAATAGATGAGTACAAATAGGTGAGTACACACACACACACAATGTATATCTATATTAAATTGATGTGTGTGTGTGAGCTTTAACTATATTAGTCATATATTTCTTTCCGGGTGAGAACTTCTCCGTCCTATAAACTGGGAAGGGAAGGAATGGAAAGAGGGACAAATATGGGAAAGGGGAGAAATGCAGATGATGAGTCACAATAACAAAGCTGAAGATATGGTGACTACACCACACATCAGAGAGAACTACGGGCTCACCATAGCCCGTGCTACTTGAAACTTTTTGTTCCAGGTAGCGACTCTTTAACAACAACAACCACACATCAGAAAAATCAAAGAACGACGACGTTTCGGTCCATCCTGGACCGTTCACACGACATGATAATGTATTCATCATCTTCTGATGTGTCGTTTGTTCATCAGAGGATGACAGGAAAAGGGGGTGAGAAATTGGAAGGGGAAGAAATAATAATGTATGTGTCATTCTATCCTCCAAAATAATAATACCGTACATAGGCGGACAGTACAAAAAGTTAACTTTTTTGTGTTTAAAAGAAAGTCCAGGTTTTGTACACACATACACACACACACACACAAATATATATATATATATATATATATATATATATATATATATATATATATATATATATATATATATATATATATATATATATATACATATATATACATATATATATATATATATATATATATATATATATATATATATATATATATATATATATATATATATATATTCTATATCTTCTCTTCCCAGTTTATAGGACAGGGAGGTTCTAACCGGGAAAGAAAAACAAGAGTAATATAGTTAAAACTCACACACATCAATTTAATATAAACATAAAAAAGTATCCCTCGTCCATTCACTACATCCTCCACACTCTGTCAGTGACAAGCACCTCCACGGGGATATATAAACTGAGAGATATGTATCCCACATCTCAGTGTGTATTCACTCAGAGTTTACTATAGCTCTGGTCTACATCCGGAACTAAAGTATACATAATGGCTGGCTAGACAGAACTTTTGTGGCCATGTTAACCCACCAGAGGTTGATAGGTTTACAGCCCAACAATAAACCAAGCACTACCACACTCCAGCAGTCATCCAAAATAGCTACCCACTACTTCATAAGGCCAAGTGTGCAGTGTTTCTCGTGCATTGTCATATTCATTCCATTTAAATACATTTATTCTCTTGGTACTATCGGCTTTCAGGCAGTCCTTGCCTCACGCGTAATAATTAGTAAAACTGAGACGTCTTCTTCAATATTGTATATACAATCCAATAAAGAAGTAATTTCATGGATTTACATCTGAGTGTCTCTGAAACGTGAAAGGATTTCACTGCTCACTGTGGATTACCTTTCAATTCACAGCGTGGTAACAGTGTCCCAAGGTGGTTTACACGGTAACGTCTCTAACATTGAGAGCAGTGGTCCACCGTGAGTGTAAACCTCCTGGGAGAGGGACATCAGTTACTTAGAGGGATCCACTGTGACTGTCGAACCCTTGGTAGATAATTATATTACTGAAAGGGATCCACTGTAACTATTGAACCCATAGACGATGGAGTTCAGTAACTAGAAATGATCCACTGTGTCTGTTGAACATCTGGGAGAAGGAGTTTAGTTACTAGAAGTGCTCTACTATGACTGTCGGACCTCTGTGAGAGAGAGTTTCATTACAGGAGGAGCTGCTCAGAAAGTGAAAGCCGAGAGGAGGCAACATGCCGCCATCGGCTCCAAGGTCTGACTCAGGGAACCCCAGCGAGCTATAAAGAGGAAGAATGGCAACAGAGCCACTCCGAACGATAACAGATGATAGCTGCAAAACAGATGGACTTTTACTACAGTTACATATAAGTGATTTATACGATTTCCAAATTTGTTCTAAAATCAGTTTGAAGAACTGCTTGTAAGCCTTCCTGTAGTTGGCGTTGCTGGCGGCGTAGACGAGGAAGTTGATGCCGTACTCGGTCCAGTAATTCATGTAGATGGCGATGCCGAGAGGGACGCGGTTAATGTTATCAGCCAGCGTGAGCGCTCTGTACACGCAGACGGGGATGACGCAGATCAGGTAGAGCAACAGCAGCCCCAGCAGGAGAGCAGTTGACCTCAGCATCCTGTGGAATCGCTGCCGCACCAGGTCCTGAGCCCTTCGGGGACATAAAAGAAAATAAATATATACATATATATATATATATATATATATATATATATATATATATATATATATATATATATATATATATATATATATATATATATATATATATATATATATATATATATACAGACAGCAGGTTCTCTTTTAAACATGTCTCATTGAATATGACAGCATATTCTGTATTAACTATCTTCTGGTTTAGGGCGTCTATCCCTCTAACTATTATTCTTGCATGAGGGTTTAATTGAAAGAGGAGTTCTCCAAAATTAATGTTCGTTTCGTATAGCTGGAACACATTCAGGTTTTGAAATTCTCCAAAAATTTCCTCAAGAGCAGGAGGAGTGCCTGAATTAGCTACGCAGCATAAGGGTAATATTGCTCTTCATGTCCTTCCATTCATTTGTGTGCTTTAAATTTGGTTTCTGTTTGACTCTTTGCCTTTTCAAAGAAAGTAAATTATGCTTTCTTAATCTCCTTTTATATGGAAAGGTCTTGAGGCAGAGGATTAACTTTGCCATCCTTCTCTGAACACTTCAGTGTCATCTTATGTCTATTTAATGGTACCATAAACGTCACTACATCACATTAATGAAGCCTAACAAGAGTAAGAGAAACTCCAAAGCTAAACAACCCCAGTACTACTTTACATCACCAGTGTGAGATTAACGCAGTACTCTCCTTCCTTACATTCCAGCAGCTCGCAGCATCCTGGTGTTCCTCCAGATCTGGAAGATGATGCTGAGGCTGCCAGTAAACATGAGGCAGCAGGGCAGGAGGGACTCCAGGCAGAAAAAGTAGAAGCGTCCCTTGGCATTGGTCATATCGCACTTGTAGTTGGTGCTGTCGTAGTTGAACTGGTCCTGCAAAGAGCAACCACCATACGTGACACATGTTCCTGCTAGTTCCTGCAACTGTAAATGTATGTTAAATGGAACAATAAATCTCAAATTAAGAAGAACATATAGGCAAGTAGGAATTATTTAGTATACACACATCCCAGTCGAAGCCACTACCGATTTCCCCAGTTTCATCTACATTTCTTTCAGACTAGTTCTTAATATCTTGGAATCTATTCACATCCTCAAAGTGAGATCCGAGTTAAATAGCATCTCCAGAGTCCTCCACTCAAGTATTCACATACTAGTTCAGCCCATCCTCATGAACAAAAGCCAAGTGTTCATTAAATCAGCCGCCAAGCTTCCTGTTTATATATTAAAACACTCCTCATGCTGCTCACAGCAGATAATCTCAGAATTTTTCGTGAACAGAGCATCGCTTACTCTCAGTGTTCGAATTGTACTTCTGTGAATACAAATAGTTACCAACAGGACCTAAACTCTTACACAAATCTAGTCCACAATGTATACCAAACCCTGATATATAATAATAATAATATATATATATGAGAAAACATCGATTTTTCAATGCACTGTACTCCCCACCTGTTGAAGATTCCGAGGACTAGTATCCCCGCGGTCCGGTCTCTGAGCAGGCCTCGTGGTTACTGGTCTGATCAACCAAGCTGTTCGATGCGCCTGCTCGTAGCCTGACATAAAATTCACAGCCTGGTTATTCAGGTATCATTACGTTTAACCAGTACATAAAAGTCAATGACTGCCCCTTGAGGGTTGTCGCAGCTTGGACAAGCATAAACTGGGGACGGGTTGTACTAATTTTCGTCTTCAACAAGTGTGTCGTTAGCTTTGCTTACGTTTTAGTTCTCCTTCTGTACACATATTATATTTTAACTTATTATATCTTTCGTATTCTATTAATTGGCACTGATATATATATGTAATATATATATATATATATATATATATATATATATATATATATATATATATATATATATATATATATAACTGAAAACTCACACCCCAGAAGTGACTCGAACCCATACTCCCAGAAGCAACGCATCTGGTATGTACAAGACGCCTTAATCCACTTGACCATCACGACCGGACATAATGAGGTGATAGCCGAGGCTATTTGAACCACCCCACCGCCGGCACTCGGATAGTTATCTTGGGCATAGCATTTTACCAAATCACCTCATTCTTTTGGGGCAACACGTGAGGAACACAAATGCGAACAAGCCTGAATGGTCCCCAGGACATATGCAACTGAAAACTCACACCCCAGAAGTGACTCGAACCCATACTCCCAGAAGCAACGCATCTGGTATGTACAAGACGCCTTAATCCACTTGACCATCACGACCGGACATAATGAGGTGATAGCCGAGGCTATTTGAACCACCCCACCGCCGGCACTCGGATAGTTATCTTGGGCATAGCATTTTACCAAATCACCTCATTCTTTTGGGGCAACACGTGAGGAACACAAATGCGAACAAGCCTGAATGGTCCCCAGGACATATGCAACTGAAAACTCACACCCCAGAAGTGACTCGAACCCATACTCCCAGAAGCAACGCATCTGGTATGTACAAGACGCCTTAATCCACTTGACCATCACGACCGGACATAATGAGGTGATAGCCGAGGCTATTTGAACCACCCCACCGCCGGCACTCGGATAGTTATCTTGGGCATAGCATTTTACCAAATCACCTCATTCTTTTGGGGCAACACGTGAGGAACACAAATGCGAACAAGCCTGAATGGTCCCCAGGACATATGCAACTGAAAACTCACACCCCAGAAGTGACTCGAACCCATACTCCCAGAAGCAACGCATCTGGTATGTACAAGACGCCTTAATCCACTTGACCATCACGACCGGACATAATGAGGTGATAGCCGAGGCTATTTGAACCACCCCACCGCCGGCACTCGGATAGTTATCTTGGGCATAGCATTTTACCAAATCACCTCATTGTGAAGGTCAAATTGTGCCGGCGGTGGGGTGGTTCAAATAGCCTCGGCTATCACCTCATTATGTCCGGTCGTGATGGTCAAGTGGATTAAGGCGTCTTGTACATACCAGATGCGTTGCTTCTGGGAGTATGGGTTCGAGTCACTTCTGGGGTGTGAGTTTTCAGTTGCATATGTCCTGGGGACCATTCAGGCTTGTTCGCATTTGTGTTCCTCACGTGTTGCCCCAAAAGAATGAGGTGATTTGGTAAAATGCTATGCCCAAGATAACTATCCGAGTGCCCACGGTGGGGTGGTTCAAATAGCCTCGGCTATCACCTCATTATGTCCGGTCGTGATGGTCAAGTGGATTAAGGCGTCTTGTACATACCAGATGCGTTGCTTCTGGGAGTATGGGTTCGAGTCACTTCTGGGGTGTGAGTTTTCAGTTGCATATGTCCTGGGGACCATTCAGGCTTGTTCGCATTTGTGTTCCTCACGTGTTGCCCCAAAAGAATGAGGTGATTTGGTAAAATGCTATGCCCAAGATAACTATCCGAGTGCCGGCGGTGGGGTGGTTCAAATAGCCTCGGCTATCACCTCATTATGTCCGGTCGTGATGGTCAAGTGGATTAAGGCGTCTTGTACATACCAGATGCGTTGCTTCTGGGAGTATGGGTTCGAGTCACTTCTGGGGTGTGAGTTTTCAGTTGCATATGTCCTGGGGACCATTCAGGCTTGTTCGCATTTGTGTTCCTCACGTGTTGCCCCAAAAGAATGAGGTGATTTGGTAAAATGCTATGCCCAAGATAACTATCCGAGTGCCGGCGGTGGGGTGGTTCAAATAGCCTCGGCTATCACCTCATTATGTCCGGTCGTGATGGTCAAGTGGATTAAGGCGTCTTGTACATACCAGATGCGTTGCTTCTGGGAGTATGGGTTCGAGTCACTTCTGGGGTGTGAGTTTTCAGTTGCATATGTCCTGGGGACCATTCAGGCTTGTTCGCATTTGTGTTCCTCACGTGTTGCCCCAAAAGAATGAGGTGATTTGGTAAAATGCTATGCCCAAGATAACTATCCGAGTGCCCACGGTGGGGTGGTTCAAATAGCCTCGGCTATCACCTCATTATGTCCGGTCGTGATGGTCAAGTGGATTAAGGCGTCTTGTACATACCAGATGCGTTGCTTCTGGGAGTATGGGTTCGAGTCACTTCTGGGGTGTGAGTTTTCAGTTGCATATGTCCTGGGGACCATTCAGGCTTGTTCGCATTTGTGTTCCTCACGTGTTGCCCCAAAAGAATGAGGTGATTTGGTAAAATGCTATGCCCAAGATAACTATCCGAGTGCCGGCGGTGGGGTGGTTCAAATAGCCTCGGCTATCACCTCATTATGTCCGGTCGTGATGGTCAAGTGGATTAAGGCGTCTTGTACATACCAGATGCGTTGCTTCTGGGAGTATGGGTTCGAGTCACTTCTGGGGTGTGAGTTTTCAGTTGCATATGTCCTGGGGACCATTCAGGCTTGTTCGCATATATATATATATATATATATATATATATAATATATATATATATATATATATATATATATATATATATATATATATATATATATATATATATATATATATATATACCAGGGATTTAATACAAGTTGAATATTAGAGATAAAAATTGACCTTCACAATGGCGTTCATCTGGAGAAGGACGCTGCCCAGCCAGATGGCCACGATGAAACGGAGAGTCAGTCGTGGTCTGAAGAACCTAGCGCCCCTGGAGCGTCCCAGATCCACGCAGCGTTGAACCGTCAGCAGGCCAAGCGTTGTCCACTCGGCCAGGGCGTTGACATAGCGGAAGAGCCCAGCACACATGCAGAAACTCTTGCTGGGCACCGTGTCTGAGAGTCCGATGGCGTAGTTATAAGTGATTGCTGTTAACGGAAGGTTGACGGCGCAGTAGAGGAAGTCACAGAAGCTGAGGTGCAGCAGAAGTAATGTATCACCTTCCAGAGCGACCACTGGACGTCCGGCCCTGTGGCCACACTGGTAGTGTCGTCTCCACAACCGTCCGAGGTACAGCTGGTGGGCGATGGTGGAGATGGTGACAAGGTTACCGACGCCGCCCACGCAGGACACCGTCCACGCCCACCCTTGAGCCGCCACGATCCACGCCTCAGGCACTGTGGTGTCAGGACTCTCCTCCACAGTTCCGTTCATCATCAAGCTCAACTCCGATCTCTTCTACATCGTTCTTAAGCTGAAGTTTTCTTTTGACTCCCTTCACTTACATGCTTCTTTGCTCATAAGGTCCGAGAATAATTTTCTTTACTAATGGTTCCCAATAATATACATTATGTTCACTAATAAACCTGTGCTAATTCTTGAATGTATCTTGAGAATGGACGGCCTTATCAATCCCCTTCTTGAGCCGGACTGGTGGCAGCTGAGCCGCCAGCAGCATCCTGATCGGTACTTCAAAAGAACGCAAATATCATTCAAGATTACACTATTTCATGAGATAAATCTCTCTTTCCCTTTATATAACGCGTCCTATCAGAGATAAAGAGAGCGAGAAAGTGATAAGGAGAGGACTTGGACTGATAATGTATATTAATTCAATAAGTTCCAAAAAGGAGTAATATATATATATATATATATATATATATATATATATATATATATATATATATATATATATATATATATATATATATATATATATATATATATATATATATACATATGCGAACAAGCCTGAATGGTCCCCAGGACAATATGCAACTGAAAACTCACACCCCAGAAGTGACTCGAACCCATACTCCCAGGAGCAACGCAACTGGTAACTACAGGGCGCCTTAATCCACTTGACCATCACGGCCGTCAAAAGGAAGTGATAGCCAAGGCTATTTGAGCCACTTCCCCGACGGCAACTCGGATGGTAATCTTGGGCATAGCATTTCACCAAATCACCTCATTCTTTGGGGCACACGTGAGGAACACAAATGCGAACAAGCCTGAATGGTCCCCAGGACTATATGCGAATGAAAACTCACACCCCAGAAGTGACTCGAACCCATACTCCCAGGAGCAACACAACTGGTAACTACAGCGCCTAGTTCGAGTCACTTCTGGGGTGTGAGTTTTCATTCGCATATAGTCCTGGGGACCATTCAGGCTTGTTCGCATTTGTGTTCCTCACGTGTGCCCCAAAGAATGAGGTGATTTGGTGAAATGCTATGCCCAAGATTACCATCCGAGTTGCCGTCGGGGAAGTGGCTCAAATAGCCTTGGCTATCACTTCCTTTTGACGGCCGTGATGGTCAAGTGGATTAAGGCGCCCTGTAGTTACCAGTTGCGTTGCTCCTGGGAGTATGGGTTCGAGTCACTTCTGGGGTGTGAGTTTTCATTCGCATATAGTCCTGGGGACCATTCAGGCTTGTTCGCATTTGTGTTCCTCACGTGTGCCCCAAAGAATGAGGTGATTTGGTGAAATGCTATGCCCAAGATTACCATCCGAGTTGCCGTCGGGGAAGTGGCTCAAATAGCCTTGGCTATCACTTCCTTTTGACGGCCGTGATGGTCAAGTGGATTAAGGCGCCCTGTAGTTACCAGTTGCGTTGTTCCTGGGAGTATGGGTTCGAGTCCCTTCTGGGGTGTGAGTTTTCATATATATATATATATATATATATATATATATATATATATATATATATATATATATATATATATATATATGCGAACAAGCCTGAATGGTCCCCAGGACTATATGCGAATGAAATAATAATGAAATATATATATATATATATATATATATATATATATATATATATATACATATATATAAATATATATATATATTATATATATATATATATATATATATATATATATATATATATATATATATATATATATATATAAAACATTCTAAGAACGAAATTAAATTGAAATATAAAAATGGACATAAATGAATGGATTAAACTGATGGATAAATTGATAACACAACAAACATATATTAGCCAAACAACAACTCTATACAAATAATGTGCCACAGAAAGTTCATTACGTCCCTGAGAATGTTCGCTTTGATTACTTCATTAACAGTCAAAGAGTTCGCTAGTTCACTCAAACACGCACTTAAACCTACATATAAACATCAACTACCTCATACTCTTAATTACATTACATTGAGGACATACCATATTGGTTTTAAGATCTATTTAGGTATGGGAGAGACTGAGGTGGCTCCCCGGAGGGACGCTCAGTTGATGCGACCCACCAACGTTATAAATGCAACCTACTATGGACAGTAACGGGTCACAAATATATATTCTACGTTTTCTAAGCATAGGACTCGATAAGTTAGGAGGGTTAATGCTTGGGTTCGTCCGTTTCTGTGTAGCTTAGGAGGTGGGATACAGAGTGACGAGTCAGGATAACAGGCTGTATATACAGCCAACTGCCCCCCCCCCCCACATCCTCCCAGGATGTATCCGTCAACAGGGAGTAAGATGGATACGATTAACGAATAATAATGGATACTATCGCGAAGGTGTCGTGAGAGGAAACACAACACTGAAGGGATCACTACACTTCAGTGGATTTAAGTGGGAGAAAGATGAAGTAAACTGGTGAGTTGATGGAACTTAACATTCTCTCAAGACCACAAGAGAGCACATAGAGTACTCCTAATGTGTGTGTTTGTCCTGTAAGACGAGAGTTCGATCCCATACAACCCCCCGCCGCTTTCTCCAAACAGTGATTAGTGTAAATTTGGTGAGCATTTGTAAAAGTATTTTCCCGATCATCCCACCTAAATAGCCGCCCTGATTCCCTGATTTCATTCTCATCCCGTCCTCATTCCAGCGCCTGCCTGGGTTGACCTCATTCCCACTGACCGTCTTCTTTCACCTCATTCACGCGTCGACCTCATTACAAATAAACTTCATTAGTTTTGTTTTCGTCAGTTCTGTCTTTCAATTTAATTCTGTTCTTTCATCATCCTAAAAATTATTTATGCTAGAGCGAGAAGAGGAGAGAGTGATGAGGAGAGACTGATAAAGAGTGAGGGGAAAGAGAATGAGGAGGGAGAAATACAGGTGGAGAGAAAGGGAGAGAAGTGAGAGAGATATGATAGTTCCCCATGTGATAGTTTCAAAGCACATTCTCATGAAATAAACAAGTCTCTAGGTGCAGGCCTCAGATGAGCTGAGGTACAATAACAGCTCTTGCTTGGCTTCACTAGGTACGTCATCTGACAGCCCTTATAAACCCCTAGTCTTAGTTTTAGAGAGAGAGAGAGAGAGAGAGAGAGAGAGAGAGAGAGAGAGAGAGAGAGAGAGAGAGAGAGAGAGAGAGAGAGAGAGAGAGAGAGAGAGAGAGAGAGAGAGAGAGAGAGAGAGAGAGAGAGAGAGAGAGAGAGAGAGAGAGAGAGAGATAAACAATACGTCTGACGTCAAAGTGTCAAGCATGCAGACGACGACTCAACAATCTCTCGCCTGAGAGTGTAAGTGGCTGTGACCTGATTGGCTGCGAGAAAAAGAGAGAGAGATAAAGGTTGAAGAGGATATCTTAGAGGTGATATGAGACAAACTAAGAGCTGGGAGATGAAGACGGAATAGAAGGAATTACAGCCCAACCATTTGGATCATCAAGGATCGAACCCCGGCATTACAAAAAGCAAATCCGTCACTGTACCGAGCAGCAGTATCAATAAATGGAAATAACTATAAACATTGCAGCTCATCTTCCTAAAATTAAAGTACTTATAGTAACGATGTGGTCGATTGTAAAAAAAATGGACACGATGGACCAATAGAAAGTAGGAAAAGTGAAAAGTAAAAAAAAAAAACTATTTTTTTTTTTTTTGCTAGTGAAACCTAACCTAACCATCCTACATCCTAACCAGATACACGCTATTTGTGGCCCTAATATAGCACATATATGCGCTATACTACGCCTAGGAATATTTCAGTTTGGTTTTTATAGCTTAATTTTTCCCAGACTCTATAAAATAAAGTTCCCAATTTTACTTTATTTTCTCGTCAATATTTGTACGATCTTCCACAGTTCCCCCCCCCCCTCCCCCCCCCTCCCCCCCCCTCCCCCCCCCCAAAAAAAAAAATACTATCTTATCAGGGGGAACGGGTTGGAACATCCACAAGTTATTCCCAGACCAAAAAAATCCCACATCAGTAGAAGACTAAACTATTGTTTTGTATGTCACTGTTCTGCCCAGTCACTGGCACTGTGACGGGGGCTGAATTCCAACGTGAGCGGCGGGAAATGGATACATGACTAAAATATATATATTTTTTGGTTTAGAGATTTGTGCGTTGGAGTTTATTTAGTAAGTGTGTGTGTGAGTGTGTGAGTCTGGGTTGGTGAGGTAATGAGTAGGTGAGACTGTGAGTTGATGATTCTGTGAGCCTGAAATGATGAATCTGTGAGTTGGTGAGTCAGTCAACACAGACACTGTTATTTGATGCTGGAGCGTCTACAATCGGTGACTTACGACGCCTTCACCCGAGTCCTTGGGGGGAGTCTTACCTAAAACTTGGACTGGCTTCAGGAGAGCCTCGACCAGAGTTCCTGTGATTCAAGTAGAAATCCGGTTGTTTAATACCAGGTCAGGGTGGTCCAGTGGCTGGCGTCAGCGGCTTGGGCTTTCTTGGTCGTGGGTTCGAGTCACCTCAGAGCTCCAGTTGATTTTATTTATTATTATTATTATTATTATTATTATTATTATTATTATTATAAATAGCAGTCGTATCATTATTATTATCTATATAAACTAGAAAGTATGTGTGTCTACTTGTTTGTGCAAGGTTGGAGTCCAGACACGTGAGGCTAAACTCACCCAACTTTGCATGATGATTGATGGGTGGAAGGGGACTGACGTAGGTGGGAGAGGATCGGCCCTAATGCATCTCTTTAAGATTAGTTGGCACTCCCTTGCGATCCCCCCGTCGAATCCCATGAATTGAAGACTTTTTTTGTGCCCAAAGCATTTTTCAGCAGTATATAGTTTTTCGTTATATCGTATTCTGAGAGAGAGAGAAAGAGAGAGAGAGAGAGAGAGAGAGAGAGAGAGAGAGAGAGAGAGAGAGAGAGAGAGAGAGAGAGAGAGAGAGAGACAGACAGACAGACAGACAGACAGACAGACAGACAGACAGACAGACAGACAGACAGACAGACAGACAGACAGACAGACAGACAGACAGACAGACAGACAGACAGACAGACAGACAGACAGACAGACAGACAGACAGACAGACAGACAGACAGACAGACAGACGAAGACTTAAGCACCGCCAGATAACTTTATTAGTTATAGATTCTTACCGAAACTTGGACACGCCGGCCAGAGAGAGAGAGAGAGAGAGAGAGAGAGAGAGGAGAGAGAGAGAGAGAGAGAGAGTCAGACAGACAAACAGACAGACACATTCACACACATGTATTCACCTAGTTGCAAACACAACTAGGTGAATACACACACACACACAGGCAGAGACAGAGCGGGAGAGAGAGGCAGAGATTTCTCTGCTTCTGAAAGAAGTCATATATAGTTCCAGACCACAAGAGAAGGAGGAGGAGGAGGACAGGAGAGTGTTGAGGAACCACAGACGAGCATCACTGCTGCCAGTTACTCCCCACTCTCCCGAGACACTAATCTCCCAATAATAAGAGACTTTTACTATCATCGGTTACTGCGTAGTGGACAGTAGTAGGCTTCCAGGAAAAGTCGTTCTGCTTCGGTTATCTCCTTGAATCTACCCACTGATTGGCGTGTCACTGAATGAATCCACGAGCAGCTACGTTATTAGCAGCTTTTGCCGTTTGTTGCTGTTGTCTTCGTTGCTTTTGTCTACGTTGTTGCTGTTGCCGTTTCCTGTGATTGGGTGTGGCACCCGGGCACTGCTGGTTCAGCTGGATGTCTCTCATTCGACAGCTAATCAGGCACACAGCCTTGGAGGACGGGGCTCTAGGAGCAGTCTTCAATGGAGCAGACTGTGTAAGCCACTCAGATGGTGTAAAGTGGTGGCGGGTCTAGAGCGCAGGGAGAGAGAGAGCCTTCCGACGCTTCAGTCATCTTCTGTAAACACCTGATAGAACGTAGATACAACGTAGTGTCTTCTCCAAGCTTCTTCTTCTTCTCTTTTATTCGTATGCCTTTCTAATCGCTATTTATTCCTCCTGTCTTCCACATATTTTCATCTTCCTTCGTCGAGTTGTTCTTATTCTCGTCTCATTCTACTTATATTCTCTTCCTCTTCACGTTCCTCTTCCTCTCGTTCTCTTCTATTCCTCGTCCTCTTGCTTTCTCTTTCTTTTCTTGTTGAACTAATCAGAAATATCACACGACTTGATAATGGTCCAGGACGGATCAAAACGTCGTCGTTCCTTCACTTTCTGAAGTGTAACTTGGTTAACTTATCAGAAAAGTAATCATTACCAACACCACAGATGTGCTGGTTCTTGCCACCGTATCAACCACCACTTAAAGGCCCACCCATTAATCCCATTCATATGGCTATCGCCCTTATCTTATCGGCGGCACCTCGCGGACACCCCGACCTGCGTCCGGCCAGGCGAGAGGGGCAACAGGAAGAGTTTGTGACTGGTCCGCCGCTTCTGAAGTGTCAATCTGGTGCCTCGATGAATAAACTCATTGATCTTCAATACGAGTACCAGAGAGCGAACGTCAGGGAGGCTGAGCAAAGGTCAGAAACCTTTGGTTGTACCAGTACAGGGAGGGGTCGTGGAGGCCAAAGTGCAGTTAGATGTACCTTTGATGGTACCAGAGCAATGGTCTTTGAGGCCAAAAGTGGGGTCAGATGTATTTGATTGTGCCAGAGCAAAGGTCAGAAACCAGATACATTTGGTTGTGTGGTCGTTGGACGCGTGTTTTCCATTATTAAAAAAAGAACTTGGATGAAAATTTTGATTTTTTTTTAATGATGAAACCTTACAACAATTGAAAATAATAACTCCCATTATAGGGACAGGAAGCCTGTACTTAGACATATCGAGCAACCCCCCCCCCGCTGCCAGGGCCAACTACTGACCTTCTGTAAGGTGCAACTCACAACAGTTGGCTAACTCCCGAGTACCTATTTACAACTAGGTGATCAGAGCCATCAAGAGAAAGGAAACGTGCCCAACTGTTTCTGTCCATCCAGCGGTACATCGACTACGAAACGTGGAGGCAGACTAATGTTCGCGTTAGACGACCAAGTGGCAGAGATACAGTACACCACCTCTATTTCAGGAGTCATTTGTGTTACCAATTAACTGTAATGTTATTTGTAGTTCGATTTCACTGAGTGTTTGTCAGAAAGATATTTGTTATTGTGGTCTTGCCACTAGGCCCCCAGCCTTGTGGCAAGGCTGGAGGCCTTGTGGCAAGGCCCCCAGCCTTGTGGCAAGGTCTCCAGCCTTGTGGCAAGGCCCCCAGCCTTGTGGCAAGGACCCCAGCCTTGTGGCAAGGCCCCCAGCCTTGTGGCAAGGCCCCCAGCCTTGTGGCAAGGCCCCCAGCCTTGTGGCAAGGCCCCCAGCCTTGTGGCAAGGTCTCCAGCCTTGTGGCAAGGCCTCCAGCCTTGTGGCAAGGCCCCTAGCCTTGTGGCAAGGCCCCCAGCCTTGTGGCAAGGCCCCAGCCTTGTGGCAAGGCCCCAGCCTTGTGGCAAGGTCTCCAGCCTTGTGGCAAGGCCTCCAGCCTTGTGGCAAGGCCTCCAGCCTTATGGCAAGACCTCCAGCATAGTGGCAAGGCCTCCAGCCTTGTGGCAAGACCTCCAGCCTTGTGGCAAGGCCTCCAGCCTTATGGCAAGACCTCCAGTCTTGTGGCAAGGCCTCCAGCCTTATGGCAAGACCTCCAGCCTTGTGGCAGGCCTCCAGCCTTGTATCAAGACCTCCAGTCTTGTGGCAAGGCCCCCAGCCTGTGGCAAGGCCCCCAGCCTAGTGGCAAGGCCTCCAGCCTTGTGGCAAGGCTCCCCCAGCCTTGTGGCAAGGCCTCCAGCCTAGTGGCAAGGCCCCCCAGCCTTGTGGCAAGGCCCCCCAGCCTTGTGGCAAGGCCCCCAGCCTTGTGGCAAGGCCCCCAGCCTTGTGGCAAGGCCTTCAGCCTTGTGGCAAGGGCTCCAGCCTTGTGGCAAGGCCTCCAGCCTAGTGGCAAGGCCCCCCCCCAGCCTTGTGGCAAGGCCCCCCCAGCCTTGTGGCAAGGCCCTTACCAGCCTTGTGGCAAGGCCTTCAGCTTGTGGCGTAGTGCAAGTCTACAAGACCTCGATCATTGGTGGACTTGGGGGTGAAGTTCTTCAATCTTGGACATAGACACTGGTCCTTCACTCCCACCAAGGAATGAACACGGTCCTTCACTCTCACAAGGACATGGACACGGGTCCTTCCACTCCCACAAGGACACTCAGGCCCTTTATAACAAAAGGGCCTGAGTGTTATAAATTAAGGGTAGTTAGCCATAGGTCAACCATTGTTCCCGGGCACAAGTACCCGGGGACAATGGGTGACCATAGACAAATTACCGGCTTTCTTCTGCTGAAGAGGCTGTTAGAGAGAATGGCCCTCAGGAAAATTCAGGTAATTCATTATTTAAAGCGAATGTGCAGGGGAAATGAATAGCCACGAGTTTAATAGTTTCCCCTTAAAAATTTATAGAAAATTATAGAGTTGTAAGGGTAGACACTAGGAAACAAGTAGCTTTGGGTAACTTAATCAAACTGCTGATCGCCGTTTCTCAGAGAATGGTCACCCTCGGCCAACGACTAAGGTAGCCTCATGATGCATCCCCCACAAGAGTTGCTTAATTCCCAGGTAGCAGTTTACGGTAACAGTTTACTGCCGGGTGAATAGAGGCATCAGGTGTAAGGAATCGTGCCCAGACAACTTGCTCTGCCTGGAATATTCTCCTTCGTGCAGAGGAGGCCTATATTCAAATATTTAAATATAGGCCTGTCCCAAGGCCTATATTCAAATATTTTAGAGTTAAATAGAACTATATACACACCTAATGCCCCTGTTCACCTAGCAATAAGCAGGTACTCAGGAGTTAGTCAGTTTGTTGTGGACCTCGAAAAATAACCTAACATGTATGAATACACTCTGGCTTCCTGTCCCCAGATACAATTAATTACAAGTATAATTAATTATTATTAAATTACGTTCTGAGTTCTTACATTAGCGTAAGGTAAGATTACCATAAGGTTCTTTTTTACTGAAAATGTCCCACCGTTTGGGTCCTTATATCACTCCGGGGAGGAATGTTTTTAATATCCAAAGGTCAGGAATTTTACACTGTAGTTATACCATTCTGAATAGCACTACCACCATCACCACCA
>NC_091171.1:36621302-36631302 GCF_040958095.1 Procambarus clarkii
GGGAAGGGAACTATCGGGAGAAAGCATCAAGCCATTACGACTATATAGCACTGGGAAGGGGTCAGGATAAAGATTTGGGATGGGACGGGGGAAGGGGTGGTGCCCAACCACTTGGACGGTCGGGGATTGAACGCCGACCTGCAGGTAGAGAGACCGTCGCTCTACCGTCCAGTAGCGATGTGTCCACAATTTGCTTACTGTGGGTGCAGCGTGACGCCGCTGTTGAGTGACTAACTGTCACTAGGGCGTGGTGGTGATGGTGATAGTGGTGGTGATGGTGATGGTGATGGTGGTAGTGGTGGTGGTAGTGGTGGTGATGGTGGTAGTGGTGGTGATGGTGGTGGTGGTGGTGGTGATGATGGTGGTGGTGATGGTGGTGATGGTGATGGTGGTGGTGATGATGGTGGTAGTGGTGATGGTGGTGATGGTGATGGTGGTAGTGGTAGTGGTGGTAGTGGTGATGGTGGTGGTGATGATGGTGGTAGTGGTGATGGTGGTGATGGTGGTGGTGATGGTGGTGATGGTGGTGGTGATGGTGGTGATGGTGGTGGTGATGATGGGGGTAGTGGTGATGGTGGTGATGGTGGTGATGGTGGTGGTGATGGTGGTGGTGATGGTGGTGATGGTGGTGATGGTGGTGATGGTGGTGGTGGTGATGGTGGTGGTGGTGATGGTGGTGGTGGTGATGGTGGTGGTGATGGTGGTGATGGTGGTGGTGGTGGTGGTGATGGTGGTGATGGTGGTGGTGGTGGTGATGGTGGTGGTGATGGTGGTGGTGGTGATGGTGGTGGTGATGATGGTGGTAGTGGTGATGGTGGTGGTGGTGATGGTGGTGATGGTGGTGGTGGTGGTGATGGTGGTGATGGTGGTGATGGTGGTGATGATGGTGGTGGTGATGGTGGTGATGGTGGTGGTGATGATGGGGGTAGTGGTGATGGTGGTGATGGTGGTGATGGTGGTGGTGATGGTGGTGGTGATGGTGGTGATGGTGGTGATGGTGGTGATGGTGGTGGTGGTGATGGTGGTGGTGGTGATGGTGGTGGTGGTGATGGTGGTGGTGATGGTGGTGATGGTGGTGGTGGTGGTGGTGATGGTGGTGATGGTGGTGGTGGTGGTGATGGTGGTGGTGATGGTGGTGGTGGTGATGGTGGTGGTGATGATGGTGGTAGTGGTGATGGTGGTGGTGGTGATGGTGGTGATGGTGGTGGTGGTGGTGATGGTGGTGATGGTGGTGATGGTGGTGATGGTGGTGATGATGGTGGTGGTGATGGTGGTGATGGTGGTGGTGGTGATGGTGGTAGTGCTATTCAGAATGGTATAACTACAGTGTAAAATTCCTGACCTTTGGATATTAAAAACATTCCTCCCGGAGTGATATAAGGACCAAACGGTGGGACATTTTCAGTAAAAAAGAACCTTATGGTAATCTTACCTTACGCTAATGTAAGAACTCAGAACGTAATTTAATAATAATTAATTATACTTGTAATTAATTGTATCTGGGGACAGGAAGCCAGAGTGTATTCATACATGTTAGGTTATTTTTCGAGGTCCACAACAAACTGACTAACTCCTGAGTACCTGCTTATTGCTAGGTGAACAGGGGCATTAGGTGTTGTATATAGTTCTATTTAACTCTAAAATATTTGAATATAGGCGTTGGGATAGGCCTATATTTAAATATTTGAATATAGGCCTCCTCTGCACGAAGGAGAATATTCCAGGCAGAGCAAGTTGTCTGGGCACGATTCCTTACACCTGATGCCTCTATTCACCCGGCAGTAAACTGTTACCGTAAACTGCTACCTGGGAATTAAGCAACTCTTGTGGGGGATGCATCATGAGGCTACCTTAGTCGTTGGCCGAGGGTGACCATTCTCTGAGAAAACGGCGATCAGCAGTTTGATTAAGTTACCCAAAGCTACTTGTTTCCTAGTGTCTACCCTTACAACTCTATAATTTTCTATCATTTTTTAAGGGGGGACTATTAAACTCGTGGCTATTCATTTCCCCTGACTCATTCGCTTTAAATAATGAATTACCTGAATTTTCCTGAGGGCCATTCTCTCTTACAGCCTCTTCAGCAGTAGAAAGCCGGTAATTTGTCTACGGTCACCCATTGTCCCCGGGTACTTGTGCACGGGAACAATGGTTGACCTATGGCTAACTACCCTTAATTTATAACACTCAGGCCCTTTTGTTATAAAGGGCCTGAGTGTCCTTGTGGGAGTGAAGGACCCGTGTCCATGTCCTTGTGAGAGTGAAGGACCCGTGTTCATGTCCTTGTGGGAGTGAAGGACCCGTGTCTATGTCCAAGATTGAAGAACTTCACCCCCAAGTCCACCAATGATCGAGGTCTTGTAGACTTGCACTACGCCACAAGGCTGAAGGCCTTGCCACAAGGCTGGGAGGGCCTTGCCACAAGGCTGGGGGGGCCTTGCCACAAGGCTGGGGGGGGGCCTTGCCACTAGGCTGGAGGCCTTGCCACAAGGCTGGAGCCCTTGCCACAAGGCTGAAGGCCTTGCCACAAGGCTGGGGGCCTTGCCACAAGGCTGGGGGGCCTTGCCACAAGGCTGGGGGGCCTTGCCACAAGGCTGGGGGGCCTTGCCACTAGGCTGGAGGCCTTGCCACAAGGCTGGGGGAGCCTTGCCACAAGGCTGGAGGCCTTGCCACTAGGCTGGGGGCCTTGCCACAAGGCTGGGGGCCTTGCCACAAGACTGGAGGTCTTGATACAAGGCTGGAGGCCTTGCCACAAGGCTGGAGGTCTTGCCATAAGGCTGGAGGCCTTGCCACAAGACTGGAGGTCTTGCCATAAGGCTGGAGGCCTTGCCACAAGGCTGGAGGTCTTGCCACAAGGCTGGAGGCCTTGCCACTATGCTGGAGGTCTTGCCATAAGGCTGGAGGCCTTGCCACAAGGCTGGAGGTCCTGCCATAAGGCTGGAGGCCTTGCCACAAGGCTGGAGGTCTTGCCACAAGGCTGGAGGCCTTGCCACTATGCTGGAGGTCTTGCCATAAGGCTGGAGGTCTTGCCATAAGGCTGGAGGCCTTGCCACAAGGCTGGAGGTCTTGCCATAAGGCTGGAGGCCTTGCCACAAGGCTGGAGGCCTTGCCACAAGGCTGGAGGCCTTGCCACAAGGCTGGAGGCCTTGCCACAAGGCTGGAGGCCTTGCCACAAGGCTGGAGGCCTTGCCACAAGGCTGGAGGCCTTGCCACAAGGCTGGAGGCCTTGCCACAAGACTGGAGACCTTGCCACAAGGCTGGGGGCCTAGTGGCAAGACCACAATAACAAATATCTTTCTGACAAACACTCAGTGAAATCGAACTACAAATAACATTACAGTTAATTGGTAACACAAATGACTCGTGAAATAGAGGTGGTGTACTGTATCTGTGCCACTTGGTCGTCTAACGCGAACATTAGTCTGCCTCCACGTTTCGTAGTCGATGTACCGCTGGATGGACAGAAACAGTTGGGCACGTTTCCTTTCTCTTGATGGCTCTGATCACCTAGTAGTAAATAGGTACTCGGGAGTTAGCCAACTGTTGTGAGTTGCACCTTACAGAAGGTCAGTAGTTGGCCCTGGGAGCGGGGGTGGGGGGGTTGCTCGATATGTCTAAGTACAGGCTTCCTGTCCCTATAATGGGAGTTATTATTTTCAATTGTTGTAAGGTTTCATCATTAAAAAAAAATCAAAATTTTCATCCAAGTTCTTTTTTTAATAATGGAAAACACGCGTCCAACGACCACACAACCAAATGTATCTGGTTTCTGACCTTTGCTCTGGCACAATCAAATACATCTGACCCCACTTTTGGCCTCAAAGACCATTGCTCTGGTACCATCAAAGGTACATCTAACTGCACTTTGGCCTCCACGACCCCTCCCTGTACTGGTACAAACCAAAGGTTTCTGACCTTTGCTCAGCCTCCCTGATGTTCGCTCTCTGGTACTCGTATTGAAGATCAATGAGTTTATTCATCGAGGCACCAGATTGACACTTCAGAAGCGGCGGACCAGTCACAAACTCTTCCTGTTGCCCCTCTCGCCTGGCCGGACGCAGGTCGGGTGTCCGCGAGGTGCCGCCGATAAGATAAGGGCGATATCCATATGAATGGGATTAATGGGTGGGCCTTTAAGTGGTGGTTGATACGGTGGCAAGAACCAGCACATCTGTGGTGTTGGTAATGATTACTTTTCTGATAAGTTAACCAAGTTACACTTCAGAAAGTGAAGGAACGACGACGTTTTGATCCGTCCTGGACCATTATCAAGTCGTGTGATATTTCTGATTAGTTCAACAAGAAAAGAAAGAGAAAGCAAGAGGACGAGGAATAGAAGAGAACGGGAGGAAGAGGAACATGAAGAGGAAGAGAAGATAAGTAGAATGAGACGAGAATAAGAACAACTCGAGGAAGGAAGATGAAAATATGTGGAAGACAGGAGGAATAAATAGCGATTAGAAAGGCATACGAAAAAAAGAGAAGAAGAAGAAGCTTGGAGAAGACACTACGTTGTCTCTACGTTCTATCAGGTGTTTACAGAAGATGACTGAAGCGTCGGAAGGCTCTCTCTCTCCCTGCGCTCTAGACCCGCCACCACTTTACACCATCTGAGTGGCTTACACAGTCTGCTCCATTGAAGACTGCTCCTAGAGCCCCGTCCTCCAAGGCTGTGTGCCTGATTAGCTGTCGAATGAGAGACATCCAGCTGAACCAGCAGTGCCCGGGTGCCACACCCAATCACAGGAAACGGCAACAGCAACAACGTAGACAAAAGCAACGTAGACAACAGCAACAAACGGCAAAAGCTGCTAATAACGTAGCTGCTCGTGGATTCATTCAGTGACACGCCAATCAGTGGGTAGATTCAAGGAGATAACCGAAGCAGAACGACTTTTCCTGAAGCCTACTACTGTCCACTACGCAGTAACCGATGACTAGTAAAAGTCTCTTATTATTGGGAGATTAGTGTCTCGGGAGAGTGGGGAGTAACTGGCAGCAGTGATGCTCGTCTGTGGTTCCTCAACACTCTCCTGTCCTCCTCCTCCTCCTTCTCTTGTGGTCTGGAACTATATATGACTTCTTCAGAAGCAGAGAAATCTCTGCCTCTCTCTCCCGCTCTGTCTCTGCCTGTGTGTGTGTGTGTATTCACCTAGTTTGTGTTTGCAACTAGTGAATACATGTGTGTGAATGGTGTCTGTCTGTTTGTCTTGTCTGACTCTCTCTCTCTCTCTCTCTCTCTCTCTCATCTCTCTCTCTCTCTCTCTCTCTCTCTCTCTCTCTCTCTCTCTAAGACTCTCTCTCGTCATCGGTCTCTCTCTCTCTCTCTCTCTCGTCTCTCTCTCTCTCCTCTCGTTATCTCTCCTCTCTCGATCTCAGTCTCTCTCTAGCTCCTCTCTCTCTCTCTCTCTCAGAATTTACGATATAACGAAAAACTATATACTGCTGAAAAATGCTCTGGGCACAAAAAAATAGAGTCTTCAATTCATGGGATTCGACGGGGGATCGCAAGGGAGTGCCAACTAATCTTAAGAGATGCATTTAGGCCGATCCTCTCCCACCTACGTCAGTCCCCTTCCACCCATCAATCATCATGCAAAGTTGGTGAGTTTAGCCTCACGTGTCTGGACTCCAACCTTGCACAAACAAGTAGACACACATACTTTCTATTTTATAGAGATAATAATAATGATACTAATGCTATTTATAATAATAATAATAATAATAATAATAATAATAATAATAATAATAATAAAATCACTGGAGCTCTGAGGTGACTCGAACCCACGACCAAGAAAGCCCAAGCCGCTGACGCCAGCCACTGGACCACCCTGACCTGGTAATAGTTAAACAACCGGATTTCTACTTGAATCACAGGAACTCTGGTCGAGGCTCTCCTGAAGCCAGTCCAAGTTTAGGTAAGACTCCCCCAAGGACTCGGGTGAAGGCGTCGTAAGTCACCGATTGTAGACGCTCCAGCATCAAATACAGTGTCTGTGTTGACTGACTCACCAACTCACAGATTCATCATTTCAGGCTCACAGAATCATCAACTCACAGTCTCACCTACTCATTACCTCACCAACCCAGACTCACACACTCACACACACACTTACTAAATAAACTCCAACGCACAAATCTCTAAACCAAAAAATATATATATTTTAGTCATGTATCCATTTCCCGCCGCTCACGTTGGAATTCAGCCCCCGTCACAGTGCCAGTGACTGGGCAGAACAGTGACATACAAAACAATAGTTTAGTCTTCTACTGATGTGGGATTTTTTGGTCTGGGAATAACTTGTGGATGTTCCAACCCGTTCCCCCTGATAAGATAGTATTTTTTTTTTGGGGGGGGGAGGGGGGGAGGGGGGGGAGGGGGGGGGAACTGTGGAAGATCGTACAAATATTGACGAGAAATAAAGTAAAATTGGGCTTTATTTTATAGAGTCTGGGAAAAATTAAGCTATAAAACCAAACTGAAATATTCCTAGGCGTAGTATAGCGCATATATGCTATATTAGGGCCACAAATAGCGTGTATCTGGTTAGGATGTAGGATGGTTAGGTTAGGTTTCACTAGCAAAAAAAAAAAAAAATAGTTTTTTTTTTTACTTTTCACTTTTCCTACTTTCTATTGGTCCATCGTGTCCATTTTTTTTACAATCGACCACATCGTTACTATAAGTACTTTAATTTTAGGAAGATGAGCTGCAATGTTTATAGTTATTTCCATTTATTGATACTGCTGCTCGGTACAGTGACGGATTTGCTTTTTGTAATGCCGGGGTTCGATCCTTGATGATCCAAATGGTTGGGCTGTAATTCCTTCTATTCCGTCTTCATCTCCCAGCTCTTAGTTTGTCTCATATCACCTCTAAGATATCCTCTTCAACCTTTATCTCTCTCTCTTTTTCTCGCAGCCAATCAGGTCACAGCCACTTACACTCTCAGGCGAGAGATTGTTGAGTCGTCGTCTGCATGCTTGACACTTTGACGTCAGACGTATTGTTTATCTCTCTCTCTCTCTCTCTCTCTCTCTCTCTCTCTCTCTCTCTCTCTCTCTCTCTCTCTCTCTCTCTCTCTCTCTCTCTCTCTCTCTCTCTCTCTCTCTCTCTCTCTCTCTCTCTCTCTCTCTCTCTCTCTCTCTCTCTCTCTCTAAAACTAAGACTAGGGGTTTATAAGGCTGTCAGATGACGTACCTAGTGAAGCCAAGCAAGAGCTGTTATTGTACCTCAGCTCATCTGAGGCCTGCACCTAGAGACTTGTTTTTATTCATGAGATGTGCTTTGAAACTATCACATGGGGAACTATCATATCTCTCTCACTCTCTCCCTTTCTCTCCACCTGTATTTCTCCCTCCTCATTCTCTTTTCCCCTCACTCTTTATCAGTCTCTCCTCATCACTCTCTCCTCTTCTCGCTCTAGCATAAATAATTTTTAGGATGATGAAAGAACAGAATTAAATTGAAAGACAGAACTGACGAAAACAAAACTAATGAAGTTTATTTGTAATGAGGTCGACGCGTGAATGAGGTGAAAGAAGACGTCAGTGGGAATGAGGTCAACCCAGGCAGGCGCTGGAATGAGGACGGGATGAGAATGAAATCAGGGAATCAGGGCGGCTATTTAGGTGGGATGATCGGGAAAATACTTTTACAAATGCTCACCAAATTTACACTAATCACTGTTTGGAGAAAGCGGCGGGGGTTGTATGGGATCGAACTCTCGTCTACAGGACAAACACACACATTAGGAGTACTCTATGTGCTCTCTTGTGGTCTTGAGAGAATGTTAAGTTCCATCAACTCACCAGTTTACTTCATCTTTCTCCCACTTAAATCCACTGAAGTGTAGTGATCCCTTCAGTGTTGTGTTTCCCTCACGACACCTTCGCGATAGTATCCATTATTATTCGTTAATCGTATCCATCTTACTCCTGTTGACGGATACATCCTGGGAGGATGTGGGGGGGGGCAGTTGGCTGTATATACGCCTGTTATCCTGACTCGTCACTCTGTATCCCACCTCCTAAGCTACACAGAAACGGACGAACCCAAGCATTAACCCTCCTAACTTATCGAGTCCTATGCTTAGAAAACGTAGAATATATATTTGTGACCCGTTACTGTCCATAGTAGGTTGCATTTATAACGTTGGTGGGTCGCATCAACTGAGCGTCCCTCCGGGGAGCCATCAGTCTCATACCTAAATAGATCTTAAAACCAATATGGTATGTCCTCAATGTAATGTAATTAAGAGTATGAGGTAGTTGATGTTTATATGTAGGTTTAAGTGCGTGTTTGAGTGAACTAGCGAACTCTTTGACTGTTAATGAAGTAATCAAGCGAACATTCTCAGGGACGTAATGAACTTTGTGGCACATTATTTGTATAGAGTTGTTGTTTGGCTAATATATGTTTGTTGTGTTATCAATTTATCCATCAGTTTAATCCATTCATTTATGTCCATTTTATATTTCAATTTAATTTCGTTCTTAGAATGTTTTATATATATATATATATATATATATATATATATATATATAAATATATATATATATTTATATATATGTATATATATATATATATATATATAATATATATAATTTCATTATTATTTCATTCGCATATAGTCCTGGGGACCATTCAGGCTTGTTCGCATATATATATATATATATATATTATATTATATATATATATTATAATATAATATATATATATATATATGAAAACTCACACCCCAGAAGGGACTCGAACCCATACTCCCAGGAACAACGCAACTGGTAACTACAGGGCGCCTTAATCCACTTGACCATCACGGCCGTCAAAAGGAAGTGATAGCCAAGGCTATTTGAGCCACTTCCCCGACGGCAACTCGGATGGTAATCTTGGGCATAGCATTTCACCAATCACCTCATTCTTTGGGGCACACGTGAGGAACACAAATGCGAACAAGCCTGAATGGTCCCCAGGACTATATGCGAATGAAACTCACACCCCAGAAGTGACTCGAACCCATACTCCCAGGAGCAACGCAACTGGTAACTACAGGGCGCCTTAATCCACTTGACCATCACGGCCGTCAAAAGGAAGTGATAGCCAAGGCTATTTGAGCCACTTCCCCGACGGCAACTCGGATGGTAATCTTGGGCATAGCATTTCACCAAATCACCTCATTCTTTGGGGCACACGTGAGGAACACAAATGCGAACAAGCCTGAATGGTCCCCAGGACTATATGCGAATGAAAACTCACACCCCAGAAGTGACTCGAACTAGGCGCTGTAGTTACCAGTTGTGTTGCTCCTGGGAGTATGGTTCGAGTCACTTCTGGGGTGTGAGTTTTCATTCGCATATAGTCCTGGGGACCATTCAGGCTTGTTCGCATTTGTGTTCCTCACGTGTGCCCCAAAGAATGAGGTGATTTGGTGAAATGCTATGCCCAAGATTACCATCCGAGTTGCCGTCGGGGAAGTGGCTCAAATAGCCTTGGCTATCACTTCCTTTTGACGGCCGTGATGGTCAAGTGGATTAAGGCGCCCTGTAGTTACCAGTTGCGTTGCTCCTGGGAGTATGGGTTCGAGTCACTTCTGGGGTGTGAGTTTTCAGTTGCATATTGTCCTGGGGACCATTCAGGCTTGTTCGCATATGTATATATATATATATATATATATATATATATATATATTATATATATATATATATTATAATATATATATATATATATATATAATATATATATATATTACTCCTTTTTGGAACTTATTGAATTAATATACATTATCAGTCCAAGTCCTCTCCTTATCACTTTCTCGCTCTCTTTATCTCTGATAGGACGCGTTATATAAAGGGAAAGAGAGATTTATCTCATGAAATAGTGTAATCTTGAATGATATTTGCGTTCTTTTGAAGTACCGATCAGGATGCTGCTGGCGGCTCAGCTGCCACCAGTCCGGCTCAAGAAGGGGATTGATAAGGCCGTCCATTCTCAAGATACATT
>NC_091171.1:36633802-36653628 GCF_040958095.1 Procambarus clarkii
AGTATGGGTTCGAGTCACTTCTGGGGTGTGAGTTTTCAGTTGCATATGTCCTGGGGACCATTCAGGCTTGTTCGCATTTGTGTTCCTCACGTGTTGCCCCAAAAGAATGAGGTGATTTGGTAAAATGCTATGCCCAAGATAACTATCCGAGTGCCGGCGGTGGGGTGGTTCAAATAGCCTCGGCTATCACCTCATTATGTCCGGTCGTGATGGTCAAGTGGATTAAGGCGTCTTGTACATACCAGATGCGTTGCTTCTGGGAGTATGGGTTCGAGTCACTTCTGGGGTGTGAGTTTTCAGTTGCATATGTCCTGGGGACCATTCAGGCTTGTTCGCATTTGTGTTCCTCACGTGTTGCCCCAAAAGAATGAGGTGATTTGGTAAAATGCTATGCCAAGATAACTATCCGAGTGCCGGCGGTGGGGGTGTTCAAATAGCCTCGGCTATCACCTCATTATGTCCGGTCGTGATGGTCAAGTGGATTAAGGCGTCTTGTACATACCAGATGCGTTGCTTCTGGGAGTATGGGTTCGAGTCACTTCTGGGGTGTGAGTTTTCAGTTGCATATGTCCTGGGGACCATTCAGGCTTGTTCGCATTTGTGTTCCTCACGTGTTGCCCCAAAAGAATGAGGTGATTTGGTAAAATGCTATGCCCAAGATAACTATCCGAGTGCCGGCGGTGGGGTGGTTCAAATAGCCTCGGCTATCACCTCATTATGTCCGGTCGTGATGGTCAAGTGGATTAAGGCGTCTTGTACATACCAGATGCGTTGCTTCTGGGAGTATGGGTTCGAGTCACTTCTGGGGTGTGAGTTTTCAGTTATATATATATATATATATATATATATATATATATATATATATATATATATATATATATTACATATATATATCAGTGCCAATTAATAGAATACGAAAGATATAATAAGTTAAAATATAATATGTGTACAGAAGGAGAACTAAAACGTAAGCAAAGCTAACGACACACTTGTTGAAGACGAAAATTAGTACAACCCGTCCCCAGTTTATGCTTGTCCAAGCTGCGACAACCCTCAAGGGGCAGTCATTGACTTTTATGTACTGGTTAAACGTAATGATACCTGAATAACCAGGCTGTGAATTTTATGTCAGGCTACGAGCAGGCGCATCGAACAGCTTGGTTGATCAGACCAGTAACCACGAGGCCTGCTCAGAGACCGGACCGCGGGGATACTAGTCCTCGGAATCTTCAACAGGTGGGGAGTACAGTGCATTGAAAAATCGATGTTTTCTCATATATATATTATTATTATTATATATCAGGGTTTGGTAACATTGTGGACTAGATTTGTGTAAGAGTTTAGGTCCTGTTGGTAACTATTTGTATTCACAGAAGTACAATTCGAACACTGAGAGTAAGCGATGCTCTGTTCACGAAAAATTCTGAGATTATCTGCTGTGAGCAGCATGAGGAGTGTTTTAATATATAAACAGGAAGCTTGGCGGCTGATTTAATGAACACTTGGCTTTTGTCATGAGGATGGGCTGAACTAGTATGTGAATACTTGAGTGGAGGACTCTGGAGATGCTATTTAACTCGGATCTCACTTTGAGGATGTGAATAGATTCCAAGATATTAAGAACTAGTCTGAAAGAAATGTAGATGAAACTGGGGAAATCGGTAGTGGCTTCGACTGGGATGTGTGTATACTAAATAATTCCTACTTGCCTATATGTTCTTCTTAATTTGAGATTTATTGTTCCATTTAACATACATTTACAGTTGCAGGAACTAGCAGGAACATGTGTCACGTATGGTGGTTGCTCTTTGCAGGACCAGTTCAACTACGACAGCACCAACTACAAGTGCGATATGACCAATGCCAAGGGACGCTTCTACTTTTTCTGCCTGGAGTCCCTCCTGCCCTGCTGCCTCATGTTTACTGGCAGCCTCAGCATCATCTTCCAGATCTGGAGGAACACCAGGATGCTGCGAGCTGCTGGAATGTAAGGAAGGAGAGTACTGCGTTAATCTCACACTGGTGATGTAAAGTAGTACTGGGGTTGTTTAGCTTTGGAGTTTCTCTTACTCTTGTTAGGCTTCATTAATGTGATGTAGTGACGTTTATGGTACCATTAAATAGACATAAGATGACACTGAAGTGTTCAGAGAAGGATGGCAAAGTTAATCCTCTGCCTCAAGACCTTTCCATATAAAAGGAGATTAAGAAAGCATAATTTACTTTCTTTGAAAAGGCAAAGAGTCAAACAGAAACCAAATTTAAAGCACACAAATGAATGGAAGGACATGAAGAGCATATTACCCTTATGCTGCGTAGCTAATTCAGGCACTCCTCCTGCTCTTGAGGAAATTTTTGGAGAATTTCAAAACCTGAATGTGTTCCAGCTATACGAAACGAACATTAATTTTGGAGAACTCCTCTTTCAATTAAACCCTCATGCAAGAATAATAGTTAGAGGGATAGACGCCCTAAACCAGAAGATAGTTAATACAGAATATGCTGTCATATTCAATGAGACATGTTTAAAAGAGAACCTGCTGTCTGTATATATATATATATATTATATATATATATATATATATATATATATATATATATATATATATATATATATATATATATATATATATATATATATATTAGTATATATTTATTTTCTTTTATGTCCCCGAAGGGCTCAGGACCTGGTGCGGCAGCGATTCCACAGGATGCTGAGGTCAACTGCTCTCCTGCTGGGGCTGCTGTTGCTCTACCTGATCTGCGTCATCCCCGTCTGCGTGTACAGAGCGCTCACGCTGGCTGATAACATTAACCGCGTCCCTCTCGGCATCGCCATCTACATGAATTACTGGACCGAGTACGGCATCAACTTCCTCGTCTACGCCGCCAGCAACGCCAACTACAGGAAGGCTTACAAGCAGTTCTTCAAACTGATTTTAGAACAAATTTGGAAATCGTATAAATCACTTATATGTAACTGTAGTAAAAGTCCATCTGTTTTGCAGCTATCATCTGTTATCGTTCGGAGTGGCTCTGTTGCCATTCTTCCTCTTTATAGCTCGCTGGGGTTCCCTGAGTCAGACCTTGGAGCCGATGGCGGCATGTTGCCTCTCTCGGCTTTCACTTTCTGAGCAGCTCCTCCTGTAATGAAACTCTCTCTCACAGAGGTCCGACAGTCATAGTAGAGCACTTCTAGTAACTAAACTCCTTCTCCCAGATGTTCAACAGACACAGTGGATCATTTCTAGTTACTGAACTCCATCGTCTATGGGTTCAATAGTTACAGTGGATCCCTTTCAGTAATATAATTATCTACCAAGGGTTCGACAGTCACAGTGGATCCCTCTAAGTAACTGATGTCCCTCTCCCAGGAGGTTTACACTCACGGTGGACCACTGCTCTCAATGTTAGAGACGTTACCGTGTAAACCACCTTGGGACACTGTTACCACGCTGTGAATTGAAAGGTAATCCACAGTGAGCAGTGAAATCCTTTCACGTTTCAGAGACACTCAGATGTAAATCCATGAAATTACTTCTTTATTGGATTGTATATACAATATTGAAGAAGACGTCTCAGTTTTACTAATTATTACGCGTGAGGCAAGGACTGCCTGAAAGCCGATAGTACCAAGAGAATAAATGTATTTAAATGGAATGAATATGACAATGCACGAGAAACACTGCACACTTGGCCTTATGATAGTGGGTAGCTATTTTGGATGACTGCTGGAGTGTGGTAGTGCTTGGTTTATTGTTGGCTGTAAACCTATCAACCTCTGGTGGGTTAACATGGCCACAAAAGTTCTGTCTAGCCAGCCATTATGTATACTTTAGTTCCGGATGTAGACCAGAGCTATAGTAAACTCTGAGTGAATACACACTGAGATGTGGGATACATATCTCTCAGTTTATATATCCCCGTGGAGGTGCTTGTCACTGACAGAGTGTGGAGGATGTAGTGAATGGACGAGGGATACTTTTTATGTTTATATTAAATTGATGTGTGTGAGTTTTAACTATATTACTCTTGTTTTTCTTTCCCGGTTAGAACCTCCCTGTCCTATAAACTGGGAAGAGAAGATATAGAATATATATATATATATATATATTATATATATATATATATATTATATATATATATATCTATATATGTATATATATGTATATATATATATATATATATATATATATATATATATATTATATATATATAATATATAATATATATATATATATATTTTGTGTGTGTGTGTGTATGTGTGTACAAAACCTGGACTTTCTTTTAAACACAAAAAAGTTAACTTTTTGTACTGTCCGCCTATGTACGGTATTATTATTTTGGAGGATAGAATGACACATACATTATTATTTCTTCCCCTTCCAATTTCTCACCCCCTTTTCCTGTCATCCTCTGATGAACAAACGACACATCAGAAGATGATGAATACATTATCATGTCGTGTGAACGGTCCAGGATGGACCGAAACGTCGTCGTTCTTTGATTTTTCTGATGTGTGGTTGTTGTTGTTAAAGAGTCGCTACCTGGAACAAAAAGTTTCAAGTAGCACGGGCTATGGTGAGCCCGTAGTTCTCTCTGATGTGTGGTGTAGTCACCATATCTTCAGCTTTGTTATTGTGACTCATCATCTGCATTTCTCCCCTTTCCCATATTTGTCCCTCTTTCCATTCCTTCCCTTCCCAGTTTTAGGACGGAGAAGTTCTCACCCGGAAAGAAATATATGACTAATATAGTTAAAGCTCACACACACACATCAATTTAATATAGATATACATTGTGTGTGTGTGTGTACTCACCTATTTGTACTCATCTATTTGTGCTTGCAGGATCGAGCATTGATTCTTGGATCCCGCCTTTCCAGCCATCGTTGTTTACAGCAATGACTCCTGTCCCATTTCCCTATCATACCTGTGTGTGTGTGTGTGTGTGTGTGTGTGTGTGTGTGTGTGTGTGTGTGTTGTGTGTTGTGTGTGTGTGTGTGTGTGTGTGGGGAAAGCCAATAAATTTGAAAGGTGAAATAACTCGCTAATTACCGGTATTTGATCTCTCAAATATGATACCTTTGTATTTAATACATGACAGGTTATTGATCTCTCTGCACATATAAATATTCTTTATTATTATTATTATTATTATTGATTATTGATCTCTGTACACATATACATATGTATATACATAGTATTTTTTACTATTATTTAATATAGTTATTATCGTTATTTTGCATTTATCTAATTGTTATGGCTGTTAATGTTATTACCACGTTGCTGCTAATTATTAGTTCAAGTTTATTATTATTATTATAATTATTAAATATGGATATTGTGTCAGTTGTTTTATTGCTGTTTACTGAGGTGTCCTGATATCCTGCAGGTGTTCAGATACTTACTTATCCTGCTGGTTATATATCCTAACTTATGTTATTTAAATATTTAAAGAACACTCAAAAACATTCGAAACTAAGACAAAGTCATTCAAAAACTCAAAATTCACTCAAATGCGCTCAGAAACACAAAAGTCACTCAGATACGTTTAAAAAACTCAAAATGCACTCAAAAACATTTAAAACACGGGGAAAACACTCCAAATACTTTGAAAATCTATAAAAACGCATTCAAAATCTCTCATAAACACTCACAAAAATTAAAATCACAAACAGTTATTAGAATACAAACAGATTTTGAGTTTTAGTTGTATGAGCGATTTTTAGTGTGTTTTCATAGTTTTTCAAAGTAGTTCTAGTGTTTTTCTGTGTTTTGAGTGTACAAATCTACAAGGGCCGCGATGAGGGTTCGAACCTACGTCCGGGATGATCCCAGACGCTCCTTAGTCGATTGCGCCACGACATGATTAAAAGAATTGCAACCTGGAGTACTTACTGTCTCACGAGCTCCCGCAGCTTCTCCGAAGCACAAACCGGAGTTATACACTTCTGGGGTGTGGAGTTTCACTCCACACCCCAGAAGTGACTCGAACCCATACTGCTTCTGGGGTGTGGAGTTTTCAGTTGCATATATGCCTGGGGACCATTCAGGCTTGTTCGCATATGTATATATATACCCAACATTGCCGGGTCTGTCTGTCAGTCTCCCCCCCCCCTCTCTCTCTCTCTCTCTCTCTCTCTCTCTCTCTCTCTCTCTCTCTCTCTCTCTCTCTCTCTCTCTCTCTCTCTCTCTCTCTCTCTCTCTCTCTCTCTCTCTCTCTCTCTCTCTCTCTCTCTCTCTCTCTCTCTCTCTCTCTCTCTCTCTCTCTCTCTCTCTCTCTCTCTCTCTCTCTCTCTCTCTCTCTCTCTCTCTCTCTCTCTCTCTCTCTCTCTCTCTCTCTCTCTCTCTCTCTCTCTCTCTCTCTCTCTCTCTCTATTTCTACCTATTGATCTCTTCCTGTCGTTATCAAGCTATGTCTCTAGCTATGTCTTCGTCCTCTACCACCCTAACTCTCTTAAGAAGCACTGAAACAAAAGTATGAATCTCAGATGCCTGGGTTTCCTTTTATCTCCTCTATTTCCATATATCACACTTGATACCATGAAAATCTCCCAGTTTTTTTTTATAATTGCTAATATTTCGAAACGCATCTGCATTAGGTCTAACACGACCAACTTATGACCGTCCCATAACCCAGACCATTCCCCCTGCAAATTTGGGTGAAGCTAGTCCCAAGAGTCTGGCCTCCAGCTTTGAACATACACAAAGACAGACAAACACTATATATACGCCCGAAGATGCTCTGAATTACAATAACACGACTTAACAAAGGTCATTACATCACTCTCCGTTTCCTTATGCGCTAATGTTTCTCCACTCCATGAAAATGGGAAACAGTGTCCTGTGTGTGTGTGTTTGTTTCAGTACATTAAATAGCGTTTAACGGAATTTATGCTTGTAGAGAGACTGTTGGTTGTCCTGGAAATAGACAAAATTCGGGTTCCGAGAACTCCTCTCGTGGGTCTGAGGGTCCCTTGCAAGGGCCTAATATCACACAATTTAGGTTCAGGAGCTCAGGCTCGACACAGGACGTGTGTAGTAAAGATTTTGGTTCAGGTGAAGAGTGTATACCGATTATACTCCCTCAGTTGTGCAGTGAAGAGTGTGTGGAGTGAAAGACCTGGGTGGGGAAAATTGTGTGCAGTGAAAACCCCTGTGTAGTGAAAACCCTGTGTAGTGAAGATTGTGTGTGGTGAAAACCTTATATAGTGAAGATTGTGTGTAGTGAAAAACCTTGTGTAGTGAAAACCCTGCATAGTGAAGATTGTGTGTAGTGAAACCCTATGTAGTGAAGATTGTGTGTTGTGAAAATCCTGAATATTGAAGATTATGTGTAGTGAAACCCGAATGTAGTAAAGATTGTGTGCAATGAAAACCCTTTGCGATGAAGATTGTGTATAGTGAAAACACAGTGTAGGGAAGATTTTGCGTAATGAAATCCCTGAATAGTAAAGATTACGTGCAGTGAAAACACTTTGCATTGACGATCGTAACTCTGATTTACCCGTATGTAGCAAAGATGGGCAGTGAATGAAATCGTACTTGTAGTGAAGAGGTGTACTTCAGGTGGTCGCGCATGTAAAGATATCACCCGCGAAATCGAGAGAGAGAGACTCTTGGGAGTACCGGGTGCTCGCACAGGTCGGTTCCTGTTCACTACTACCGCTAATAATATTATATTTGATGTAATATACATTTGTATCTCCCCCGTTGCTAGTTGACACACACACCGTGACCCACAATACTCATGCACATCACTACTACCTGAACTTATCACTAATTTGTATACATTATCTCTGAGAAGAAGAGAGATAATGATATAATTATTTATATGTAAAGCTTTTCATCATATGGAAAGCGTCTTATCTGTTACGATAATGATAAGCTTGTCATACAGGATCAGGATGTAGAGAAGAATACAATACCAAAGTTAACCTGCTAATACGCAGTCTCACACTGGAAGTCGCTTGGCGTGGCCGCCTTCACTCAAGACAAACTCAAGGACTTCAATAACACGATGAGAAAATAAGTACAGATATATAAAGAACATAATGTAAGTTTCTAGTAATAAGCGAAAACAAGTTGTTCTTGAACTTTATAAGATAAGAAGCGTGTTAGCGAAAACATTCAAATATCAGATTCAGTTTAAGAACGATGTAGAAGAGATCGGAGTTGAGCTTGATGATGAACGGAACTGTGGAGGAGAGTCCTGACACCACAGTGCCTGAGGCGTGGATCGTGGCGGCTCAAGGGTGGGCGTGGACGGTGTCCTGCGTGGGCGGCGTCGGTAACCTTGTCACCATCTCCACCATCGCCCACCAGCTGTACCTCGGACGGTTGTGGAGACGACACTACCAGTGTGGCCACAGGGCCGGACGTCCAGTGGTCGCTCTGGAAGGTGATACATTACTTCTGCTGCACCTCAGCTTCTGTGACTTCCTCTACTGCGCCGTCAACCTTCCGTTAACAGCAATCACTTATAACTACGCCATCGGACTCTCAGACACGGTGCCCAGCAAGAGTTTCTGCACGGGTGCTGCGTTATTCAGATACATCAACGCCCTGGCCGAGTGGACAACGCTTGGTCTGCTGACGGTTCAACGCTGTGTGGATCTGGGACGCTCCAGGGGCGCTAGGTTCTTCAGACCACGCCCGACCATTTCCTTCATCGTGGCATCTGGCTGGGCAGCGTCCTTCTCCAGATGGACGCCATCGTGCAGGTCAGTTGATGACCACAAAAGTCAACTTATATTGTCTTTATGTTGAAGGCCCTCACACGCCCACCTATTTCTATAAATTTTTGTTCTACATTTTCGCCTCTCCTTCAGTACATTTGAGGGAGAGTTCTTAATTCTGTATTCTTAAAGAGGATTGTGTTTCTAATTCACCAATGAATAAATGGATGAACATTTATCATAGTTCACCATATAATCCACTTTTCTGTTTCGTTGTCTCTTGGGCATTACCTTGAAGCATTCCCACTCCAAAATACGTTAGATTAGAGCTGTTTCTTATTCCCTCTAAGAGTGTAGGAATTTAAATTATATTAAAATACATTACATTTCCAGTGTGAACAGTTTTTAATGTTCACAAGGAAATCACAATAACGTTATATATCGATGAGAATAACTTTGTAGCAAGACGGATCCCTAGATAAATAAATCTGGGCAGATCCCAGGATAAATAATCTTTAGCATACAGTGGTCCATGGGTTAAGACGCACGTCTGGGGTTTACCCAGGATGCTGGTTCGATCCCCATCCTTCTCCAAAGACATTTTAAATGTACTAATGTTAACGAATGCAAAGTCTGACAGTCTGTGTACGAAAAGCTAGGGGGTTATGGAACAATTACAGTGGCTACTTAAAGTATAGTCACTGAGTCGACATGAAATTAATCAAAATAATGTCACAAACATTTATTACTTCGGCTGATATTCCATGAATGGAACCAAGTTGAAACGTTCGAGAACGTTTCCTTGCACCTAATGGGACTGTTCATCCGGCAACCGTAATCAGGCAACACGTTCTCGCACTTTCTTACAGTCAATATTGACTTATTAAATAAGTACTATGTGACATACTAATTTATTTTGAATATTTTAGTTTACCTTGAAAAGCTTCATAGAAAGCACCGACCTTACCTAACCTTCTTAATATGTTAAGATAAGCATCTTATTGCTTCGTAATTACAATTATTACTTAACCTATACCTATAATAGGTTATACCTATAATAAGCATCTTATTGCTTCGTAATTCAATTATTACTTAACCTATACCTATAATAGGTTAAGTAATAATTGTAATTACGAAGCAATAAGATGTTATATCTTAACATACTAAGAAGGTTAGTAAGGTCGGTGTTTTCTATGAAACTTTTCAAGGTAAATTAAAATATTCACAATAAATTAGTATGTCACATATGCACGTATTTAATAAGTCAATATTGACTATACGAAAGTGCGAGAACGGGTTGAATCAGGAGTTACGGTTGCCTGGATTTAGTCAACTGTTGTGGATTGCATTTTATGGAAGGTCAGTCATTGGTCTCTAGACCATTTAGCTCTGTGTACTTCCAAACTTCTAATGTTCTTTCGAACCCTTTCCACCACTCACGCTTACCAAGACGTCCTTAAAAGCTGACCTTTTTTAGTTTTATTAAATAATAAAAACGTTCTCCTGAATTGTAGGTTAACTGTGCAATATATTGCAGAATCAAATCATTACCTTAAATTTGTATGTGAATTTGTACTCATCTGTGTTTGTACTCACCTGTGTGTGTGTATTCACCTGTGTGTGTGTATTCACCTGCGTTTGTGTTCACCTGTGTTTGTGTTCACTTGTGTTTGTACTCACCTATGTGTGTACTCACCTGTGTTTGCATTTACGTGTTTATTTTGCATTTTGATTTTGATTTTAGATGTTAGATTTTGCATTTACGTGTTTATTTACCTGTGTACTCACCTATATGTACTCACCTATATGTGCTTGCAGGATCGAGCATTGACTCTTGGATCCCGCCTTTCGAGCATCGGTTGTTTACAGCAATGACTCCTGTCCCATTTCCCTATCATACCTGGTTTTAAAATTATGAATAGTATTTGCTTCCACAACCTGTTCCTGAAGTGCATTCCATTTCCCCACTACTCTCACGCTAAAAGAAAACTTCCTTACATCTCTGTGACTCATCTGAGTTTCAAGCTTCCATCCATGTCCTCTCGTTCTGTTACTATTCCGTGTGAACATTTCGTCTATGTCCACTCTGTCAATTCCTCTGAGTATCTTATACGTTCCTATCATGTCCCCCCTCTCCCTTCACATTTGTGTAATCACCTGTGTGTGATGGAGTTTTTTTTGCATCATTCATCGTAAACTTTCAGTGCACAATGAAAATGAATAGAACAGTGAATTGTCAATGGAACAATGAAAATCTCATATATCTATAAGAAAATACTGGAGTCGTACAATGGAATCGAACCCGCGTGTGCCTGGGGAGTCCAGGAATACAGGTTCGATCCCATCGCACTGCTCCAGTAACTTTGTCACTAGCTTACAGCTGTAGGGAACTAGCATGAAACATGCATCTATCTCATGTCACGTGCGATGGCTGTTCCTTACAGGGTCAGTACAACTACGACCGCACCACCTACAAGTGTGACTATACGAGTGTTAAGGCACGCATCTACTTCTACTGCCTGGAGTCCCTCCTGCCCTGCTGCCTCATGTTTACTGGCAGCCTCAGCATCATCTTCCAGATCTGGAGGAACACCAGGATGCTGCGAGCTGCTGGAATGTAAGGAACGAGAGTACTGCGTTACTCTCCATTTGGTGCCATGAATCGGGATCGGGTGTAGGACTTATGGAATTTGTAGAATGGACGCGTAAGTCGCCTCTCTCGACCAGCCCTCACTATTAACTGACGCGATTGATTGATTGATAAAGATTAAGTCACCCTAAAGGTGGCACGGGCATGAATAGCCACGTAAAACTGACGTGATACGTTGCTGTTGTTATAGATTCAGATACTCGGAACAAGTTCCAATTAGCACGGGCTATGGTGAGCCCGTTACTTGCCTGGTACAGGAGCGGGGCAAGTAGCACGGGCTATGGTGAGCCCGTAGTCTGACGCGATACAAACACCTGCTTCATATATACCACCACGGGGTGTATCCCGCTTCTCGGTGTGTACTTGCGGGCTGACCCAGCAAGCTAGCTAGTGTCCTGGTCTTAATAACCCTTGTGAATTTGACAGGTCATAAGTCCAACACTAAACTATCATGGTATCAGCATATGACTTTCTATTCCTGTATTTTTCATTTGATACAGCTTATCCTACTGTATTAGATCAATTCGCATTTGAATGCTTGTCATTTTCGAAATATTGTTCTTAGGATGCCTTTCAAGAAGTGTTATTATTAACATATCTCTAGTTATTCAACTTTATATGTCAACTGTTAAGTTTGATTTATATCCCGGCCCAGTTTAGAGAAATGTACTGTAAAATGGACATAAACTCACATAGAAGTTTACAAAGAAGAATAAAAACGTTAATCTTGAGCATTCAGATCCTTATAAAAAACGACGAAGAAACGTAATTTTTCATTCTCTAGAAAGACAGAGCAGCCATGCTATAAGAGTTAGCAAGTCCTTCACTGCCCACTGAATCACTTTGATGGGAATATATCGTCTCTGACTCTCAGCCCTTGCGCTTTACTTCATTTATGAATTATTCGATGACATTTGCGGTAATTGTTTGTTTATTAATGATGGTAATCAGTGTCTCATAAAATGAACTTGTGGAACTAGGGGGGGCGATATTGTAAAGAATAATGAAGGCAATGCGTCATTGGTGGAGGGAAGTGAGGCACAAGGTGAGGCTATGGCGCAGCTGTGTCGTCGCTGCTGCCACCAATTTTCATTTTCCACCTTATTTTCAAGTTTCACCAGGCACACAGTGTGGCAAATTAATTTCCTCTCAGTAAATAATTGCTGTTTAAAGGTTTAAATATATGTATATCTTATATTTGCCCTATAAAAAGTTATACGTGGATTTAATGCATAACTGCAGCCTCGCATTGATTAATATAGGCCTTCTGCAGTTTAATGCATCCTTATGTTATCTCTGCAGGCCAAAGGAGCTTGTGCAACAACGTTTCTGCATGCTGAGGTCTACTGCGCTCCTGCTGGCACTGCTGCTGCTCTACCTAGTCTGCGTGATCCCTGTCTGCGTCTACAGCGTGGTATCAATAGTCACCGACGATAAACACGTCCCTCTCGGCATCGCCATCTTCATGAACTACTGGATCCAGTACGGCATCAACTTCCTCGTCTACGAGCGCAGCAACGCCAACTACAGGAAGGCTTACAAGCAGTTCTTCAAACTAATTGTGGAACAAACTTGGAAAACATATAAATCACTTATATGTAACTGTAGTAAAAGTCCATCTGTTTTGCAGCTATCATCTGTTATCGTTCGAAGTGGATCTGTTGCCATTCTTCTTCATAGCTCACTGGGGTTCTCTGAGTCAGACCCTGGAGCCGATGGCTGTATATTGCCTCCTCTCGGCTTTCACTTTCTGAGCAGCTCCTCCTGAAATGGAACTCTCTCTCACAGAGGTCCAACAGTCATAGTAGAGCACTTCTAGTAACTGAACTCCTTCTTCCAGGGGCTCAACAGTTACACTGGCCTACTTCTAGAAACTGAACTCCTTCCAGGGGTCCAACAGTCATATTAGACCACTTCTAGCAACTGATTCCAGTCTCCCATATGTTCAACAGACACTGTGGATCCCTTCTAGTAACTGAACTCCATCGTCTATGGGTTTAACAGGTACAGTGGATCCCTTTCAGTAATATAATTATCTATCAAGGGTTCGACAGTCATAGTGGACCCCTCTAAGTAACTGATGTCCCTCTCCCAGGGGGTTTACACTCACGGTGGACCACTGCTCTCAATGTTAGAGACGTTACCGTGCACACCATCTTGAAATACTCTGTTACCAGGTAGTAAATTGAAAGGTTATCACAATGAGCAGTGAAATCCTTTCCTGTTCCAGACACACTCAGATGTAAGCCATGCAATTACTTCTTTATTCACCCCATAGAAATTGTATATGAAATATTAAAGAACCGTCTCAATTATTATGAGTGAGGAAAGGACTGGATGAAAGGTGTTTGCACGAAAAGAATGAATGTATATAAATGTAATGAATATGATAATACACGAGAAGCACTGTACACCTCGAGAAAATAATATTATTATTATGTTGCTGCTATTTTTTATTAAAGTTTATTATTATTAGGATGATTAAATGTGGATATTGTGTCAGTTGTTTTAGAGCTGTTTATTGAGGTGTCCAGGTGCACAGTACCCTCCACTTATCCTGCTGGTTAGTTGGGTTAACTTAAGTTTGCTTATGATGGGTTAGGTTAGGTTTTTAGCTTTCACCACATATAAGGGGTTAAGTCATTCACTCAATATGCCCAAACCTTGACAGTGTGCTCTGCCCAATCATAGGCATTTCTCCATAACGTGTTCATTTCTTACTATAGTCTCTTAATTCAATCCATTGTGTTTATTTTTACTGCTGGAATACCCGTCTTGCCATACAGTCACTTTTCTCAAGTACACAACGGCAGGCACCACAACCCCTTCCTTTCATGTTTGTTTTCTAAATAGGGATTTCATTGTACCAGGCATTTTCCCAATTAACCAAGCTGCCATCATTGTAACAACTCGAATGATGGATACATGAATAACAACCTGTACGCATTGTGAATAAACTAGCCCTTCTGAGTATGTTTCAGCGCGTGAGAATCTATTCTCCAGGAAATGATAACACAGTCACTTCATCTTGCACTTCTTATCTTATCACCAGCTAGTGTTTGCAATGGCTAATTCACTTACGTATTGCCACCAATTGCCGAGATGTACTGGTATTGGGAATTCATGTTGATTTGCTAGGCGTAAACATGATGCTAGTTAAACAAATTATAACCACTTTTACACAGTTTGGTTACTTTAAACCATGAGAAGAATTGATGACTAATTTGTCAATGATTGTAAATACAGGGAGAAGAATTTTTAAAAATGAACTTAATTTAAAATTAATTACGTATTTTTTATACAGGAATATGCAAATAAGTAAAAATGGAGATATGTCATATTTTACCAAAATTCAGCTTTAGTTCGAAGAATACGATGAATATAGGATAATCCTGCTCATTATTTTTTTAGTGTAATTCAGGGTGATTGCATATCAGAAATTTTAAATTGCGTCTTTTTATCCGGGAAATATTCAAATAAGTGAAAACAGAGATTTTGTCATATTTTACCCAAATTACCATGCAGTTTCAAAACTACAATGGATATTTAAAATCTGATGCTTGAGTATTTTTGAGCGTAATTGAGAGTGATTGCACATCCTTTGGACTTTCCTATTGAGACTGTTTATAAAGATAATGGACCAGAAAAGAAAACAGATTTTTTTAATTTTCCCATATTGACATTCAGTTTCAAAACTACGATGAATATTAAAAATATATTACTTGACTGCTATTTTTTAGCATAATTGAGGGTGATTGCACATATTTAATGCTATAAATTAAGTCTTATTATATTTTCTTGATATAATATTATAAATGTAATGCCCTACATTAATTCATAATATTATAGCAGAAAATTTGTTTTATTTCTTCATTATTTACATATATTTATATATTTATTTATATATTATTTATATTATATTTTCTTGATATAATATTATAAATGTAATGCCCTACATTAATTCATAATATTATAGCAAGAAAACATGTTTTATTTCTTCATTACTTACATAATTCTGATAACTTTTGGGTTGTTTAGTGTAGTCATGATTAAGTCTTTGGACCCAAAATATCCCAAAACGTTTTTAAATTCTGTAAATTAAGAACAACGCAAACATATTTTCGAGCAATAATAATAATAATAATAATAATAATAATAATAAATATTAATAATATAATAATAATAATAATAATATAATAATAATAATAATATAATAACAATATTAATAATAATAATAATAATATAATAATAATAATAATAATAATAATAATAATAATAATAATAATAATGAAATTTTACTGTGAATAAACATAAATTTATTTAGAATTTTTTTAATACGTTATGAGATCAAATTAAGTGATTCCAAATGAAGTCGACGATGTAAGCGCCCCAGTAAAGTGAAGCGACTTGTCCATTGTACTGACACACTAGCCGGCGGATTCACTCTACCCGTGCTACATGGACATTTCGTTCTGAGTAGGTAAATCTAAGACAACAGCCGTCACTCGCACTTCTGCTCGCTTTTCTCCTCAAACTGTTGACCATTAACTTTATTTTTGATTTAGTGTTTTATATATTTGCAAAAGAAGAACTTGTAATAATCTGTCAGCAGATGTAGCCAGAGTTGCATGTCACTTGTAATGTAATGAGTCAATTGGCATGGTAATTTGGTAATTTGCAATGTAAATAAGTAAGTTGTAATATAATTAGTTCCCTTATAATGTTATTAGCACTCATTTAATATTATCAGATAACTTGTAATGCAATCAGATCCATTGCAATGATCAGATCTCTCACAATGACATCAGATCAGCTACATTCTCATCATTGTATAATTTTCAGTTATTATTAGCAATATAAAATGTAATCAAACTAATCAGATGTCCTCAAACAACAGTATCAGGTCATTTACACTGTTATAGGAAATATTAGGGGGGTTTCTAAGAAATGTTAGAGTGGCATTAGAAATATTAGGACGTCTTACGAACTATTAGGGTTCTCAAGAGAAATATTAGAATATCATAAGCAATATTCGGGTTGTCATAAGAAATATGATGGAATCATCAGAAATATTTGGGTTGGCATAAGAAATATAGAGTTTCTCGTAAGAAATATTAGGGTATCATAAGAAATATTAGAGTTGTCATAAGAAATATTAGAATATTATAAGAAATATTAGTGGTATAAAAATAGTTGAGGTGATATAAGAAATTATACCGTATGAAAAGAATGATGAAGGATGGCATAAGGGATATTAAGAAGTCATGAGAAATATTAGGGTATCAGTATCTTATTTATTGTGTCAAAATGTCATATATACCTCTCTGTAATAAAATACATAAATCTTTTTAAATGTCTTAATATCCTTAAACACGGCTTAAACCGTATTAAACATGCCTATAACTCATTAAACGTGCCTATATCTCATTAAACATGCCTATATCTCATTAAACATGCCTATATCTCATTAAACGTGCCTATATCTCATTAAACGCCTATATCTCATTAAACGTGCCTATATCTCATTAAACATGCCTATATCTCATTAAACATGCCTATATTTCATTAAACATGCCTATATCTCATTAAACATGCCTATTTCTCATTAAACATGCCTATTTCTCATTAAACGTGCCTATATCTCATTAAACGTGCCTATATCTCATTTATCGTGCCTATATCTCATTAAACGTGCCTATATCTCATTAAACATGCCTATTTCTCATTAAACATGCCTATATCTCATTAAACATTCTCAAATTTCCTTAAACATGCTCAAATATCCTTAAACAAGGCTAAAACCTCATTAAATATGCCTAAATCTCACAAATATTCCTCAATTTCCTTAAACTTGCCTAAGTGTAAGACATTCCTTAAATATCCTTAAACATGGCTATAGCTTTTTTAAAACTGCCTTAATATCAAATAATATTTCAAAATCTCATTAAAGCATGTCTAAACTTCTTCAAACATGCCTTAATCTTTTCAAACACACCTAAATTTCCTTGAACGTTTCAAAATCTCATCAAACATATCTAAGCTTCGTCAAACATGCCTTAAACTTTTCAGACACGCCTACATTTAATTAAACATGCTATAATATCAATCTGATATATATTATTTTATCTCTTGTCTTCGATTCGAGTTCGGAGGGGCTGTCATCGTCCCCAAAAGGAGGCGATGGACTCCTGGCTGGACGCCACGGTACAGCACCCCTGGAGGCCACGAGGGGTGAAAGTACTGCTAGAGCTGCATTGAGACGATCTGACACTGTGCCGCTGACTTCGAGACCCGGGGCGGGGCTGGCTGATGCAGCAGAAGCAGCAGCAGAAGGAGCTGCTGGGGACTCTCACTGGCCTTCTTCCTTAGAGTTGTGTGGCGTGGAAGAGCCATGATAGTGACAGTATGCAGGTGGGAGACTGTTAGCAGGAGGTGAGACATTTGTAGCTTGCAGGGATCGTTTCTCGCTCTTGAAGGGGAAACCTTGTCCCGGGCGAACTGGAAGAACTGCTTGTACGCCGTCCTGAATTTGGAGTTGACGGCGGCGTAAACCAGGAAGTTGACGCCATACTGTACCCAGTACAGCATGTAGATGGCTACGTTGAGAGGAACGCTTACGTCGCCCGTGATGAGCGTCCTGACGTTGTAGACGCAGATGGGAATGACGCAAACTAGGAAAAGGAGGAGGAGAGCGAGGAGGAGCGCCGTAGACCTCACCATGTTCCTGCAGCGGCTGGCCACGAGCTCCTGGGGCCTGGGTGCAACAGGAAGAATTATTAACCAGTTGTAATGATATCGGTGAGTACATTGATAGCATTCAAGTGTGAGATTAGTGGTCAATGTATTGACGACGATAATATAAATCAAGAATATTGCCAATAATAGTTTTAATAATAATACATTTACACAAACATTTTACTACGGGCTCACCATAGCCCGTGCTACTTGAAACTTTTTGTTCTGATTAGCTGAATCTAGAAACAACAAAAACAACAACACCTTACACGTGTATTGGGTATTTGAACACCTTCAATTATAATACTATTAACTAATCACAGTGGAATCAGAAATAGATGAATCTATTAATGAGAAGCGAGGCAGTAGAATGGACTCGAACCCGCGAGCCCGGTGGGTGCAGACATGTGGGTTCGAACCCCATCGTACGACCTCAGTATTAACTAAAAACAGTTATTATAAAAATAATAATAATAAGAGAATAAAAGGAGATATTTACCATCTGGGGACTCATATTTGTCACCTTCCACTTCCCTGGGTTCGATTCCTGGCAGGGCAAGACTTTTGGGAAAGTTACCTTACACTTGACCTCCCCCCCCCCCCCCACACACACACACACATACTGTGACGATATCAACACAACCTGTAGGGTGGGGTATGGCAATAGCAACGCCATTTGCAGAAATGCACCCCAACCCCAAGTCTTTTGTGTGTGTGACGAGGACAATGCCATCTGTTGGCGGAGGAATAGCAAGGTCAACGCCAACGTAGAATGCTCCTGATCACGATTCATTTGTGAGGTGGGTCGATGGCAATGCCCTCTGGTGAGAAAGATGAAGATGTCAACGCCATCTGTTGCGTGCATCCGATTATATTTTCTGTTCCCCGGTGAAAGGCTGTCATCATATGTTATCCTTGTGTACTTACTGTCAAGTGCATGACTTTTATGTCCACAGAAGTTATGAGGAGGGTCTCTTGGGCTCTAGAAGTCACTTCTACCAAGGTAGTCTGGAATGCAGGACGTGTTCCAGCGAGAACAAGTTGTGGCCGTCGGTAGAAACAGTGTTTTGGCTATTATACGTGTGAATTATTAAGTGGGTGGACAGACGCACCCGGGATAGACCAAGTGGAGTTACGAGACGACAGTACTGGCCGTCTGTTGAGAAGTTCTGCTAGCGTGTTGATGGAGAATTCTGTCAGGTTCTGTCAGGTAGAGAACCCTGTACCCGTTACAGACTCCTGTCAGTGTGTTGATAAAGACCTCTGCCAGTGTGTTATTAGGAAGAAGTGTTTTTGCTTTTAATACCGTGACGTTACGTTACGGTGTAGGAGTATCCCATGTTGTATTGATTAAGGTGAACTCGTCGGAGTGAGGACCATACATCGCAGATGTTGTATAATACAAGATGGAGTAGATTCACCGAGAATAGAAGAAGACTGCAGAATTGATTGTATTAGTGTCCTGTGGGAAAGTGACACACACGCAGTGGGATATATACATATGAGTATATATATAGAGAAATATTATAAGAAGTATAATTTGTGAAGGTGCTGATTAGTAATGTTTACCCCTTATAACATTCACGATTACTTGTTACTGCCAATTCTTGATAGCTTACTAATAACTTGGGGTGGGATCGATGAAGAAGATCGGCCCCATACTATATGGCCCCATACATAGTAATTGAAATAAAGAACCCGGTTACTGGCTAAGTGAGGCTGTAACACACACACACACACACACACACACACACACACACA
>NC_091171.1:36654128-36843101 GCF_040958095.1 Procambarus clarkii
GATGTCTACTCTATTTCCTGTTCGTCTTGTCCTCTTCAATACTTTGGTGAAACTGATCGTACACTCAATGACAGACTTAAGGAACACAAAAGAAGTGTTAAGTCTGCTGACACAAACAACGCTCTCTTCTGTCATGTTAGGGATTCTAGTCATCTTATTGATTGGTCTTCTAAAATAATCTTTCCTGTCTCCGCTCTTCACAGACGCCGTCTTGTCGCCTCGGCTCTGATACACAACATGAGCCTGAGTCCTGGCTGTGTTGCTGTTGACTCTTCCCTGCCACAGTATATACTCAAATGCTCTAACCTTCTTAACAAACGTGACCTGACTTAAGCCTACCCCAATTTTTTTCTTTTTCTTACCCTCCTCTTATTCTTCCCTATTCCATTCTACCTCCATCCCATTACAAACACTCATCCCATTCGTATCATTCATCCTATTCTTACCTTTTTTTCACCTTACTCTTACCTTCTTCTCTTACCTGCTCCTCACCTTCCTCTCTTTGTTTATTACCCGTGCCTTCCTATCTCCCATCCTTACGGGCTATTCGTGCCCGTGCCACCTCTTGGCTGGCTTAATCATCATCAATCAATCTTAATTTATTACACTTTTGATGTGACGATTAACACGAAAGCAATCACGTTATTACTTCGTTTTTCTTCCTCTGTGGCTATTCATTCACATATATAAAGCCAGGTATAACGGATACCAAGTAAAAGATATTAAATTTACAAGCCATATGTTGAAGTGAGTTGTTGTTGTTGTTTTAGATTTAGCTACTCAGAACGAAGTGTCCATGTAGCACAGACTATGGTGAGCCCGTAATTGAAGTGAGGTTTGGAGCTGACTATATACCACTCTCACACACACACATGATGATGTCTTGTAAGGTGAAGTTAAATCAATTCTTAAAACTACGTAGTAATCGTTAGCGACTTAAATATCGAGTTGTTGATTGGGATACCTGAGCAAGGTGCAGGGTAGAGGAGCTGAAATGATCGCTGATAATTACTTAACTGAGATAATGTTTATCTTTCCCCCCCTGCCCTTGACTGATTTCCCTAGCTGCTCCTAATTCATCTACGATCATTCCGTTGTCCCTTACTCATTCGTCATTATCCCTCTACCCCCCCCCCTTACTCATCCTCTTATTTTACTCATTATCCATCATATCCCTGCCGCTTACGCACCCGTTATCGTCCTCCTATTATACAATATACATTAATGATCTCTCATTATACATCTTTCTCATCTCTGGTGATCCTTCCTTCCCTCTTATCCCTCGTTATTTTCCTTTCCTCTTACTCATCTCCCCTGCCTCTCACTCACCCCCCCGGTCTCTTACTCACCCCCCCCCCCTGCCTCTTACTCATCCCCACAACAATTACTCAGCCTACACTTACCCTTCCTTGCACAACTGCACCAGCAGTAACCAGGTCAGCGATGGGTTGGTACACCTCCCCGAGGACCTGAGTCCTGACAGTCCTGTTATGACCCTGGGCGGAGCTGGTCCCTGGAGTGTCCGCTCACCTACACCCTCACACCTACACCCTCACGCTTACACCCTCACACCTTCACCTCACGCCTACATCCACACTCTAATGATCACGATGCTGACTTTTGTAAACTAAATTGTGCAGAAGGAAATGTTCAAGAGCTATCTTAGGTAACCAGCCTTGCTCGACCTCACCCTTACTCCTACACCTGCTGCCCGACTTCATGTTCACTCCTACACCTGCTGCCCGACTTCATGTTCACTCCTACACCTGCTGCCCGACTTCATGTTCACTCCTACACCTGCTGCCCGACTTCATGTTCACTCCTACACCTGCTGCCCGACTTCATGTTCACTCCTACACCTGCTGCCCGACTTCATGTTCACTCCTACACCTGCTGCCCGACTTCATGTTCACTCCTACACCTGCTGCCCGACTTCATGTTCACTCCTACACCTGCTGCCCGACTTCATGTTCACTCCTACACCTGCTGCCCGACTTCATGTTCACTCCTACACCTGCTGCCCGACTTCATGTAAACTCCTACACTTGCTGTCCGGCCTCATGTAAACTCCTACACTTGCTGTCCGGCCTCATGTAAACTCCTACACTTGCTGTCCGGCCTCATGTAAACTCCTACACTTGCTGTCCGGCCTCATGTAAACTCCTATACTTGCTGTCCGGCCTCATGTAAACTCCTACACTTGCTGTCCGGCCTCATGTAAACTCCTACACTTGCTGTCCGGCCTCATGTAAACTCCTATACTTGCTGTCCGGCCTCATGTAAACTCCTACACTTGCTGTCCGGCCTCATGTAAACTCCTACACTTGCTGTCCGGCCTCATGTAAACTCCTACACTTGCTGTCCGGCCTCATGTAAACTCCTACACTTGCTGTCCGGCCTCATGTAAACTCCTACACTTGCTGTCCGGCCTCATGTAAACTCCTATACTTGCCGTCCGGCCTCATGTAAACTCCTACACTTGCTGTCCGGCCTCATGTAAACTCCTACACTTTCTGCCTGGCCTCATGTCCACTCCAAGTAGCCCCATACAAGTAGCCCCATACAAGTAGCCCCATACAAGTAGCCCCATACAAGTAGCCCCATACAAGTAGCCCCATACAAGTAGCCCCATACAAGTAGCCCCATACAAGTAGCCCCATTAAATTTTGAGCTGTGTGGCGCTGATATTTACTTGTGAGTCAGATTTGATTTAACATATATCTTAAAAATTAAGATTCTTACAGTTAAACAACTGCTCAAGTCCAGCTATATTGTAGAGCTTTACATAATTTGATTTAAATAAAGCTGAAGTTATCAGTTATTATTTTGGTATTATAATATTTGTTTAATATTATTATCTTTATTGTTATTTGAATAGGGCTTTGAGAAATTGTGTCTTAAGCTTAGAAATTAAATGATCGACCATGTCGACGTATTCGTACGCGGGCACATGCAAACACTGCCCTCTGTTGAGCGATGTTGGCAGCACAGAACCCGCGCTCCCGCCCCTCTTCTCCAGGTACAGACAGACAGACACGTAGACACACACCAGCAACACCAACCTACCTTCAAGACAGGCCAGGCGCAGCACGGAGGAGCTGCCTACCTGCTGACCCAGCCCTACCACGCTAAACACCTGTAGAAAAGAACAGGTTTCGAGGGGGTGATCTCGTAGGAGAGAAGCTGCGTTACGTGCTGTAATGTGGTATAGGAGTGTGGTGAGCCGTCTGTATTCTGCTTCTTAAAGATAAGATTGACTATCTTGTGAGAGGGAGAGAGAGAACTTTAAGTTTGAAGGTATACAGAACCTGAAATGGAAGACGGTGAGTTATGTATATATTTGCGTTGTGTATATTTAGGCTGCATATATGTAGCTTTATTCAATTTATGTGTGTCAGTTGATTTATTGAAATGCATATACTTATTTTTAATTCTTTGAATTTATATGTTATTTAATTGTATATGTATCCTCTAGCCTTCCTCTGCCGGAATATGGTGAGGTGAAGTTTAGCTCCTAATCCCCGCCTGCAGCCTTGCTGTTTCTGGAACATTATCTCCTGACGTTTAAGCGATTTGTCGTATCTGACACTGAAGTTGTGGATGGAGGTGGTTTCCAAGACTTCCTTTTTTCGGTGCATTCCACTTGTTGACCCCTCCTACCCGAGTACGAGTATTTCTTGACCTTTCTTCGACTCATTTGAGTTTCCAGATTTCTACTTTATTTCCTTCGGTAATTTTCATGTAGTGATCGTGTCCCCTTCTGTGTGACATTTTGACCCATCCTCGTAGCACAGTCGTGTAAGGTGAGGCGTAGTGTTGGTGTAGACCCGAGTGGCGATACAGGTGTGTATTCACTTAGTTGTATTCACCTAGTTGTGTTTGCGGGGGTTGAGCTTTGCTCTTTCGGTCCGCCTCTCAACTGTCAATCAACTGTTTTTACTAACTACTTGTGTGTGTGTGTCTCCCTCACAGACTACGGCAGCAAGGTGGCCGCTGGTGGGGACTACGGCAGCTACGGCGCCGCTGATGGCGGGTATGGGTAAGTTGGCCTCCACACCTCGCTGGCTTCCTCTCTCAACACAATGATTTAGATGGATAAGTTATGTAATGTACTAGGAGGTTCCTTTACTCTTCTTTCCCCCCTCTCCCCAAATCCTTCCCCACCCCCCCCCCACCCCCACCTCCTCTTCCCTCCCTTTCCCGCTCTCTCTCCCTTCTCCCCTTCGTCTCTTCCACCTCTTGTCTCTCGTCTTCCCCTTCTCATCTCCCCTCTCACCCCCCTACCCCACTATACCCTTCCCCTGCAACTTCAAGCAGACACATTTCCATTTATATATGTAGAAGGGGTAACCGGCTGCACTCGGGTCTCCTCCCGCTCTTCCCCACTCTGCACCCCATCTCCTTTTCCCTTCGATGCCCCCCATTCGTCCCTCCCCTCGCCCTCCCCTTCAACTTCCCGTCCTCCCTCTGCTCCCCCTCACCCCCTTCCCTCAGAAAATGTATTATTAAGAAACACTGATACAACTGTATGGGTCCTTCAGCAAATACATTACGACTTTTAACGACTCTAAGGGAATCATCACACCACATATTTCACACTTGACTCCATACAAATCGCAGGAAGGAGGTATCTATAATTGGTAATATTTCTTAAGGCATTTAACTTAGGCCTGCATCGACGAGCCTATGTCCATCCCATACCCTAGACCATTCCCCCCATCCCCCTGCAATTTTGGGTGAGTCTAGTATCTGGCCTCCAACTTTTGAACAGACAGACAGCCGTACAAACAGACAGACAGCCGTACAAACAGACAGACAGCCGTACAAACAGACAGACAGCCGTACAAACAGACAGACAGCCGTACAAACAGACAGACAGCCGTACAAACAGACAGACAGCCGTACAAACAGACAGACAGCCGTACAAACAGACAGACAGCCGTACAAACAGACAGACAGCCGTACAAACAGACAGACATTCTTTGTTACAGTTACAGATGTTTTCAAAGAGTAATAAAATATAGCCAACAAAAAGCTACATTTTTACCATTTTACAATGTTTAATTTTTTGTTCTTGTTTAGATACGAGAAAATAGTGGACTGCAACTCTGCTCTTGGACTGATTGGTCTACTGGGATTGATAGAACTTCTGAGGGTAAGAGAGGCTGGTCAACAGTAGTTGACACAACTACTACCTTAATAATGACAACAACAGAAATGTAACCGATACTATGATTTTACTTGTATAGTGCAGACATGTGGGGGGGGGGGAATTTTCACGGTATTCATATTAATTTATATTATAATAATTATCTTTTAAAATATATAATAATAGTTATCTTTTCAAATACTGTAAGATATCAATAGATTTATTTGAATATAAATCGTCAGAATTTATCAAAATTTATTGTTTAACTTCATTTCTGTTTTCGTTTACTTATTTTTCTCCATATCTCACTCACTCTCTCTCTCTCTCTCTCTCTCTCTCTCTCTCTCTCTCTCTCTCTCTCTCTCTCTCTCTCTCTCTCTCTCTCTCTCTCTCTCTCTCTCTCTCTCTCTCTCTCTCTCTCAATTTCATGTTTCCGTCTTTTTACCTACTCTTCCTCCGTCTTCGCAGGATATTATTGGGAATGTGATAAAGCAATCTGAAAAAAAAGAGATGAGGAGGAGACGCAGGAGCGCTGAAGGTGATGCTCCAGGCAGCAGCGGCAGCTTACTGGAGTACTTCAGTGGTGGAGGAGCCGCCCACCTGCTGCACACGCTGCCCGCCACCCTCCTGCCCCTCCTGGTGGGTGCTACCTCCGCCCTCAGGCAACCCGGGCTTCATCAAGCGTGTACGCCACCACTTACGAAGCCTCTACATCTTTCAACAGTCATGGCGGTGTTGTTTACATTTATTATTAAAGTTTTACGAGCTTAAGAAACTTCAACCCCCAAAGTTATTATTGGTTTAAACATCCCCGCAGTGCTTCGGAGCTCACACTGTTCAATTACAACAAATGTAGATCAAGCAGCCATAATTGTTGAAGGATGTACGGGTTTCGCAAGTAGACACGTCATGAATCCTGGGTCTGGTTTCCAGTAGCGAGAGCTTATAGTTATGTTAATTTTTTGGCACTTTTGTATTGATTTGTAATTTGATTTGTTCGTGTATTGTTTACAAACAGCACAATATGGTGGATGTGAACGACGGGTTGGAGTCGCCGGCGTGTCTGGAGCACAGCGTGTGCCAGGCCAACCAGGCCTTCCTGGCCCGAGCCCCGAACAACAGCACAAGCGACACCACGTTTGGAGACACCGTCGGCGGCCTGGTGTCGTCCCTGCTCACCCAGGTGGCCTCCAGGTCCCTCACCAGTGACCAGGAGACCTACCGGAGGGCGCTGAGGGCCGGAGAGGTGGGGAGGAATGGCGGCGACTGCAGGCAGGCGTTCATGGACTGCCCCGAGCTGAAGCCTCGACACACGCCTCGTCCAGGGGTCAAGGTTACGACCCTCCTCTACGACCACCTCGTCCAGGGGTCTAGATTACGACCCTCCTCTACGACTACCTCGTCCTGGGATCTAGGTTACGACCCTTCTCTACGACCACCTCGTCCTGGGGTCTAGGTTACGACCACCTCGTCCAGCGAGGCTGTTTTTTTTTTTTTTTTTTTTTTTTTCTACCACAGACGTGGCCACACATTTACAATGCTAACCAGCATATATACACTTTCTTCTGTCCTCCATGGACAGGGTTAAAGAAGTGTTAAACATACAGTTCAAGGGTTTATTGAACACTCAACCACAGAAGGTGATTCGGTGCTTTTAAAATGCTAAGCTAACCTAAATACGTAAATACATAGATACGCAGATTTACGTATGCCCTACATAAAGTATTAGATGTGTCTTTTACATAGTGTCATTAATGTACATTCACAAAGGTGAAATGTAATTCTGATCAGCTTCCATATATACTTTATACCCATACATATACACACACACACACATATACATACATATATACACACACACATACATTCACATACATTTGTCACATTTACTCTGACAGGGTGAGGTAGCTGATAAAGAAACTAGTGTGCAATTAAGCACTTAATCACTGAAGGTGATGAAGGTGCTTTTACAAGCTCAGGTTATATAGTTACATCATATATATACATTGTATGATTGATATATTACATGGTCAATCTTGGATACAAGTCCAATATATCATCAAGTGTTCCAGTACTCATATAGTAACTACAGAGTTCAGCATACCTTAGCCCAGGAGGGCGAAAGTCAGTCAGTATGGGACATTCTACAATATAATGTTCAAGAGAGTGCATGTTTTCTCTTTCACAAAGTTGACACATTGTGTACTCGACGCTGTGGAAGGGGAAGGAACACGAAGAGAAGAAATATCCTAATTTAATTTTCCTCTTTTATGATTAGGTGCTTAATAAGCTACTTTGGTGATTACCAACGTTAGAATGACCGTGACAGAGTGAGTGAGGGCGACAGTGACAGTGAGAGAGGACGACAGTGACAGTGAGAGAGGACGACAGTGACAGTGAGAGAGGACGACAGTGACAGAGAGAGAGAGAGGACGACAGTGAGACACGACAGACAGATGGACGTGTAATGAAGGTTCAGGAGTCTCGATTCCTACTTCGAAAGAAAATTTGTGAAAGTGTCTTCATGACCCCCCCCCCCATGTCTCCTAGTCTGGGTGAGGCAGAAGGGATAGGGGCTAGTAGTAATTACTAGCCTAGCATCCCCCCCCTTCCCCCTCATCCACATCCCTATTCCCCCCTAACCACTGCTTCCCTGCAGTCCCTCCAAACACGAAATGACTCTACCTGGTACCCATTGTTACTGGTTCAGACCTGTCACCATAGTTTCATAACCCTATAAACCCCCTTATTTATTTATTGGGTATAAATAGGGTTATTTCATAACCCTATTTGGGTTATGGTTATAGGGTATTAAGGTTAACCTATAGGGTTATTTCATAACCCTATTTATACCCCGCATTGTCTGTATCGCAGAGATACCTTAAGGTACTGTAACAGCGCTTAATAAAGTACCTTTGTATTATTTGGTATTTCTTTCATCCTATCAATAGAAAACGGGACGTGCTCACCGACGAATGGGATATTTATATATATTTATATATCACCGACGATATCCGACGAATGGATATTTATTGAATACCTAAACAACTGGTGATATGGTGAGGCCACTCCAGAGCGACAACCAGAGCGCAACTCCATAGTCTCCTGAGACTGTTGGATGCCTACTACTAGTACGCATTAACCATGGCGTCAATGTCGCCATATCTGCCGTCAGCCCATCCATGGTTCGCATCTCTCACTGGGCTGAATTATGACACATCTCCAGCCCCACACACATCACATCGCTTCCCAACACTTTGACGAACTGTTAATGAAAGCTTCAGTGCAATGCCAGTGTATGTTCGGATACATTAGTGTATGTTCGGATACATACTCGGAGTATACACCCCGCCCCTCGGTGTTATACACTTTAGGGATGAACTACGGTCAGAACTGTACCACCAGGAGCACTGTGCAACTGGTGTACAAGGCACCTTATCCACTCGACCATTACGACCGGACAAAAGCTGATGGTAGCCGAGGCTATTTGCCCATCAGCCCGCCGGCACTCTGATGGCAATCTTGGGAATAGTATTTTATCAAATCACCTCATTCTTTGGGACACACGTGAGGAACACAAATGCGAACAAGCCTGAATGGTCCCAAGGCATACAAGCAACTGAAAACTCACACCCCAGAAGTGACTCGAACCCATACTGCCACGAGCACTATGCCACTGGTGTACAGGGCACCTTAACCACTCTGGCTGATGGGCAAATAGCCTCGGCTACCATCAGCTTTTGTCCGGTCGTGATGGTCGAGTGGATAAGGGATACTGACTCAGGTATGGTAACTGGTGGACGTGACTCAGCCCTGGAAGCTGCTGGACCTAACCCACTCCTGAACCCCAACATGGGGGTGGGGCCCCTAACGGTACATGTGTGCCTCCTGGTGAAGCTGTTAGACCTGACCCACTTCTACACCTGACCCCCTTCTATACCTGACGCCCTTCTATACCTGACCCCCTTGTAAGACCTCTGTGCCTGTCTTCGTACCACCCATTCAGACTATGCCTAAACCTCTCTCACTGTACGCCTGTTTTCTGTGTCTGTCTCTCTCTCTGTCTGAGTCGCAGGTTGTCTCTCCTCTCCCTCCGTGGCAGTGTTGGGACAGCATTGTGTCCGTGTCCTGTGTTGGCCGCCACGGGCGAGGAGCGGCTGGTTAAGTGCCTTCGTCTGGCCGGCCTGGGCTCACCTGGGGAGGATTCATCAAGGTGTAATTACCTAACTGTACTCATCTACCTTGTGGCTGCCTGGTGGCTGCCTGGTGGCTGTTTGGTGGCTGCCTGGTGGCTGCCTGGTGGCTGTTTGGTGGCTGCCTGGTGGCTGCCTGGTGGCTGTTTGGTGGCTGCCTGGTGGCTGCCTGGTGGCTGTTTGGTGGCTGCCTGGTGGCTGCCTGGTGGCTGTTTGGTGGCTGCCTGGTGTGACTACCTGGTGTGGCTGCCTGGTGGCTGTTTGGTGGCTGTCTGGTGACTGCCTGGTGGCTGTTTGGTGGCTGCCTGGTGTGACTACCTGGTGTGGCTGCCTGGTGGCTGTTTGGTGGCTGCCTGGTGTGACTACCTGGTGTGGCTGCCTGGTGGCTGTTTGGTGGCTGCCTGGTGGCTGCCTGGTGGCTGCCTAGTGACTGCCTGGTGGCTGCCTAGTGGCTGCCTGGTGGCTGCATGGTGGCTGCCTGGTGGCTGCCTGGTGGCTGCATGGTGGCTGCCTGGTGGCTGCATGGTGGCTGCCTGGTGGCTGCATGGTGGCTGCCTGGTGACTGCCTGGTGGCTGCCTAGTGACTGCCTGGTGGCTGCCTAGTGGCTGCCTGGTGGCTGCATGGTGGCTGCCTGCTGGCTGCCTGGTGGCTGCATGGTGGCTGCCTGGTGGCTGCATGGTGGCTGCCTGGTGGCTGCCTGGTGGCTGCATGGTGGCTGCCTGGTGGCTGCATGGTGGTTGCCTGGTGGCTGCCTGGTGGCTGCATGGTGGCTGCCTGGTGACTGCCTGATAGCAGCCTAGTGACTGCCTGGTGGCTGCCTAGTGGCTGCATGGTGGCTGCCTGGTGGCTGCATGGTGGCTGCCTGGTGGCTGCATGGTGGCTGCCTAGTGGCTGCCTGGTGGCTGCATGGTGGCTGCCTGGTGGCTGCCTGGTGGCTGCCTAGTAGCTGCCTGGTGGCTGCCTGGTGGCTGCCTGGTGGCTGCCTGGTAGCTGCCTAGTGGCTGCCTGGTGGCTGCCTAGTGGCTGCATGGTGGCTGCCTGGTGGCTGCATGGTGGCTGCCTGGGGGCTGCATGGTGGCTGCCTAGTGGCTGCCTAGTGGCTGCATGGTGGCTGCCTAGTGACTGCCTGGTGGCTGCCTGGTAGCTGCCTGGTGGCTGCCTGGTGGCTGCCTGGTGGCTGCCTAGTGGCTGCCTGGTGGCTGCCTGGTAGCTGCCTGGTGGCTGCCTGGTGGCTGCCTAGTGGCTGCCTGGTGGCTGCCTGGTGACTGTCTGGTAGCTGCCTAGTGGCTGCCTGGTGGCTGCCTGGTAGCTGCCTGGTGGCTGCCTGGTGGCTGCCTAGTAGCTGCCTGGTGGCTGCCTGGTGGCTGCCTAGTGGCTGCCTGGTGGCTGCCTGGTGACTGTCTGGTAGCTGCCTGGTGGCTGCCTGGTGATCGCCTTCATTTTTAGGAGAGTGTGCTAGTCTAGCATATGCCGCTGATGATATCCTTTTGATGTGGGCCTCTGGGGACAAGTTCGGTATGATATCAACCCCCAGATCTTTCTCTATATATGACTCTTGCAGGATTTCACCTCCCAGATGGTACCTCGTGTGTGCGCGAGCGCGCGCGTGCCTGATAACGGCATACACCCCGTGTCTTACCACTGAAGTGAACCATAACGGCAAACAGTGCAGACAACGGTACGATCAACAGGAGGCCGCCCCATCACCCCCCCCCCCCTCCCCCCCCCCCATCGCCTCTCAACACTTAAGTTCATTGAACTGAATCTGTTTGTTTACAAAACAAAAAAAAAGTGTAAATTCTGGCCGTTCGTTGTTCTTGTTCGCTTGAGTGAAGCGTAAGTCGCGCCTCATCTTGCTTCATTGTTACATTATATCGCTTCATTGTTACATTTTATCGCTTCATTGTTGCATTATATCGCTACCTTGCTACCTTTGCCCTTATATTGAGGTTATCTTGAGATGATTTCGGGGCTTTAGTGTCCCCGCGGCCCGGTCCTCGACCAGGCCTCCACCCCCAGGAAGCAGCCCAACACCCAGGTACCTATTTTACTGCTAGGTAACAGGGGCATAGGGTGAAAAAAACTCTGCCCATTGTTTCTCGCCGGCGCCCGGGATCGAACCCGGGACCACAGGATCACAAGTACAGCGTGCTGGCCGACCGGCTCCCCCTAGCGATATCATTAACGTTATCGTGACTTCTTTCACATAAATCGTTGCTGCAAAATAATAGTAATTGGAAAACTATAGTAATTTTTTTTTATAAAATTGGTTTCCTTATTGCGACTACTCATAGCCCAGTCGATAGTGCTTGGACCTCACACACGTAAGGGACCAGGGTTCGAGTCTCCTACAGCCCAGGTGAATGGAATTCATTGGTAACATTCAGTGGAAAATAATATTTAGGGTGCCCTGACAGCTGAGTGGAGAGCGCTCGGGATTCGTAGGCCCGGGGATCGATCCCCGGCCATAGCGGAAACATTTGGTAAGGTACATTGGGAAAATAATATTTAAAATAACTCCACTGTGCTTTTCAGTCTGGTTAATGATGCCAGATGTTAATGATGCCAGATGCTAATGATGCCAGATGCTAATTATAGCTCACAACCAGAGTAAATTGCTCAGCTTTGAGGCATTTATGTTTCAGTTCTTGAACTCATTATTCTTCAAAAATAATTGATATATGTGTGTGTATAAATTAAACAATGTACCAGCTTTATCAAGACTGTAATTTGCTTAGCTAAATGAATTTTGGGGGGCTCAGATCTTGGCTCTATTGTGTTCCTCTTTAATATTTTCTTAGAAAGGTTAAAATGAGTCTTAAACTATACCTACCTGTGGAAGATAGTTAAAGCCTCTTTAACTACGACCCACAGGATGGGTATGGGTCCCCTCTCCACAGGATGGGTATGGGTCCCCTCTCCACAGGATGGGTATGGGTCCCCTCTCAACTGGATGGGTATGGGTCCCCTCTCCACAGGATGGGTATGGGTCCCCTCTCAACAGGATGGGTATGGGTCCCCTCTCCACAGGATGGGTATGGGTCCCCTCTCCACAGGATGGGTATGGGTCCCCTCTCCACAGGATGGGTATGGGTCCCCTCTCCACAGGATGGGTATGGGTCCCCTCTCCACAGGATGGGTATGGGTCCCCTCTCCACAGGATGGGTATGGGTCCCCTCTCCACAGGATGGGTATGGGTCCCCTCTCCACAGGATGGGGTATGGGATATGCTCTCGGAATATCAAGTGAAACTATCTGCCTGTGTCTACACATCTTGTACGGTATGTTATGGAAACAGTTTTGTTTACTGTTGGGCCTATAAGGCCTATCAACCTCTGGGGGGGACCATTATGGCCCCCACAAGAGCCTACTGACTAATCAGCAAGTATATGGTGTAATACTGAACATTATTCTGTACTACAGTAAACTTCCAGTGTACAACGGGTTCTTTTAACTAATAATTAGTTTAGTTTACTTATTATGCATCCTATACCCATTCTGTTGGGAGTGGGGTGGACACCATACCCATCCTGTGAGGGTGGACCCCATTCCCATCCTGTAGGGGGTGGGGTAGACCCCATACCCATCCTGTGGAAGGGGTGGACCCCATTCACATCCTGTAGGGGGTGGGGGTGGACCCCATACCCCCTACTGTGGGGGGTGGACCCCATACCCCCTACTGTGGGGGGTGGACCCCATACCCCTCCTGTGGGGGCAGTGGGAAGTGATACAGAGGCATATAATGGGCTCAACAATGAACCCCAAAATTCATTTAGCTAAGCAAATTACAGTGTTGATAAACTAGTTACAAAATGTACTGTACTGTATATCGCTATATCAACAGTGGTTGGAGACCGTCCACAAGTAGAGCCTCTAAGCTCTACAACTTGCATGTTGCATATTTTGTGGTGATAGGTCGCGATTTTTACGTTATCGTAACCGTTACAAATGCAACTATTAAGAAACGTAACGGCTCACAAACCAACCCGTCCTTGGACCAAATCCATTCCCTCCAGCGGTCGACCCCCACAGACGCATTCATAATTTTTTCATGCTGTTCATTCAAAACGGGAATTTTTTCAAATATAAACTAATATTATAATATATTATCATATTGTGCATATATAGGCATAGGTTAGGTTAGGTGTTTAGGTTCTGTTGGCGATTATTTGTATTTGTAGTACGTGGGTGAAGCATTTATAGCGTTGTGATTCGAACAAAATTCGTCAGTGAAACACTTGTTCCGGATATGTTCGAACGTCAGCAGTTGTGAGTCGTGTGTAAACCGCTTTTCATTCATAAACAGGGGGTTTGGCGGGTGCATGGAATGGACTTTGATTATGAGGGCGGGCTGCACAAATATCTACGTTTTCTATACATCGGCCTCGATTGGTTAGTGGGTTGCCTGGGTTTGTACGTTGCAGGTTCATGAGGTTGAAGTGCTTACAGAGTAGCATACAGAGAGAAAGAACTACCTGATGAATACACCGAGAAATGGGAAACACCTTTCGGTGTATGGGAGCCGTTTAACAACTTACAGGCTTCCTGTCCCCGTTAAGGTCACAGTGGCCCCTCAGGTAAACTCAAGTAAATAGTTTAAATACCCAGGAATTGTACGGTAATTAATGGAGCGCTGCCAGCCGTAGAGCACGGCGCCAGGTGAAGCAGCAGCAGCAGCAGGTGTCGTACGGCGGAGGGCGCGGCCGGGGGAGAGCTAACAGCAGTAGACTACGGTACTGTTAACATTACCATCGCTGACCCGCCGTCGCCGCCACGCTAGCGCCCCCCTCCGCCTGGCTCCTGACTTAACTACCACGTAGCTGAGGCAATTTGCGCCCTGCTCGACGAGTGACGCCCGTGATATAGGCGGGAACACCGTCTCTGTTACCTCAAGTAGGCTACGGCCCCGCCACCATGGCTGACGGTAAGTGACTACGTCACGGGCCATGGCTGACGGTAAGTGGCTCCGTCACGGGCCATGGCTGACGGGTAAGTGCCTGCGTCATGGGCCATAACTGACGGTAAGTGCCTGCGTCACGGGCCATGGCTGACGGGAAAGTGGCTCCGTCACAGGCCATGGCTGACGGGTAAGTGGCTCCGTCACGGGCCATGGCTGACGGGTAAGTGCCTCCGTCACGGGCCATGGCTGACGGGTAAGTGCGTCCGTCACGGGCCATGGCTGACGGGTAAGTACCTCCGTCACGGGCCTTGGCTGACGGGTAAGTGCGTCCGTCACGGGCCATGGCTGACGGGTAAGTGGCTCCGTCACGGGCCATGGCTGACGGGTAAGTGCCTCCGTCACGGGCCATGGCTGACGGGTAAGTACCTCCGTCACGGGCCATGGCTGACGGTAAGTACCTCCGTCACGGGCCATGGCTGACGGTAAGTGCCTCCGTCACGGGCCATAACTGACGAGTAAGTACCTCCGTCACGGGCCATGGAATGCATGTATTATATTCAATTAAACGAGAAAAATTATTACAAATATCCACGATGGTGGTCTAAGACAGACGTGACAGAATACTAATTGTTTGACATTACATTACATTAGTTTTCCTATCACCAAATGCCCCTCCCTCCCCCCACCCCTGGTGACATACCAGTGAATGGGTACCCAGGAGTTAAGTCAACTTATTATGGGGTTGCATCTTGGAATGGGTCAGTTGTTCTACTTTCAGGGGATCTCGATCGATACCCATCTTTGCCGTGACGAGGGCCTACATGTCGACCCGTCTTGCCGTGACGTGGGGCCCACACGTCGACCCGTCTTGCAGTGACGTGAGCCTACATGTCGACCCGACTTTGCCGTGACGAGGGCCTACATGTCGACCCGACTTTGCCGTGACGAGGGCCTACATGTCGACCTGTCTTTGCCGTGACGTGGGCCCACATGTCGACCCGTCTTTGCCGTGACGTGGGGCCCACATGTCGACCCGTCTTTGCCGTGACGTGGGCCCACATGTCGACCCGTCTTTGCCGTGACGTGGGCCCACATGTCGACCCGTCTTTGCCGTGACGTGGGGCCCACATGTCGACCCGTCTTGCCGTGACGTGGGCCCACATGTCGACCCGTCTTTGCCGTGACGTGGGCCCACGTGTCGACCCGTCTTTGCCGTGACGAGGGCCTACATGTCGACACGTCTTGCCGTGACGTGGGGCCCACACGTCGACCCGTCTTTGCCGTGACGTGGGGGCCACATGTCGACCCGTCTTTGCCGTCACGTGGGCCCACATGTCGACCCGTCTTTGCCGTCACGTGGGCCTACATGTCGACCCGTCTTTGCCGTCACGTGGGCCCACATGTCGACCCGTCTTGCCGTGACGTGGGGGCCACATGTCGACCCGTCTTTGCCGTCACGTGGGCCCACACGTCGACCCGTCTTCCCGTGACGTGGGCCGACATTGTTCCATGTTCTACCTCCGACTGATATGTTTAACCCCTTATATATAGCCCCTGTGTTAAACACGTCGTCCCATGGGCCAGTTGAGTTATCTCAGATAATAGAGGGTCCTGCTGCCTGGGGTTATCACAGTGAACCTTTATACACTCTCAAGACACCTACCCAACCACTTGGGCTGGACGGTGGAGTGCCGGTCTCGCTTCACGCAGGTCGTCGTTCAATTCCCGACCGTCCAAGTGGTTGGGCACCATTCCTTTCCCCAGTCCAATCCCAAATCCTTATCCTGACCCCTTCCAAGTGCTATATAGTCGTAATGGCTTGGCACTTTTCCCCTGATAGTTTCCTTGCCTTCTCAAGGCACTTGACATCCAGAGAATGGTACCATAACTATGCTGTATAATCCATGAGGATATCTCACGGGAAGGATAATAATAAATTGGTTGTGGAGCATTATATCCCATTGGGACGAACAATTATGTTCAAACTTTAGGATTTTCTTGTGCAAAGAACTCGTCATGAGAAAGATTTTTTTCAGTTTAATTTCACAATTGTGTTATTATAGTGGTCTACGTCCTTGACACACAATCAAGGATCCCGGATCTGATCCCCCAGAAATGGTTGGGCATGTTTCCTCACAACTGATGCACCTGTTCACCTCGCAGTACATGGGCATCTGAGAGTAAGGAAACTGTTGTTAAGAGTGAAATTCAACTTAGGTCTTCCTGTAATGTTTCCTTAACTGTTTTACTGTAGAAATACTGCATTCTGAAGTGGATCTTGGTATCCATTGAGGGTAGTTATGAGCGGTTTAGGTATAAGGTGATCACAAGTGATGATGCAGATAGTGATGATGGTGACGGTAGTGATGGGGATGGTGGTGATGATAAGATAAAGACATTAACAGTATAATTACTATGACAATACTAACTTTGGTATCTCTGTGTTGCAGCGTTTATGGTGACCTCTGCGGCCTCGTCTCGCAGCTACGGGTGAGTGTCAGCTGCTAGCTCTGTTGGGGGTGGAGGAGGACCTACCTGCAGGAGGGGGACCTACCTGCAGGAGGGGGACCTACCTGCAGGAGGGGGACCTACCTGCAGGAGGAGGGGGACCTACCTGCAGGAGGAGGGGGACCTACCTGCAGGAGGGGGACCTACCTGCAGGAGGAGGGGGACCTACCTGCAGGAGGAGGGGGACCTACCTGCAGGAGGAGGGGGACCTACCTGCAGGAGGAGGGGGACCTACCTGCAGGAGGAGGGGGACCTACCTGCAGGAGGAGGGTGACCTACCTGCAGGAGGAGGGGGACCTACCTGCAGGAGGAGGGGGACCTACCTGCAGGAGGAGGGGGACCTACCTGCAGGAGGAGGGGGACCTACCTGCAGGAGGAGGGGGACCTACCTGCAGGAGGAGGGGGACCTACCTGCAGGAGGAGGGGGACCTACCTGCAGGAGGAGGGGGACCTACCTGCAGGAGGAGGAGGACCTACCTGCAGGAGGGTCCTTGGAGTAAGGACACCTAATACTGCGGCAGCTAAACATGGTGAATATATCCTGTTCTCTCTCCCTCCTACAGACACTCGCCCCACGTCGACTGTAACTCAGCGCTGGCCCTACTGGGGTTTATCCTCTTCATTGACATCCTCAGGGTGAGTTGCCATGCTCAGGGTGAGTTGCCATGCTCAGGGTGAGTTGCCATGCTCAGGGTGAGTTGCCATGCTCAGGGTGAGTTGCCATGCTCAGGGTGAGTTGCCATGCTCAGGGTGAGTTGCCATGCTCAGGGTGAGTTGCCATGCTCAGGGTGAGTTGCCATGCTCAGTGTGAGTTGCCATGCTCAGGGTAAGTTGCCATGCTCAGGGTGAGTTGCCATGCTCAGGGTGAGTTGCCATGCTCAGGGTGAGTTGCCATGCTCAGGGTGAGTTGCCATGCTCAGGGTAAGTTGCCATGCTAGGGTGAGGATGGGGTGACGCCTACTCCCGCGTTCCTCTCAAATTTGTATAGTAACCTTCTTCTGTGTGGTACTGTATCAAGGGCTTTTAGGCAGTCCGGAAATATGCAGTCTGTCCAGCCTTCTCTCTTGCCTGATTTCCGTTACCTTGTCATAAAACTACAGGAGGTTCGTGATTTCCCTTCCCTAAAGCCATGTTCTTGTTCTTTTCCAAACCCATTTCTTTCTAAGTGTGAAACTAGTCATAACCTTATCATTCTTTCAAGTACTTTGCAGGGGAATGCTTGTAAGCGACTCTGGTCTGTAGTTAAGCGATTCATCTCTATCTCCTTTCTTGTAGATTAGCACCACATTAGCCTCCTTCCAGCAGCTGGACAATACCACCCTTGTAAGGGTCTCGTTAAAGATTAGCATTAGAGGTATGCTGAGGGCCTGTGCTGCTTCTTTTAACACCCATGGTGATATTCTCTCAGGTCTAGTAGCTTTCATGGTGCCCCAAAGAATGAGGTGATTTGATAAAATACTATGCCCAAGATTACCATCAGAGTGCCGGCGGGCTGATGGGCAAATAGCCTCGGCTACCATCAGCTTTTGTCCGGTCGTGATGGTCGAGTAGATTAGGTGCCCTGTACACCAGTTGCAAAATGCTCCTGGCAGTATGGGTTCGAGTCACTTCTGGGGTGTGAGTTTTCAGTTGCATGTATGCCTGGGGCCCATTCAGGCTTGTTATTATATATATATAATATATATATATATATATATATATATATATATATATATATATATATATTAATAATATTAATATATATATATATTAATATATATATATATATATATATATATATATAATATAATATAATATATATATATATATATATATATATATATATATTATATTATATATATATATATATATATATATATATATATATATATATATATAATATAATATAATATATATATATATATATATATATATATATATAATATTATATGTATGTATGTATGTATGTACTGTATATATTATTATATGTATATATAATAATGTTTATTAAATTATTGATTGCTACTTGCTTACATATACTTCACTGTATATATTTCAGGCATGAAGTGCATTGAATGTTCCTTTGATTATGCCCCATATAAGTACCACTTCACACAGGACATTGTGGACTACGTCACCGCAGAAAAAGAGGCCGCCCTCGCGAGGAAAAAAAGGTGGACGGACGGCCGTGTGCTGTGGGAAAATGGAAGCAATTGGGAGGATGAACCGGACATTCTAACCTTCATTAGCGAAGGAGGCAGCGAACATCTTTACGACGCCCTACCAAGTATTCTCGGCCCTCTGGTGGTGAGTTGGCCAACATCTCGGCCCTCTGGTGGTGAGTTGGCCAACTTCTCGGCCCTCTGGTGGTGAGTTGGCCAACTTCTCGGCCCTCTGGTGGTGAGTTGGTCAACTTCTCGGCCCTCTGGTGGTGAGTTGGCCAAATTCTCGGCCCTCTGGTGGTGAGTTGGTCAACTTCTCGGCCCTCTGGTGGTGAGTTGGCCAACTTCTCGGCCCTCTGGTGGTGAGTTGGCCAACTTCTCGGCCCTCTGGTGGTGAGTGTGCCCAACACACCTCATGGCTTCTGTACTAAGGGCCTACCTGGCGTGCTTTTAACAAGACTTATCTCAATTATCATAATTATAACGGGAAATAAATGAAGATAATCCGTGATACAACTCATTAATTAAAGAATTTGTCACATTAAAACTAAAACCTGTTTAATATATGTTGGCTAAGTATGTTATTTTATAAATACATATGCAATTTATGTAATGGATATAAAAACAGCGTTAGTGTGTCAACACCGACTCCTGATTTCACGTTACTAGACACCACGTGAACTTAGAGGACTCAACATGACCTCATAGTACCCCTTAAGTGACCCTACAAGACACCCATACTACCCTTCCCCCCTGCTCCTCCTCCTCCTCTAACCTGACCCCAGCCATTAACTAAGAGTGCCACGTCTCCTGCAGGAGGAGTGGCAGTCAAGGGCGGACGCTGAGGGCGAGTGCCTCCAGCGGAGAGTGTGCCACGCTAACTGGGTGCTGGCTCGGCACTATGGCACTGCTGGCCGGGTTATAGCTACGCTACTGACGTGAGTCATCATCCTCCAGCCCTTGTTGACTGGTTTGTTGATGTGTCTCGTCTGGTGGTGCAACTCTTTGCTCACTCCATTGAAGAATTTGTAGCTAATTGTTCTGGTGTCTGTCGTAAATGACACGACAATGTTATTTTTAATATTCTGTGTGTTAATGCAGTAACTTTAAATTAATAATAACAGTGGTAGGAATAGATTAACCTTATAAATAATATTAACAATTACTACATTAATTTTCTCTTATTTAACGTTAATTCGTTTCCCTTTTTATCATTACTGTTTCCCATTTTTTATCATTACCTAGTTTCCCATTTTCTATCATTATACAGTAGTCTGCATTTATTTGGTTGTGTCAGTGCTAATAAGAGGTAGAAGAATAACACCTCCCTCGCTTCCTCTCACTGTAATATGCAGTATTTAAACCATTTGTGCCACCAACACCTTTGTCACTCGCTCACAGGACGGGTATGGGGTCCACTACCACTCACAGGACGGGTATGGGGTCCACTACCACTCACAGGACGGGTATGGGGCCCCCACTACCACTCACAGCACGGGTATGGGGCCCCACTACCACTCACAGGACGGGTATGGGGTCCACTACCACTCACAGGACGGGTATGGGGTCCACTACCACTCACGGGACGGGTATGGGGTCCACTACCACTCACAGGACGGGTATGGGGTCCATTACCACTCACAGGACGGGTATGCGTCCACTACCACTCACAGGACGGGTATGAGGGCCCACTACCACTCACAGAACGGGTATGGGGTCCCACTACCACTCACAGGACGGGTATGGGGTCCCACTACCACTCACAGGACGGGTATGGGGTCCACTACCACTCACAGGACGGGTATGGGGTCCACTACCACTCACAGGACGGGTATGGGGTCCACTACAACTCACAGGACGGGTATGGGGTCCACTACCACTCACAGGACGGGTATGGGATCCACTACCACTCACAGGACGGGTATGGGGTCCACTACCACTCACAGGACGGGTATGGGGCCCCACTACCACTCACAGAACGGGTATGGGGCCCCACTACCACTCACAGGACGGGTATGGGGGCCCCACTACCACTCACAGGACGGGTATGGGGCCCCCACTACCACTCACAGGACGGGTATGGGGCCCCACTACCACTCGCAGGACGGGTATGGGGCCCCACTACCACTCACAGGACGGGTATGGGGGCCCCAATACCACTCACAGGACGGGTATGGGGTCCACTACCACTCACAGGACGGGTATGGGGCCCCACTACCACTCACAGGACGGGTATGGGATCCACTACCACTCACAGGACGGGTATGGGGTCCACTACCACTCACAGGACGGGTATGGGGCCCCACTACCACTCACAGGACGGGTATGGGGTCCACTACCACTCACAGGACGGGTATGGGGCCCCACTACCACTCACAGGACGGGTATGGGGTCCACTACCACTCACAGGACGGGTATGGGACCCCACTACCACTCACAGGACGGGTATGGGGTCCACTACCACTCACAGGACGGGTATGGGATCCACTACCACTCACAGGACGGGTATGGGATCCACTACCACTCACAGGACGGGTATGGGGTCCACTACCACTCACAGGACGGGTATGGGGCCCCACTACCACTCACAGAACGGGTATGGGGCCCCACTACCACTCACAGGACGGGTATGGGGGCCCCACTACCACTCACAGGACGGGTATGGGGCCCCCACTACCACTCACAGGACGGGTATGGGGCCCCACTACCACTCGCAGGACGGGTATGGGGCCCCACTACCACTCACAGGACGGGTATGGGGGCCCCAATACCACTCACAGGACGGGTATGGGGTCCACTACCACTCACAGGACGGGTATGGGGCCCCACTACCACTCACAGGACGGGTATGGGATCCACTACCACTCACAGGACGGGTATGGGGTCCACTACCACTCACAGGACGGGTATGGGGCCCCACTACCACTCACAGGACGGGTATGGGGTCCACTACCACTCACAGGACGGGTATGGGGCCCCACTACCACTCACAGGACGGGTATGGGGTCCACTACCACTCACAGGACGGGTATGGGACCCCACTACCACTCACAGGACGGGTATGGGGTCCACTACCACTCACAGGACGGGTATGGGGGCCCCACTACCACTCACAGGACGGGTATGGGGGCCCCACTACCACTCACAGGACGGGTATAGGACCCCACTACCACTCACAGGACGGGTATGGGGGCCCCACTACCACTCACAGGACGGGTATGGAGGCCCCACTACCACTCGCAGGACGGGTATGGGGTCCACTACCACTCACAGGACGGGTATGGGGCCCCACTACCACTCACAGGACGGGTATGGGGTCCCACTACCACTCACAGGACGGGTATGGGGTCCACTACCACTCACAGGACGGGTATGGGGTCCACTACCACTCACAGGACGGGTATGGGGCCCCACTACCACTCACAGGACGGGTATGGGACCCCACTACCACTCACAAGACGGGTATGGGGTCCACTACCACTCACAGGACGGGTATGGGACCCCACTGCCACTCACAAGACGGGTATGGGGTCCACTACCACTCACAGGACGGGTATGGGGACTTGCATAATAAAAGGAACTAAAGTGTAAACACTGACCCTCTTCCCGCCAGGAGGATGGTTGAAGGCGCCTCAGGAGGCGGGAGGATGGCAGCGGTGGCAGGGAAGGCGGGAAGACGCCTCCACAGTTGCGAGTCATTCCCCGCCTGTCCTCGGCCGCCGACCCTCTCTCTCAACGCCACCGAACGCTCTTGAAGGTGTATAGGGGAACTCCACGCCCCCCTAGTGGGTCTCCACGGCCCCTAGTGACTCTCCATGCCCCCTAGTGACTCCACGCCCCCTAGTGGCTCTCCACGCCCCCCTAGTGACTCTCCACGCCCCCTAGTGACTCTCCACGCCCCTAGTGACTCTCTGCGGCCCCTAATGATGGTTCCCAGCCGACGTGAACCCCCTAATGCCAGGGGAGACGTCTAGATCGACGCGGCGCCGATGCTTCACCTGCTGTACATGTGACTTTTTACATTTCATTCAATAAAAATATGCCAATGACCATATATATTGTTCATTATGTACACCCCACATAATATAATATATATAATAATATTCTGCTCTGTTTTCGGTTAAGTGTTGATGAGGTTCAACGAATGGAAACTTGTTTCTGGCGGGTCGGCGTTCGAGCCACGATGGTCCCATTGGTTAGGCACCGTCCCTCACTCTTCGTCATTCTATCCTAGATCCCATCCTGTCCTATTCTAACTCGTATCGTGGCCTCATATCCCACCACCTATCCTGTCCTGATATTTCAACTTCCAGTCTGTCCTCCTGTCTGGGCTCCTGTCTTGCCTTTCTGCCTGGGACAGGGATGAGGAGTGGGGGAGGGGGAATTGACAAGCTGCCGGCTTCCTGTTCCTCGTTAAGGCCACCATGGATATCGTAATATCTGGGTCGAGGACTAACTCTTGTAACAAGTGGGTAGTTAGTGCAAAAAGCTGTTTTTTTTTTTTTATTCCTCGGTGACTTTGAATCTTTTGGGGTCATTATGTTGCATCTTTACTGCCGATACAGCGCCGGCCTCGCTTCTTGCAAGGTCGGAGTTCGATCCCCGCTGGTCCAACTCGGTGGGCACAGTATATCCAAGAGTAACGTTAATTCAACGTTGAATTAACCTTGGTGCAAAGTTTTTTTTTGGAATGGGGGGGGGGGTATGTTGGCCATTGGGTTAAATGAGGGGCAACGTTTGGGCATTGTCTTCATATCCCAGCTTCTTGACCTCATATCCCAGCTTCTTGACCCCATATCCCAGCTTCTTGACCTCATATCCCAGCTTCTTGACCCCATATACCAGCTTCTCGACCTAATATCCCAGCTTCTCGACCTAATATCCCAGCTTCTTGACCTAATATTCCAACTTCTTGACCTAATATCCCAGCTTCTTGACTAATATCCCAACTTCTTGACCTAATATCCCAACTTCTTGACCTAATAACCCAGCTTCTTGACTAATATCCCAACTTCTTGACCTAATATCCCAGCTTCTCGACCTAATATCCCAGCTTCTCGACCTAATATCCCAGCTTCTCGACCTAATATCCCAGCTTCTCGACTTAATATCCCAGCTTCTCGACCTAATATCCCAGCTTCTCGACCTAATATCCCAGCTTCTCGACCTAATATCCCAGCTTCTCGACCTAATATCCCAACTTCTTGACCTAATATCCCAGCTTCTCGACCTAATATCCCAGCTTCTCGACCTAATATCCCAGCTCCTTGGCGTCATATCCCAGCTCCTCACCAGGTATCTACAACTAGTCTCATTATCGGGGGGAGGGGGGGGCAGACCAAGGCCTATTATAGGCCTATCGAGGTCCCCCCTCATCTAGGCTATAGACTGTCCCCCATGCAGAATGCTCCCCACAACAGTTGCCTAACACAAGGGGGGAGGGGGAGGGGTAACTATTTACCGTTAGGTGAACAGGGACATGAGGTGTAAGGACACGTGACCAGACCTCTCCTGCCTGGGAGTCGAACGACAACGGAATCGACCAATCCGTTAACAAATGTGACGTGTTGGTGAAACTTAAACCACCGTATTATTGACGTTTTTCTAAGCATCAGCCTTAGATAGGTTAGAGGGGGGGGGGGAGGAAGGTTTCTTGGGATCGAACAGTTGTATATTTTTTTACGTTTCAGGTTAGGAAAAAAACAAATTTTTAAATTTAAATTTTGCCCCGAGGGGCGAGTTTATCAGTTGCATTTTGTTTACGAAGTCGAGAGCCAATCAGACCCATAACGGGACCACTCTGATTGGAGGGGCCGCTCTGGTGGGTTCATCACCCCCTACAGCGGGCACCCCCGCCGTTATACGCGGGTGTGGGGGTGGGGGAAGGGGTGTTGGGGGGAGGGGGGTTGTTACCAAAGGCGGGAGTGACGAGGGTGGAGCTAACAGTACGCTGACGACGGCTATACTGCTCACACTACACTGAGGTGACAACACTGTGTTGAGCTGGTGATACTGGTGGTGTGGTGGTGGTGGTGGTGGTGGTAACACTGTTGTGGTGGTGGTGGTGGTAACACTGTTGTTGTGGTGGTGGTGGTAACGATATTGTTGTGGTGGTGGTGATGGTAACACTGTTGTTGTTGTTGTGCTGGTGGTAACACTGTTATTGTGGTGGTGGTGGTGGTGGTAACGATGTTGTTGTGGTAACGCTGTGGTTGTGGTAGTAACACCACCACAACAACAATTAATGTGCCTGTGCCATATCAGTTCAGCGGAATACTAAAGTATACTTGGTGTACACACACACACACCGACACACGGGGTACTCCGGCCTCTCCGTCTACACATCTCTCAACACTAACACAAAAATATATGTAAATTATACTATGTATACTATGTATACTATGTATACTATGAGCAGACAACACTAAGCCAATGTGACTATACCACTCGGGAAAGATATTATGAATTCACCTGAGGGGCTTAAAACACTAGTGGCCTCGACGAGAACAGGAAGCTGGCGGCTTGTCAAACGTTTCCCCATTTGCCCTGATGTTCTTTTCCGGTTGGATGTTAAAATTTAAGAGTTTTGGCACTTACGGCTCCGGCGGGTAGGCGGTTCCATGGGTTTATAACCAAGTGAGTAAAGAAGCGGCTCGTGTTTTCAGTCCTTCATTGTGGCTTGTTGAGCTTGGAACCGTTGCTCCTTGTGTGTGTTACATCTGACCTGCTGAAGAAATGCTGCGGCTCCACATCCTCCAAATCGTTCAGTATGTTAAAAGTTTCAATGAGATCCGCGCTGCCATCCCTGGTTTGCAGTGTTGTTAGCCCAGTGGCCCTCAACCGTTCCTGACACGGGAGATGACTTAACTCTGGAATGATTTTTGTTGCTCGGTGTTGCACTTTCTCCAGAGCAGCAGCTATGTCCTTCTGAAGATGTGGTCTCCGTGCTTGGATACAGTAATCCAAATGGGGAGCACCAGAGATATATACAATTGAATCATTACCTTCTTGTCCTTAAAGTCAAAGGACAATTATTATGATTATTCCAATTATTATGATTAATTAGCCTGATTATTCCAAGGGTTTGGTTAGGTTTTTCTTACAGCTGTTCCTACCTGCTGTGCACCTTTCAATGAGTGGTGGATTTTGACTCCAAAGTCCTTTTCTTCGTCAATCTGCTGTAATGTAATGTTATTAATTTGGTAGTTGAAGCGTGGGATCTTATGCCCCACATGCAAGGTCTTGCATTTGTCAATATTAAAAACCATTTGCCAGTCATCTGACCATGTGTGGAGTTCATGTAAATATCTTTGTAAGGCTTCAATATCAATTTCATTTCCCACTTTACCATAAATCTTTGTGTCATCTGCAAATTTGATGATGTGGTTCGTAATATTCTCATCTATGTCATTGACGTATATGACAAAAAGGGTTGGCCCCAAAATGGACCCCTGTGGCACCCCACTTATCACATTTCTCCAGTCAAATTTATTCTTGTATAGCACCACTCTTTGTGTTCTTTGTTTTGACCATTGTGTTATCCATAAAAGTGTTCTACCGTTTATTCCAAGTGCCTGTAATTTCCTTGTCAGTCTTTAATGCGGTACCTTATCTTTAGAAAAATCTATATATATTTCATCCACCGGAAGTTTCCAAAAATGTGAGCAAGCTTGTAAGGCAGGATCTATTTTTAACAAACCCACGTTGTTTCGATTTTACAAGAATGTTCACTGAAAGATGGCGAATGATTCCCTCTCTGAGGACTCTCTCCGTGAGCTTGCAGATGTGTGAGGTCAAGCTGAGCGGCCGGTAATTTTCTACCGAGCTCTTCCGTCGACTTCGTCGATCAGTCCAAGTGATTAGTCAGTAAACTCTTAATGACTTGCCGTTACACGAAGCTCAAACGACATTAAACGAGGTAATTAAATATTTCCCGGGTTCCCCTCCTCTGAGTGGCTTTACCCCGCCTCTTTGCCAAGGGACTTTACACGGCATTTAATATTACTGAAATCTTCCGTTATCAAAGTCAACCACTGACATTCTCCAGGATGCAACCCACAACAGTTGCCTAAATCCCGGGTACCTATTTACTGCTAGGTGAATAAGAGGCATCAGATGAAACGACACGTGTCCTTTCATATTATGTCCCGCTAGGGAATCGAACCCCGGGATCCTAGATTATGAGCCCAGGACGTAGACCACCGTGCCACAGGACCCTAGTGAGAAGCCCGTCATCAGTGATGGTAACAATGACCCTGGGAGCCGTCTCGCAGGCGCTGCACTCACTCCTGGCTGCTGCCTCCTCCTCCTCTCAACTACATTGTATTTTCAACTACATTGTATTCTCAACTACATTGTATTTGTAACGTTATCGACCAATCTCTCAAAACAGTAGGCTGTTGGCCAAAACTTAAAAAAAGCACCGTAAAATTTACGTTTACCGACCATGGGGCCTGGAGAGGCTATAGAAGTGGATTGGTTACATTGGAATGTTTCTGGGAGCTAAATTTTGAATAAGTAGGCTCGCGGACCTGATCAATTCTCACCACAACGGCTTCGGTACTTTTTTTTAGTAAGCTCGACTCGACCCGACCAGTGGTCACACGTTGGGCAAACGACGTTGATTCGACGGAACTCGACAACATTTTTGTGGCTGGGATATTCCTTCGTAGTTTGTTGTTTCTTTGTTTTAATATCACTTTGAATCTGCGGGTTCATTAGCTCGTGAGTCCCGTTTTCTTCAGCGGGACGTGTTTTGTTTTTGCATTTTTTCTACTGGAACAAAACGGGCGGCCTCTTGTTGGTCCCGCTGTGAGAGCTCGGGAGGACGGGCTCCATACTGTCCTGTGGGCGGTGGCAGACATGCACACACACACTGGACAGGCTCCATACCTGTCCTGTGGACGGTGGCAGACATGCACACACACGCTGGACGGGCTCCATACTGTCCTGTGGACGGCGGCAGACATGCACACACACACTGGACGGACTCCATACTGTCCTGTGGGCGGCGGCAGACAGGCACACACGCTGGACGGGCTCCATACCTGTCATGTGGACGGTGGCAGACATGCACACACACACTGGACGGGCTCCATACTGTCCTGTGGACGGCGGCAGACAGATGGGGTTGGTCTTTGCTTCTAATGTGTTTTTAGCTAAACAGTTTACAATTAGCGGTAAACTTTCATACAACTCTTATTTGGCAAAAGTTCAGGTGATTTTGTGAAGTTCCCCCTGTAGCACAGTGGTCTTCGTCCTCGGCTCAAACCCGATAGACCTGGGTTCAATTCCCGGGCAGGACAGAAACGGTTGGGTACGTTACGGTTCATCTGCTGTTTCTGTTCACCTAGAAGTAAATTAGGGAAGGTTGGCCTAGGGGTACCTACCTAGGCTTCCTGTCCCCAACAACGGTAATTATTATTTTAATAATCTACGAAGCGTTCGCAACTTGTTTTCTGTGCATATTCAAACTAGTTCTTAACGATACAGATGAGAATAATTAGTGTGGTCCACACACCGTACAGTGCCGCTCCTGTGGCAAGTAAGTTCACTACGGGCTCGCCATACCCTGTGCTACTTGCCCCGCTCCTATGGCAGGTAAGTTCATTTCGGGATCGTAATAGTCCGTGCTACTTTCCACGCTCCTGTGACAGGTAAGTTCACTACGGGCTCCCCATAGCCCGTGTTACTTGCCCCGCTCCTGTGCCAGGCAAGTCCACTACGGGCTCGCCATAGCCCGTGCTACTTGCAACTTGTGTTCCGAGTAGCTGAATCTAAAACCACAACATGGTGTGGTCAAGGAACTCTGGGCATTAGTGTGGTCAGGGAACATAAAGATATATAAGAAACTAGAGATTATAGAAGAGATCATGGTTGTTATAGGAACTGGTGTTACTGCATATGCAATCTAGTGACGTCATTCGTTGAAAAATTAGATTTGACCGTTACTCAATAGTCTTTATCAACACAAAGAGAAGGCAATTTTTTTAAACAAATAATAGAAAGAAAATCTTGATTCGAGCTTTTAACTTTAAAATAAATTAACTCATTTATGAATATCCTCATTATCGCATATACAGTAATGCGATGTCTCTTATACAATATACACATACAGTATTATGTACTGCATGAGGTACCCGGAGCTACCCATGTCAAACCCCAAAGGGTTGTTCCATTTAAGTGTTAGGAACCCCCAGAATGTAAATCTGTCATCTGAACATGCAATATTATGAGCAGCTGAAAAACTCTCTGAACATATAAGAAATATTTCAGACTTCATGGGAGTCACAATCGGAGCTGATCTACTTAAAAGGGGGGCAATGGGACCAATCCTGACCCGCTTATGATATTTTCATGCTACATAGGCTCACGAGCTTGGCGCCTTCTTTAGATAATTACTTATAACATTTGCAAGCATCTAGCCTCCTGCCTTGGGCAACCATAATTTTTTCTTGGTTAGATACACACACACACACACACACACACACACACACACACACACACACACACACACACACACACACACACACACACACATATACCTCGTAGCCTGGTGGAGAAGGCCTCGTAGCCTGGTGGAGGGGGCCTCGTAGCCTGGTGGATAGCGCGCAGGACTCGTAATTCTGTGGCGCGGGTTCGATTCCCGCACGAGGCAGAAACAAATGGGCAAAGTTTCTTTCACCCTAAGTGCCCCTCTTACCTAGCAGTAAATAGGTACCTGGGAGTTAGTCAGCTGTCACGGGCTGCTTCCTGGGGTGTGTGTGTGTGGTGTGGGGGAAAAAAAAAGTAGTTAGTAAACAGTTGATTGACAGTTGAGAGGCGGGCCGAAAGAGCAAAGCTCAACCCCCGCAAAACACAACTAGTAAACACACACACACACACACACACATGCATACATATTCATATGCAAACGTAAACTCAGAAGAGAAGAGACAAAAGAAAAGGTGCACGACTGGGTTATCCAGGACACTGGTTCGAACCCACGTCCTACTCCAATGATTTTCTCGTAAGCATCATGTTATTGTGATTAACTTGTGCATGGGGTAACAAACAAACATTTTACCAAGATTTTGTTTGTATTTAAATATATTATTATGTAACACATCAAGACTGACACATTCCATTTCTCAAATGATTCCAGACAAAAAAGGTGGATAAATAAATCACTGCAACATTTCCCGAAGAAAGAGATGTTTGTGAACGAGACGGCGTCGTCTGCTACAGCACGAGACTCGTAAGTAACCCTTCCTCCAGCAGATGCGAGAATGTATCCAAGTTGCTTAATCATTGTTACAAAGATAATGATCAAAATGACATCAAACTTGCTCTTGCACTATGATTGTGAGATCTGATCTTGTACTGGATTTAATGTTATTTAGTGGTAAATAACGCCTCATGTAAATTGTTAATACATAATCTAGCCTCACCAAAATATAATTACAGTAGCATCTCTAAAAGATCATTTTGCCAAACAGTGTAATTTTTCATTCAGTAATTTCAGATGTATACTGTATCAGTATGGCAGGCACACCAACTCTAAAATGTTTCCCTAAATTTCTTCAACAGTTATGAGTCATTTGACTGTTCCGAGGCCGTGGCATTGATAGGCTTCATTGGCTTACTGTCAAACTTTCAAGTAAGCCATATAGAAGTTTTGTGATTTCAAGTTTTATTCTGTATTAATTACTGACATAAAAACAAATAATTATGATACCTGTCATCAACATCATCATCACCATATAGTTATTAGCAATAGAGTATCTATGAAGAAAATAATAATACAAATGTAATAATAATAATAATAATAATAATAATAATAATAATAATAATAATAATAATAATAATAATAATAATAATAATAATAATAATAGGGCACTGGTCAATACATGAAGAACAATGGGCAAATAATAGCTATACCTACTAAGTTGACATTTTCAATAGACACCAGAATATAGTAACTACGACATGACTAGAGTGTGGGTGCAGGGGAGGGTGCGTAGAGCACAAAGTGCAATGAGTAGGTCTACAGTAGGTCATTATAACAGGAATTACAATAAAAGTCTTCGGGAAGCAATGAGAAAAGGGATTACAGTGAGGGGGGCCTACGGGAGGGTGCAATGAAAACAGGGAGTGTAATGAGTACAAGAGATGCAATTAATACAAAGATATAATGTGTACAGACAAAGGTGGATTAGGTGGTGATGGAAACATAGGAAGAGAAGGTGGTACTGTAAGGCGTGCTGCCCACACAGTATGTATGGGGGAGTATAACCCGACTCCCTCTGTCTCCAGCCTAGACTTTCTGGAACCGGCGCGTTTTCTGGGTAAACTTTCTTGACATTTGGAGCCATTTTTCGTGTGTCTCTTGAAGTAGTGGATCACGGTGACTTCCACAACTTTTTTCAGTGTACTTTACTGGTAAATCATTATTGGCTACAAGTATTTCCTTTTGTTTCTATAGCTTATTTGTATTTCTAGCTTTCATCTATGCCTCATTTTCTCTTAAATACAGAAGTTGTATCTGTCCACCAAATTTATTCCCCCCATTATTTTCTATGTAAACATTAGATATCCTTTGTTCATTTTTAGGAAGTGATGTTGAATTTCCTAAGCTTGACCTGTCGCTTAGTCCTCTTAATTCAGACAAGTCTTCATCATAAACTTTTGTAGTACTCCTCAAGTTTACTTTTGTGCTTCACGATATGCAGGTCCCATGCCAGTTCCACATACCCTAGTATTGTAGTAATGGCCTCACACTGTCTGTGGTCATGAAAGAGCCCCTTGTGTCAGTTCTTAAGTATCATTCGTATCATCTTTCTCTTTATTTTTGTAGATTCCTTTAGGTCTCCAAATTCCCCCTTTCCAATTTGCATTACTCTACACTTGTTGAGATTGAATTCTAGCAACCATTTGTTTGCCAACACCCTGAGTTTGTCGAGTTCTTCTTGTAGTACTCCACAATCCTCCTCGGCTTTTATAGTCCTCATTAGTTTTACAGAACCCAACCACTTGGGGGTGGACGGTAGAGCGACGTTCTCACTTCATGCAGGTCAGCGTTCAATTCCCCGACCGTCCAAGTTGTTGGGCACCATTCCTCCCCCCCCCCCCCCCGTCCCATTCCAAATCCTTATCCTGATCCTCTTCCCAGTGCTATATAGTCATAATGGCTTAGCGCTCTCCCATGATAGTTCCCTTCCCCCCTTCCCTTTGCAGAATCTGCAAACATTGCTATGTATGAGTTCACTCCCTTAAGGAAGTCATTCACATAAATCTGAAACAATAGTGATCCTAGGCTCAAGCCATGGGGGACCACATTTATCACAACCAATCAGCTCGACACCTGTTTGAATGACGGTGTGAACCTTTGTATTTTGTTTCTCAGGTACTCCTTTATCCAATTCATTGTTTGCCCAGTTATCCTAACTTGTCTCTCATCTTATACACGTGCCTTTTGTCAGGAATTATAAAGTGTTTCTTGAGTCTAAGAAAATGCAATCTATCTAGCCTCTTGCTATGATGAATTTTTGTGGCTGTCATTGAACTATATATCAATAAGAAACTTCTCAGTAATCACTTTTCTTTTCTATTCGTATCTTTCAGAGAGTGAGAGTGAGAGAGAGGGAGGGAGGGAGGGAAGGTATAAAACAAAGTTACCAATAGGAAAAAAAGATATTGCGGGATATTCATGCCCGTGCCACCTCTTGGGTGGCTTAATCTTCATAAATCATGAAAGGAGAGAGAATAACAAATTGAAAAATTCACAATGCAAGAGTATCCAGGCAGAATAATTGCTAAATCATGTATTACCAGGCAAGGCTCATGAGCTAAAATTCAAACCTGTAAGTAATTTTAGGCAAGTAATTCAGGTGATAAAACACATACTACAATAATCCAAATCGCTATCCCATAAAACTAAGAAAACCACCAAGATTGTTAGGATATCTATACCAATAAAAAAATATATATGTAATGTTCATTCACTTGTTTGTAGCCTAATTTGTATTAAGATTTTAAATACATTCCCAAATTTCAAGTGTTACCATAAAGCTCCTCCATCTCTTCTCAGAGCATCATAGATTATTATGTTAAGAACGGTCGGCGCAGACGCAGGAAAGACGTCAACTCTGATATTCCTCTAACAGCTGATCTCAGCAGTGCTCACTGGTAAGTCAAAATATCATATAATTAAATACAAATGTAGAACTATTTGTAAGTAGTAGTAGTAGTTGCAACACTAGCAATAATAATAATACACAGAAACTCACACCAACATGATACGATATATCAATGAAGAAATTCCCCTTGGGGTGAGGCGAAGGTGAGCGGCTGGCTGTAACGCCTTAGTTGCGGGTTTGAATTTGAATTGAATTTTCTCAATAATAATAATAATAATAACTTACTTTATATGTAAGAACAATTATAATTTGTGTTATTTGGTTCAAATGAGTATCCACAAACTCATAAAGAGACTTCTCAGGCAATGACAGCAGGCCAAATTATGTCTTTTACAAGACATAAATGAGGGTGGAAAATCGTTAAAATCGTCTTTTAACCTGAAAATTCAGCAAACGGGGAACTCAAATAACGTTGGTTCCACTGTATGAGCCCAAGGCTTAATTTTAATCCAAATCTACTTGGCCATTCAAGTGTTAAAAGGTTTTATAACCTCAAACTCGCAGGCAAAATTACCAAAACATTTGATTCTAATTTCTCAAAGGTATCATGTTTTTACACAGATGTGTTACTTTATGTAAGAAAGACAAAATCGAGAAGTAAAAGGAGTCAAGAGATAAGACATTGATAAAAGATTTAAGAAACTCTCGCCCTGTGTCACACCAGATACACCCACTGGACCATAAATGTGTCTGGGGTGACCCACAACACCAGACACACCCACTAGACCATGATACATGTGTCTGAGATGACCCACAACACCATGACCCACATTGAACACAAGTTCAATCTTATCACGCTGCTCCCAAAGATTTTCTCAATAGATATATTATGCTTTTATGATTTCATTGTGCATTAACAAAACTTACTTATATCCATCCATCAACTATGTTCAGGGAGGACATAATCCAAATTGTGTTGAAGAGCTTACAGTGGACAGGAGAAACAGCCGATGAACCACAAGAAGAGGAGGAGGATAACATAGGTAAAGATATGACCAGGAAGGCAGAGAGGAATAACGAAGATGGAGCAGATGAGACCAGAGACACAATAAGAGTGGAAAACGTAATGGCATCTGCTATTCCTGACAGGGAGATGGAGCCCTTGGAACATCTAACAGGTACTAAATTAAGTGCTTGTGTTATTGTACTGTACTAAGTGTTTGATATTACGTTGATACATTATATAATAATTATTAATATGTGCTTTTACCAAAAGCACAAAACATTTATCATATAATTAAATACAAATGTAGAACTGGTACTAAATTAAGTGTTTGTGTTATTGTACTGTACTAAGTGTTTGATATTATAGTGATACATTATATAATAATTAACATGTGCTTTTGATAAGTGTCCATCCCCTCGAACTTTAATGGAGCAATGGCCTATCTTCAATCCCCAATTGTCCAAGTGGTTGGGTATCATTTTTCACCCTATCCTCATATCTCAGCTACTTGCCCTTATATCTCAGCTCTTTGACTTCATATCCCAGCCCCTTGTTCTCATATCTTAGCTCCTTGTCCTCATATCCCAGCTCCTTGTCCTCATATCCCAGCTCCTTGTCCTCATTCCCAGCTCCTGTACCTCATATCCCAGTTCCTTGTCCTCATGTCCATTTCTAGGTAAATATATATAGTCTTACTGGGTTAGTGCTTTCTTCTGATAATTAGATTTTTTACTGTACTTTATATGTTATTTAAATAATCTTGGGATATTTATTATATAGTATTTCCTTGTCGAGCTTGATAGCATATTATTGTATTAAGATATAAAACCCCTCGAAACCTGGTATACATTTTCTTCTGTATGCAATAAATGAACTAAAATTAATTACTGTATTCACAAAAATATTAAATACTAGGTGCAGATAAAGTTTTTAGCATGGGTCTGTGAAGTGTTAAAAGAACCTTAGAAGAAGCCTTGACCTTGTCATACAAGAAATGGGGGAGGCTTGGAGGAAGCCCGCATTGTGTCAGAAACAAGAAGACCCTGATATGACCACCAGTTGCATACAGGGGGCCCATTAGGCACTAAGAAAAAAGATAAAAATTAAAAAGGCACCTATCCAAACTCCTATTGTTTCAAAGTACTAATTAGACAGTTGTTTTCACAGTTAGATAAATAATAATTCCCATTTTTTGAGAGTGTGCCTGTACTGTACTGTACCAGGGGAACCCAGGTCCCCTCAGGCCAACTAATGACCTTCCCCAGGATGCCACCCGTAATATATATATACTGTATATGATATATGCAACTCATCGACTTGAGAGTGGTCCAAGACGGACCAAAATGTCGTCGTCCCTTCACTTTCTAGTGTGGTCTGGTCAACATATTTCAGCCACGTTATTGTGACTCATCACCTGCATGCAACCCATAATAGTTGCCCAACTCCCAGTTGCCTATTAACTGCAAGGTGAACAGAGGCATTATGTGAAAGGATAAATGCCAATGAAGGGAGGGAGGAAGGGCTGAACATGCCAAGGGTATCATTAATGTCCAAATGAGGACAGGTTGCGAGAACTCAGACTTACAACTTAAGAGGAGAAGAAACGGATGGGTTATGATAATTACATACAAGATCTTGAGGAATATATAAAGTGGATATAGGAAGTCTATTCAAATTAAAAAGACGCAGAACAAAGGAACATCGGTGGAAGATGGATATGCAATTGAGTAGAAGAGATGTAAGGAAGTTTTCGTTCCTTGTACGCGTAAGGTCGGCAACTTGAATTCACTGGACATGTTAAAGCCAATTGCATACAGCTTTAAAAAGAAACTTTAAAAAGCTTTAACTTTAAGCTTTAACTCATTTCCACAACTTTAAAAAGAATTATTGTGAAAATGCCAGTATTGAGAGGGGGGTATTTTATGTACCCACATCATATCTGGTGTGGGTATGTCCACGCCAGGTATAAACGACTAGGAGGTACGACATAAAATGCCAGATTTTCCTCCCCCCCCCCCCCCATTCCCTGTAGTCACTGATAGGTAAGCACTAAACTGTTTATCCTACCCTGGGATTGGACCTGGGTCCATTGATTACAACCCAAGGATGTAGACCACTGTGCTGCCAGACCCACAACACAATTACATGTTTTGAGAGAAATAACGATTGAGTAAACAGATTTCAATCTCGCTTGCCAATCCAATTTAGAGATCAAACTAAATCTGGATTAAGCGGCTCTACACGACCGTATGCATGTATTTACTCACTGTATGGTGGTGTCAGATGCGTGAGCAAGATCAGGCACAAGTGGAACAAAAAAATATTGAGGTTGTATGATGCAACCCGTCCTCAGATCAAGTCCATTCCATACAGCAATCGACCCCAAAGATGCATTCATCAATTTTAACATGCTGTTCATTCAAAATATGAGAATGTATTATGGGATCGAACCAGCATACCTGGGCTACTTACCATGAACATGGTATACCTGAACATATTATCATTGACTACCAACTGAGCCTACATGAACTCAAAAGTATCTCAACTAGACCTGCATGGAGTTTGGAAGGCACCATCCGGTGACACAAACCTCATCTTGTGAGTTACCCGCCCACATTCAGGTGTTGGTAGTGAGGGGCCCCATCTCTTGCTCCCAATCAATGTATGCCTCATGGCACTCGATGGATTAAGTCAAATTACTTCATTTGGCCAAGAGCCAAGACAACATAGCTCCTTCGGTGCCAATTCATACAAATTGTTCCAACTCATTTTATCATGTATGAGGGATTGGATGGTAAATATCTGGATCTTAAATGCGGTATAAAATATTACTTGACTTAGGACATATAGTCTGATCTTCCAGCTACTGCAGTTCTTTCTCTAATTATATATTTTATTTAAAAACTTGTACAGATTTTTATTTAGAAGGGAATTATCAGGGGAAAGTGCCAAGCCATCATGAATATATAGCAGTTTTTACTTTCAAAATTATATATATTTTTTGTTTATGACAAAGCTTACTTGTTTATATAAAATAATACTTTTCCATTCATTTAGATCATTAGAGATTCACATACAAGTATAACAATATAACAAAATTATAAGATTGTTGTCCTACCAGCTTGACTGTGGATGCTGACTGTAATAGTATTACCCATACTACACACAGAAATCACAATAACGTGATATATCAAATGAACAAATCCACAAGGGCCTTGATGAGGGTTTGAACCTATGTGCTGGAGGATCATTCAGCGCATAGGTTCGAACTCTCATCAAGGCCCTTGTGGATTTGTTTATCCATACTATTGTGGATTACATCTTATATAACAAGGATGAAGGGGGTGAGAAACCTCCAGATACCTTAGTGGTGTTCCAGGGAAGGTTTAAGAGTCTCAGTTGGATAAGTTAAGTACTCCTGAGATTCTTCGGTATTTTGAGCATCCATGGTCTGGTTAGTGGGACAAGAGTGCTGTACTTTTGAGGCCCAACTTTGAATTACCGAAGAGCTTAATGAATTAAATGTTAAACCCACAGATTGTGGTTTGTATCTTATTACAAATGTATTTTCTCTGCAGCTGCAGAAACTGACGACATAAACCATGACCTAGGGAGCAGCTCGAGCATCCTTCAAGATTTCGCCCACATTGGTCCTCAGATGGCGGTTAGTAACATATGCATGGATACCTGCTTTGAACGAGTATGCTGGGTTTAAGTTATTTTCGTACACATTCATTTTTCAAGAATACTTTTTTTTTTTGTATGTTGAACCTTCTTGAAAACTAAGTACAGTATTGCATGTATATACAGTATACCTAAATTTTCATGATAGCTACTACAGTATTTCCAGTGGTTGCCCCTGGGAATAAAAGTCTGGAAATTGTGGAAGCTTTCTCCATTCTTCCCAAATATTACTAGCTGTATTTAAGACTTAATGTGTTAACTCATTGGTGGATGCATAACTGTATGGGTGAAGATGCATCTTGTGAGCTTTTCATTGTTGAGATTTGGCAACTTAGAAATAAATTGCTTCATGTGTAAAAAGCAATTATCTTTTTTCTAGTCTGGATTAATGTTATAAATTACTGTACCTCTATTCACTAACTTTAATGTTTGTGAGATCAATCTTGTTTTGTATACAGAGTTGTCAGTTTTGTTGCTGAAGCCTTGAGGAACCCACTTCTCATATACCGACACACTGACAATAGCTCGTTGTTTTCCCCTGGACAGCCCACCTGCTATCATAACTCTCACTACAGTATTTCCCATTTCTAAACTTTCCCTTCATCTGTGCCTCTCCATCCTCTTTACTCTCAGAAAAAAAAAGTCAGGTACTTTCTTGTCGCATTCAAAATCTTTGTAGTTATATGGGCCATGCTGCTCTAACTTATGTGCTAATCTTTTATGAGGAACAATATTAAATGCTTTTTGAGTCAAGAAGAATGTAGTCTATCCAGTCTTTTTTTTTTCCTCAAATTGTACTTGTGAAACTCTGTAGTCAGTTCAGTGTTCTTCCCATGTCTAGCCTGGAGCCAGGCTGTCATTGAACTATGAAATTGATCAGGCATATTGCCTTATAATTATAAAGTTTTTCTTCTTCAGGTTCTCCAACATACGCTTCCTTATTACTTTCTTCAGTACTTTCCAAGTAATGTATGCAAGCTCATTGTTCCTGTCTCTTTATTCAATGTTAAGACTAAAATTTGCCTTTTTACAGGAGCTCTCTAGTGTAATATTTTATTCAAAATCCTAGTTTACAGGTAAGAGTACCCCTGCAGCCTACTTTAGCAGCCTCTTCCAGCAGCCATATTGGTCTGGTCCAACTGCCTTTGTTGTCTAGTGTCTGTAGGTGTCTTTTACCTCTTCAGTAATTATTATACTATACAGCTCTGTCTAATGTTGCTACTGGCCATCTGCTGTCTCTTGCCCTCAGTCTCCACTCTGATTCTGCTTTATAAACCTACCATTATTTCGTCAAGTTCTTCATACACCATTTTCCATTAGGAAAATGTCCGTAAGAAAATAATGACAGCAAACAAGGTGTCACATCAGAAAATATTTTTAGTAGTACATACTATCTATGCAAAATCTTTTAGGCAGTTCTATTTCATTTATGACACCATGGGAACTGTTCTATAGGAAATTCTCCTTTACCTTATCTTTATACCTAAGAAAAATCATTAAGTCCCATTCTTGTCTAATTCTAAAAACTTTTATCCATTATGTGGAAATGTGCCCCTCTACAGACAGGTAAACAATGAATCCTGTGAAGACTAATGAACAGTGAATTAATCAAAGACAATCAGATTAACAGTGTTGCAATAAACAGTAATTATTTCATCTTTTCTTTGAGTAGATAAATATAGAATACAACTACACACTACTAGTGAGGCAATAAAACTTGATATTAATTTGATAAAACTTCAAACTAACTAATTAAAAAGCTACAGAGTTGTTGTCAGAACAAATCCACAAAACACCCAGACATTATAGAAGTGAACAAGACAATGTTTCAGACCATTATCAAATGTAACTTGATGATGGTCCATGATTGACTAACTAATGTGAAATTTAGTTTACAAGATGTAAACTGTTATTTATAGTAGTGATCTTAATTTCAAGCCCTTCTGGAACTGAAATTTTGTACAGACAATGAGTCTTTGTACAGGGTACTGAGAGTTTGTCTTTATATATGCTCTCTTCTTAACATATGGTGTCAACTGTCATTTTCCTCCTGCTAAAACCAGCATTATATTCTAATAGTCACAAAATCATAGGGTGATCATTTACAAAACATACAGTATAAGCATACGTTTCAGATGCTCTAAATTCATTTTTGTTTACGGCAGATGTGGTTAGTTGACCTGGGTGATGGGCGGGTTTCATCTGAAGAGGGACGTGCAGGCGTGTGTAGGGCGGCCAACGCGCTCACAAAACACCACGGCTGGCTAGGATCCATTGCTGCAAAACTCCTCATGTTTGTATAGTACAATGAGTTCACTACTGTACTTGTATTGACAAATCAGACTTCCTATATTAACTAAAAGTATATCAAAACATCTTTTTCACTTTTTCAACAAAAATGAATTGTTTTCAAAGTTTTCTTCAAACTTTATTAATTATTGATTAATGCATTAACAAGATCCCCTTATATTAAATTCTTTTGAATTTTCAACATGTTCAATTGAATTTATTGAAGAATTCAAAAAGACTTAATATTCCCACCAAATGCTTATGGCTTCACCCAATCCTTAGAAAATAAACCAATGTAGTTTGAAAACCAGGAAATGGCAAAATAGCTAATGCCAAACAGCATGTAAGCAAGATATCTGATAATTTCCTTTCCCATTGTATTTGTATATTACCATTAAAGGCAACAATTGCCCGTTTCAAATTTTTTCCTATATTAACTAATATTAATAATTTCAGTTTTCATGGACAGGAAGCTTGTATATAAATATATATACATGTACAGTGTATACTTCATGCGCACAAATGGAATTACTGTACTGGCAAAGTAGGGAGATGGATCTGTAACTTCCTAACAAACGGAACCCCACAATGTAACTGTCAACAAACTAAACTGAATATTTCACCATGAAAAGCTCAGTCCCCTAAGGTACCGTGCTTGCTCTGGTACTTTTCCTCATCCTCATATCGGATACAACTACAGTATCTGATATGAGGAGATACAAGGATACAACTATAGTACTGTACAGTATCATCCTCTCCGGGATGAAACTATATTGTCTACTCTTGTGAAAATTCTAGAGGACACAGCAAACCTCCAATCCTATGTTAATTAAGTCTTTCAGTGGACTGCAGAAAATAACATGATGTTTAATGACGTTCCAATTACTGGGCTCTGGAAAAAATATATAAAAACATCAAAGCAGAAACCACATAAAACAGCCAAGCCACACTATTGAATGAAAACACAACGTAAAAGATTTAGGATTAATCGTGTAGGAAGAACCTTACTTTTAATGAATACAATAAAGTTACTGTCACAGCTTCAAGAAAAATGACAGGCTTGGTAACAAGAACCTTCCAAACAAGAGATGCCACACCAATGATGATATTTTTTAAAGATATTGGTGCTCTCTAGAGTAGAATATTGTTGCACATTAACTGCCTCATTCAAAACTGCAGAAATTGCTGAGCTGGAAAATTTCTGAGATCCCCTAACATTTTTAAATCTGTATTCCTTTTAGTGCAGGTGGGAGATGCATATTTTACACAAAAAATATTAATTAATAAATCTAATATAATACTCTAATAAAAACCTAGAAGGGGTACTACCTCTGGTGCAAGTGTAGGGACCCATAGCCTCAGAGAAGAAAATAAAGAGTACTCAGAGAAGACCTTGTGGATCCTCACTGAACACTTTGGTATTTTCTTCTCCTACCACCCCTATTCTTTTGGCATGTGTGTATATTTATCTAACTTTATTTGAAAATGTCATTACACAAAAAAGTTACAATATTGATTACATACTCTAATATATATATATTCCATACCTGCACACAAAAATACCCCCAAACGAGACCAGAAGACATGGCAGGATGTGCAAAATTGCCCCACTGAAACCATAGTGCAATACGCATGCTGAAAGAACTTGATCAACATCAAAGGCCCAAGACATTTCAACACTTCTACACATACGGGGCATAACTGGCCAACAACTCTCAGTGTTCAAAAAAGAACTTGACAACACCTCCAAAGGATACCTAATCAACCAGGCTGCGAGCAGCCACATCGAATAGCCTGGTTGATAAGACTAGCAACCAGGAGGCCTAGTAAGAGACTGGGCCATCTGGGGCATTGATCCTCAGAATAATCAAGTAGGCTTGTATCAAGGTACCCCCAAGGTTGAACTACAGGTACTGGCCTCCCAGATGCAGCTGCTGTGTGCCTGCCTAACTCCCGGGTACCTACTTACTCTAGGTGAACAGATGCCCAACCATTTCTGTCCCACCCAGGATCCCCAACTGTAAATTGAGAACGAAACTAACTACTACGAGACCCTATATTTTTATCTAGGCTGTTGTCTTCATGCCTCACACAAGTGGAACATTAATAAATAATTGATATTCAAATTGGAAACAAATTCTGGAGCACCCAATACACACAAACATCATACACCACCCATATAAAGGATTAAGCTCTTGCCTTTGTTTATAACTTCAGTTCATTTGCAAAAATGCAACGTATCAGTTTCACACACCTGACTGACTACTACTCTTACTTTTTCCCCAGGAGAACATTTGTTGGAGCCCTAGCCAAGGATGAGCCCACAAGGAGCCTGCTGCAGGAGGCGGGTGTGGCCATGGGGACACCCACCTGCCCAGGCAGTAGCTAGAAAGCAGCATGATGTAGGAAACAGGCACCTCCACTCCCCCTTAATGCTAACTTTGAGATATACACAAAAGTTATGCCATTCTATAGAACCGGGTGCCATGCTGTGTTCAACAGTGCTGCTATGCAGCACGACAACTGTGCTGTACGGAGTGGCATCACTGTGCTGTAAGGAGCGGCATCACTGTGCAGCAGTACTATGCAGCGCCACAATTTAGTTAGAAAGAGAAAAAGTGTGTGCGAATTACACAAGTGTAAATGAACAAATGAACAAAGTGCATCACGTTAGTGTGATCTCTGTGTGTACACAAGTGTAATGTAATTACCTAAGTGTAGTTACAGGATGAGAGCTACGCTCGTGGTATCCCATCTTCCCAGCACTGTCATATAACACTTTGAAGGTACTGATGGTTTTGGCCTCCACCACCTTCTCACTTACCTTGTTCCGTCTACCACTGTTTAAAATTGAACCCGTTGGGATGATGGATGAGGGTTGAGCACTGGCTGCTCTACTAGCCTCACTCTCCATCCCCTCTAAGAAGCAACTTTTGACTTTGGGTTGAACTCTGGACTGCAAGGCCGCCAAGAACGCTCCCACAACTGGGCTACGACTGCTTCTGTCCATATACACATGTGTGTCTGTCACACATGTATGCACATGTGTACACATACCTTATACACCAATTTAATACACAGATTATTACTACAAGCTGTTATAAATCTCATTGTAGCTTCCAGGATACAATAAAAAAATTATTTCAAAATAAAATACATTGTGTATGTCATTTTATTTTGGTACCAATAAGGTCTTAAACAGACTATTTCATAAATAGTGTACACTTTTAAATAAAGATCATTAAAAAAAAAATTCTCCAAGTGGATTGACTGGTGAGAGTCCTGTCTTCAGTTAGCTACTCAAGATCTAGCTCTAGATTTATTTTTATTGCCTTTTGTCGGACGTCCTTTCCTCTTGTTTCGAGCTCCGGGTTTTAGCATTGCTGGCATTTTTTGGTCATCTGCAAAACTCTTAGCGGTGTTTCTTTTAATGTTCCGCTTCTTGCCGCCAAACCCATATTTCTTATCTTTCATAATTCTCTTTCCTCGAGCCCTTTGGGAGAAAAGTGCAGAGGATTATTAAATATCCTACATGAATCCAATGATGCAAAAAATATTTTGTATTACATTTGCCATAGAAAATGGTAATACAGTGGAACCTCGAATAACAAATTTAATCCGTTCCGGCGCCGTGATCGTCATGTGAAACGGACGTCGTACAAAAAAATGTCCCCATTGATAATAATGGGAATCAAATTAATCCATTCTACCACCGAAAAACATCAATATGATATTCGATGTTTTAAATAATGGAGCAGCCTACCTTACATAACAAATCTTTATGACATTTTATGGTTTACTGAACAAACCTTTATGACATTTTTCTTCAAATTTGTTCAATATTTGTTTTTCATTTGTCTTATAGCAAAGGGTTCGTTCAGTGTTCGGCAGGTAGGCTGCTCCATGTTTCTTAAATAAAAACGAAAATAAAAATAATAAAAAAAAAATTAAAAACAGAATAAATGCCAAAAAGGTTTGTTCAGTGGTCTCCAAGCCCAGGAGACCCAGGTCTAAATCCAGTAAAAAATCTGAAGAAGTCTTCCCTCCACACTATTGAGGGGACCTACCACAAAAGGTTGCACAAAACAACCTATACTTGCTGTACTTCCTTAAGAGGGAAAGGTGCTAGCCCACCACAGAATACAGGCAGGACAATAAGACGTAAACCATACATGTGGAGGAACCAGAGCCTCTATATCATTTACGAGGCCACAAGGAAACCTTCCCAGTCAAACCACCCAAAGAGAGAATAGAAGCCAGGAGCTTCAGCCAGAACTCCTGTGTCAACAGCTAAAATAGAGCTAGAGGGGAAACCACCCAAGTAGATTCCTGGAGCTATCCAAAGACCATGCTACAAAGCCTGCTATGACATCCCACATGACAGAAGGATAACGGGAAAAACGTGAGCCACTGCCACTGCAGAAGAGGCATGCAGGCACAGAGCTCAAGCCAATAAGCTTAGCAAACACTGCCTGAAGGTGGAAGGTAAAGAGCATGCCAATAACTGCAGGATATCTGCCAACAGGAGAAAGTCCTTAATCCTATGTTCCCCGGAATATGACCTGCCAAATTGTTTAACAACCAGGGGCCAGATTCACGAAGCAGTTACGTAAGCACTTACGAACCTGTACATCTTTTCTCAATCTTTGGCGCTTTGTTTACAATTATTAAACAGTTAATGAGCTCAGAAGCACCAGGAGGCTGTTATAACAATAACAACAGTTGATTGGGAAGTTTTCATGCTTGTAAACTGTTTAATAAATGTAACCAAAGGCGTCAAAGATTGAGGAAAGGTGTATACGTTCGTAAGTGCTTGCGTAACTGCTTCATGAATCTGGCCCCAGGTACCCATTTTACTGTTGGGTTAACCCTTAAGCTGCTAAGGGGTCCTGAGGAGATTTACACCCCTGTGCACAAGAAAAAAAATCTAAAAAATTATTTCATCTTCTAAAAATATTAATTTGTGTTTCCCCAACAATTCCACTTGTGGTGTTATTACACTATATACAGATGCTATATATAAGTATCCATAAGTTTTGTTCACCACATCTGTACAACTAAGCTGATATAGTTAGTTCAGGCACTAAGAGACGTCGCGACATACAGTAAGCTGGCGGCTGCCTCCCTCACTCATTCTAGTTCACACACACTAAAATTTCTCCCCCAACAATACTGTTTGTGGTGTTATTACACTATATACAAACATTATATATAAGTATCTATACGTTTTGTTCACCACAACTGTACAACTAAGCTGATATAGCTTAGTTCAGGCACTAAGAGTCGTCGCTACACACAGTCAGCTGGCTGCTGCCGCCCTCACTCATTCAAGGTCACACATACTAAATTTCTTCCCCAACAATACTGTTTGCAGTGTTATTACACTAATACACACATTATATACAAGTATCTACATTTGTGTTCACCATAGAGAACCACTGAGCTGGTATGGTGAATGCAGACAATAACAGGTGGCTATGCTATCTCTCTCTGTCCCTCAGCATCACTCCTCCCACAGCGCTAATTATCACAACAATCCTGCTACTATCACAATCCTGCTCATTTTTATCACAGTCAGGGGTCATCTGTAATACTATCATCGCTAAATAATAGCAGTTATATATTTATTTTGACATTTTTCGGCGATGCTGTGGTCACAAGCTAAACAGCAATGCTGTTCGGTCATGCTGCATGCGCCAGCCTTGGTTGCTCCAACAGTACTGTGGCTCTCACACCGGAGAATATTGTCCACAATTTTTTTTAAACATGGGTCTGTTTACAAGAGCCCTGAGGAAGCTAATGTGATCCCCGTGTAGACGCGGGCCCTTTGAATCGTGCCTGGCACCCTATGGCGTACATATACGACATGCGCGCCGTGGGACATGTTAATCATGGCGTATATATACGCCATGCACAGTTTAAGGGTTAAACAGAGGTTACAGTTAAGGATTTGCGCCTAATAAATCCTCCCTGGCCAGGATACGAACCCAGGACAAAACGCTCACGAAATGAAAGGCGAGAGTCCTACCACTACTTCACTGGGACTACAAACACTTCCAAACACTTGTCACACACCTCCATTGTCTTGTGCATTTTATAACAATGAGCCCACCTGCAATGAAATGAGCCTCTCTGCAGACTAATAACAATGAACCCATCAAAAACTATCAGGTAAACAATGTTGCAATTCAATTATCTCTCATATTTTGTTTGAGTGAAAAAATATGGGAAGTAATAGAACTAAAAACAGATATTCATTTGATAAAACTTTGAAGATGCTAAGCAGAAAAGTTTGTTCCATGGTCAAAAGAAATGCACACAACACCCACACATTAGAGAAGTGAAGACCTGTTTCAATCCATCCTGAACAATTATCAAATGCTACGTGATAATAGTTCACAATAGACTTTACCATCTTAGTGCACACACATCTAATGTGGGGTTTAGTACAAGTTGTACCATCTTACCGCTTCATGTCCTTTTTGAGCTGAGATTTCGTCTTGCTACCTCCTTCGCGCAGTGGAGCACCATCCTCCAAGAAATCTATAGTATCTGTTTTGCCCTAAAGAAGAAAAATTCAGTTAATACCACATTAATTACTACAAGGACATTCTTTTGACATGCCAATCATTGAAAGGCTTCCCCTTCAAAGTTTCTTCATATATCTTGTAAGATAAAAGCACCCATGATTTAAAAAGAAGAAATATGTAGACTTAAACGAGGTCCTCAAAACAAACTTAAAGGAAAATACTCTTCTGAGCATAAAAACAACTGTACAGTATCCACTCAATTTAACGGCCTCTTTTATACCGATCTGCCGGTATTAACGACCGGTTTGGGAGACCAGTATCTGGAGACTGCTATACCGGTCTGTGGTCGATATTACCGACGGTCTGTCAGTATTGGGTTTGTTGTGGCATCAGCGTCCCCTCACATGGCGACCAGGCCACCGACCTGGATTGTCCAGAGTCATATATTACATCTTAATATACTTTTAAAATGATTCACTTTAATGAAGAAAATTGTAAATTATTATTAATAAAATATTTTGAAACAGTTTTTATTAAGCAAAAGTCTTTGTTTTCTTATTAAATACCTTTTATAGTATAGGCACTAGGTATTTTTTTTCCCACGAACCTAGAATGTACTCCGCCGGGCCATGTGTTCCCATTGTTTACTCTGAACTCGCGCGGCTAGCTTCAATTGTGAAGGATATTACTGTACTGTAATTGTGATCTTTTTAATTTACAAAAATGCCAAAAGTTACCCAAAGGAAGCGCCTGACGGTTGCACAGAAGCTGGAGTTAATTAAGAAACTTGATAAAGGATATTCTCATGCACGAGCAGCAGCAGAGTTTATCATCGGGAAAAGTACAGTAAGTGACATCAAGAAACAGAAGGATACTCTATTAAAATATGCCTGAAAATAAGTGTACATACTGTATGTACCCTGTATACAATATAAACAATATAAAACAAGCGCTGCAGAGGATGACGTAATCTTCACAGCTTCGTAATCTTCAGCTTCATTAAAAGTAAGTCAATTTACCAATTTTATTATAGTATTACAAGATATTGTTTTTTTTCAACAAAAGCTACATATTAGTCTCTGCAAATGTATATTCTATCGTCAGCAGAGAATAGGTGAGCTCAAAATATTTCGTCTTGGCTAGCTCTCAGTGACAAGGCTCGATCGCCATTGTTATGGCATGGCCGCCACAGCCTGTGTTGTAACATTAAAAATACATTACCTGCACTGTTCAGGGTAAATCAAAACACATCTCTAAAATATTATTGAGAAAATATTAACTTGCTGATTGATACATGAAATATTTTGCAATACAAAGGAATGAATCAATTTTTTCCCACCCATCTGGGCTTGATCAGACCGTGTTCACACATCATCCATGCAGCAACCAACAACTGGCTTAATCGTCGGTGTGGCACTAAATTGGAATGCAATTACACAATGAACTTTATTTAATTTTAGTTATACAGTATAAAATATATCCTACCTGAATGATACTTGAAAAATTACCCGACCCGACTTAACTTCGGAAATAACGGAGCTCCGGAAATAACGAATAGGGCTCAGCCCCATATAGGCCGTTAAATTGAGTGGATACTGTACTCTGTAATAAACTCAAGAAATACAATAATGATACTGTAACTCAAAGTAGTTCCAAGACGACACATAAATTTTTGTTATAAAGAAGTAAACATACCTTTCGGAACTTCTTGATCTTTTCCAACATTTCCCGTTTTTCCTTGTGCTTCTGTTGTTCAACTTCTACTTGAACCTTCTTTCCATACTTCTTAATTTCACGAATCTTCTTGACTCGCTCACTAATTTGTTGTCCCACTTGTTTTTGCATCAGTCTTTTTCGAACCTTTTGAATGAGGAGAAAATTTTAATACAAATGACAAGACAAGATAGCCATCAGAAATGAGCTTAGGTAATTTCCCCATTTCTTCAGTCACATATATTACTAGCAATACTCCTGTTTCATATTTCTGTGGGGAATAGAGGTATATAAGAACATAGGAATAAAGAATCGTAAATGCCTATTGGCTCATTTGAGGCAACTTATTTTTATATCCCCCTAAACATATTCATAAACATTTTTAAGCTATGTTTAAGCCACACAAGGGAAATGTCAAGTGAGGTGTGGGCAGATAAAAACAGTTCACATCATGACGAACCAAACATATCTAGTCAGAATACTGTTGCAGAATTTTAAAAGATGATTAAAGCTTTTCTAAAAACAATAATCCTGTTTTAATATTTGGAATAATTTGTCTTTTAAAAACTAACAATTTCACTTACGATTCACCAGAGGCTCGGTCTTGTGCCTAACACCTCGTGCCATTTGAGGTGCAGAACCCCACTGAACCTACACTTATGACAGACAAACATGATGCTCTTTATGCAAGGTGTTATAAAACCTGATAATAGTGATGTGGTACATGTTTACAATACCACCTTCATCACTTTCCATTCTCCCTTTCTTATCATACTGTGTTGCCTTTGTTAAACTTTTTTTTTTTTTTTTTTTAGATGAACCACCCCTTATCTTCTACACCATCCCCACTGATATATCATAGGTAACATCTGATTCTCTCTTTCCTCTCATAATTACCCCCATGATTAACCACTTTTTATCTGCAACACCACAATTTGTACATACACTATCATACAACTTAATAGCTAAAGGATTAAATGCATTAAGAGCTCTACTCTATACACAATCCACTCCTCATTTTACAACCAGGTTCCTAATTATTACTCTGTAAACAGTGAAGCTATGGTAACCAATCATCCCATCCCATCCAAGGCTCAAACCCTGGGTCTTCTCACCTTCTGCATATGTTCATCACTCTTTGCCATCTGAGCAAAGTAATCATTTGGTCTGAGAGTTGGGAGGCCAAGGCTACCGAGGCGTTCAAAGCCATCCATAACCGCTGCCTGTGCTTGTCTGTAGAATGTCATTTCTCGGGTGAAGTCATTATGCACTGGGTCATCCTCAAGGGTGAAATGCTTATTCTGGCTTTTCATGCGCTTTTGTCTTGTCTGTGCATGTTCCACAATCTGCATGAAAGAAATATTCAGAAATCAAAATTTTACTTTTCTAACAAATACATTGTCAAAATTCAAGAAGACTAATACATGTTATTATTACTCCTTTTTCCTACTTTTGTGGGGTGAGTGGCATCAGCCCTGAGTAGACAGGAGAGCAGCATAGGAAAATACTATTCAAAACTGCATCACTCACCATATCTTTCACACACTATATATATATCTTTATCATATAACGCTTCAAAGCGTTATATGACAGAGTGCTGGGAAGGCGGGACACTACGAGCGCAGCTCTCATCCTCTAACTACACTTAGGTAATTACACTCAAAAACATCGTAAAGAGCCAGCACCACTCAACCATCACATATGATTAATGCTACCTGTGTGGTGCTAAGTTCACACATTTTAACACTCGCTCGCTATGGTTATTATATTGGAGGTGGCTGTAATGGGTGAGGTGATTATAATAGGTGGTGATGGCTATAACAGAGGGTGGTGTTAAAATGGAAGGAGAAAAAAAGAGTTAGAGATGGAGGGGATTGTAAGGTATATAGAATAACAATACATACATACTACGATAGGAAAATATATGCCAGATGTCTTTATATGATATTACTGTACAGTACTTTCAAACTGGTCATAATATGCACTGGGCAAAAATAAATGATTATACCCTATTAAATAAAACCAAACAAAATTTTGAAGCCATTTTGCATGTTGTATTCTGGGATACTGACCAAAAGCTGACATCACATTCTAATTTAACCAAACCAAGCCTAGCATACCTCAACTTAATACATCCTAACCTAACAATATATATTGTTTTAACAAATGGAAAATAAGCTGTCAAATCATCTTGTGTAGGATTTAACCATACCTGGAGAGGGTTCTGGTAATTCTACTCCTGAGCCCGGCCTGAGGCCAGGCTCGACTTGTGATAAACCACATCCCAGTAAGATATACAACAAAAACACTAACCTCTGCATCAAGCTCTGGTGCTAGGGGTGCAGGGGGATTGGTAATATCAAACCGTTCAGTCCAAGGCAGAGAAAGTTTAAACTCTGCTAACTTTTGCTTCAAGCCATTCTGTGGGAGAAAAATAGAATTAATCACATGATACCTACGTATAGATCTTGTAGCACCAACATGGGTCTTGTATACCTGGAAGGGAAGGGAATTATCAGGGGAAAGTGCCAAGCCATTATGACTATATAGCACTTCGAAGAGCTCAGGATAAGGGATGGAATGGGAGGAAGGAATGGTGCCCAACCACTTGAACGGTCAAGGATTGAACGCCAACCTGCATGAAGCGAGACAGTCACTCTACCATCCAGCCCAAGTGGTTGGGCAATTGTATACCTGGAGCGGGTTTGTTCTGGGAGTTCTATCCCCCCCCCCCCCCCGCCTTGCCTGGGGTGTAGCACCAAAATGAGTCCTGTAGCAAAATAGTCGTATGTCCTTGACTCACAATCAAAGAGACCTGGGTTAGAGAATACATCAACAGAGTAGATGTATTCTACTGAATAAATACAAAGACAAATTATTTAAGTATCACCCCTTTCTGTCATTTTCATTTAAAACTTCCATGTATAGACTGGACAAGTACACAAGTATGAGTAGTTCAATTGTTGAAATTTATCAGCAACCCATTGAAAATAGAATCAAATGTGATATTTCTTAGATGATTCAGTCACAGTCTTTAGGCCTCACTACATTTTTTCTACATTATTTGTATGAATAGAAAATTTCAACTTACCACATCATTTTTAAACTCTTTAATTACTTTCTCATTGAGGACGTGGAGACCTGGTTTCAGCTCTCCTCTCGAAAATGCCTCTTGCAGCTGTTGAGAAAACAGTTTTAATCAAGCCATTCATCAATACAGTATAAGGATAGCCTACTACTAAATAATTTTTTATTTAGTTTTTAATTAATTTTTTTTTAATTTAAACAAAAAAACTGTGCAGCACTAATAATTTAAAACAAGTTATTCTTTGTGCCAAACAAATATAAATTACTTTAGGGGTCTATATATATAATCTACTGACAGCATCAGACAAATTTTAAGAAAATTACCTCAACGTCTGAATCATTCTCCTCATTGGCTTCTCGCTCATCTATGTCCGAGTACTCTGTATCCGAATACTCTTCTCCGCTGTCACTTGCCATCGTTTGTGGAAGAAAAAAACTTTTTTGGCTTCAGTATCTGTTTGGAACATGCAAAATTATTGAGACAACACACTGGTAAGAGATCTGCCTGTGATTTACATACACTCTTAGTTATGTGTTCAGTGCAGAGACAGGGGATGGCTACATTCCAAATACTGTACAGTATTGATAGTAAAACGCATAGGAAGAACTTTTGCCCCATGGTCATCTTGATATTGTTTAAATAATCTTATAATTTGAAGTATAAAATATTATTTTCATATTCTAACAATCGCCATAATAATGTACATGCAAGACATGACCCATTTCAAAATTTCAAGTTTTTTGCCGGCTTTAATTATATCTTGACAGAAAAAAATTGAGCTTCAACTGAAGTGAAATGCTTGAGCCAGTCTCTTGGTTATCCCTCAAGCCAATGGCCTATGTATGTACAGACACAATTCTTCCTTCAAGGATCTGATGACTGCCATCATGAAAAATATTTCAAATACTGTACTGTAGCCTGATCATATAGTTGGGGAAGGATGAGTGATGAGTTTAAACTCCAGCCACCACCTAGGGATCACTCACTATCTTACAAAAAAATTAACATTACTCTAATACTGTAATCCCTTCCAAACATCAATTTACATAATGCAACATCAATTATCACTCAGCTAACTACTGACTGGGTAATCAACAGCTTCCCTGACTGCTACAACAGGGGCAAAAAAGTGTAAATAGAAAAAATAAAACTTGCCAGATCTAAACAGGCAAATATGAACTTTGAAACCTAAAACAATTTGACATAATGCATGATACTGTGTGATGCGTATTGTATAGCACTGTACAAAACCAGTAACAGAAAATTTTACAGACAAATGGTCCATATATGCAATCATTTCTATCATGGTAGCAGAGTTCAAAGAAGGTGGAAAGTTGTATGATTTTACATCATCGGTACTCTTTAAACACGGCTATCATATCCTATCCCAACCTAACCTATCCTAATCAAATTATAAAAGCAGTTTACTCAATATACAGGGTCCTCTAATGAAGGAATGTCACATCATACCAAAGATGGTTTGCCAATAAATTTGAAAGCCTGCCTGCCTAACACAAACTTGTCTAACCTAACACAGCCTAATTTAATTACTATAGTTTCAATACAATTAGAAAATAAACTGTCTAAACCTTGCGTCCAATTTAATCATAACCCTAGCACAGTGGGGTCATATTTAATCATAACTGCCTCCACAATCATATTTCACTACACTTGAAATATGATTGGCAATGGGAACAAAATTGTAGTGGTGATCAAGAACTTTGTATTTACGAGATTTGGCTGCTTCCCAGTGATTGGAAGTACCTCCTGCCTGTGCAGCATGGACGTCAACATCGATGATGGCTAAAGTTGAAGCCAACTTCGGCCAACGTAGGTGTTGGCTAAAGTTGAAACGCAAGTATAGTCCCACACCAACTGTCTGCCATTCGTCCAGGGGTTCACCGTAATCGCGTCAGGGCGACCGACAGGCTCATCAGAGTTGCAGGGCATTAGGTAATGAGGTTTTCTGCTGGACAACCGGCTGTGGTAAGGCTCCTCTTAATAATGTCATTAACCTCACTGTGTCTTGCATGCCATCCTCCTGTCCTTTGGCAGAGAAGGCCGTGACATCCATACCTGTCGGTCACTGCCTCGCCGCAAATACACATGTATTCGGTGTGGATTGGGGCAGCGAGGCGGAGAGCCACGGCAATTCGGAGGGCCTGCGGTGTGAAACCCGTGCCGGTTGCTGACTAAGTCGAGCAGTGTCATGCAGCTTCTAGGCCTGTTGCAGCTGCTTGGTCTACAATGGGGCGATCCCAGCTGGATTGCTTGTGGGCTATGGGCAATAGCATTTAAAACCTATCTAATGTAACCTAACCCAATCTAATCTAATCATCTGTTCAGTTATGACAAATTAAAAGCGAGCTTTGTCGGAAACACCAGTGTAGAATTTAACAATAACCTCCTTACCGCCGCGCCTCCACCATCATATTTCACCACACTCAAACTACAAAATACCCAACACCACATGTTAAATCCCTAGGTATATCGCATACTCACGGTATCACTAATTTATATAATCGCTTGATGTTGTTGAGTGATTGAGGGGGCGAGGACAATCGAGGGAAAAATCACTTGCTGTAACCAAGGTCCTGCTGATGACCGCCACGTGAGGAGAGGCTGGTCCTCTTATTTACGTTCGCGATCATCAATCCGACTCGAGTCTTTGACAAACAGTTCTATCATTTTTTACCACATTTTAACAAAAATTTTACCATTAATCCCATATACTGAACAATTTGAAAGATGTGTAAATTTCTTCAAAAGGTCAGATGTAACACAAACAAGGAGCAACGGTTTTAAGCTCAACAAGCCAGTGATGTTAGCCCTATGGCCACTCAATCGTTCCTAGTATGAGAGTCGACTTAGTTCTGGAAGGATTTTCCTTGCCCCATGTTGAACTTTCTCTAAATATTAAAGCACCTATGTCTGTCTAAAGATGAGGGGCGCCAAGCTTGGCTACAATAATTCAAGTGGGGCACACCAGAGACTTATGCAGTTGAATAACTACATTATTTCCATTGAAGTCACATACAGTATTCGCTTTATTATTCCAAGATTTTTTTTTACTGCAGCTCCTGTATTCACCTAGTTGTATTCACCTAGCTGTGTTTGCGGGGGTTGAGCTTTGCTCTTTCGGCCCGCCTCTCAACTGTCAATCAAATGTTTACTAACTACTTTTTTTTCTCCACACCACACACATACACACACACACACACACCAGGAAGCAGCCCGTGACAGCTGACTAACTCCCAGGTACCTATTTACTGCTAGGTAACAGGGGCATTCAGGGTGAAAGAAACTTTGCCCATTTATTTCTGCCTGGTGCGGGAATCGAACCCGCGCCACAGAATTACGAGTCCTGCGCGCTATTCATCAGGCTACCAGGCCTCCCCATTCCTGTCCAATCACTTGGAATTGGCTGGATGGTAAAGCGACGGTGTCGCTTCCTGCAGGTCGACGTTCAATCCCCGACCGTCCAAGTGGTAAGGCACCATTCCTAACCTGCGTCCCATCCTTATCCTGACCCCTCCTTCCCAGTGCTATATACTCGTAATGGCTTAATTGGCGCTTCCCCCTGATAATTCCCTCCCTCCCTCCCTCTTGCTGTACAACTTTCAGGGAATGATGGCTCCTGACTCCGAGGTACTTTTCTTCAGCAATCTGCTGTAAGATAGCTGTGATGAGGATATTAGGTCCCACGTGCAATTTAATTACCTGAGTTTGCATGAGGACCATTATCATATCTTACAAGTGGCCTTAATGCGGACTGGAAGCCGGCGGCTTGTCAAATTAAAAAATGTCCCCAACTTGTCCACAAGATTTTATCGAGCTGGATCGTAAAATTATGCAGGGTTTTTGGCATTTACAGCTTCGGCAGGTAGGCAGTTCCATGGGTTTATAACCCTCTGACTGAAAAAAACATTTACTGCTTTCTGTCCTACATTGTGGCTAATTGTTGAGCTTAATAAAACCGTTGCTCCTTGTTTGTGTTACCTTTTGAAGTTGTCTGGATCAATATCGTACAAATTGTTCAGTGAAGGTGAAGGAAATGCTCAGTATTTGTTGTAAATAAATGATTAACTATGGTATTTGTGCTTGGGGCTCTACTACCCAAAATCACTTACGTCCTCTAATTACTTAACACAAAGCTGCTATTAGGACAATATCCAATTCTGGCCCCAGACATCACTCGGTACCCCTACTTAAATCTCTGAATATGTTAGACATTAAGTCACTGCACATTCTCTCATGTGTATTATACATATATAAAACGCTAAACTATAATGCCAATCCTGATCTCAAAAGCTTCATAGAAGGTTGTATCAGAACCCATGAGCATCACACCAGAAATAAATACAGTTTTGATATTCCTAGAGTACGACTTAATCAAACTAGAAATGCTCTACAAATCAAGGGGCCCAGAATGTGGAATGACCTTCCCAACCATGTTAAAGACTGTACCTCTCTCAACCAGTTTAAGTTAAAAGCGAAGCTATACCTAATAAATTCCCTGTAACCTACCTTACCCTTCTATTGTCAACCAATGTCTGTTTTTTTCTTTAAAGAGCGCTGTTTGTCGACATAATTGTATTTGTGCTGCTTTTTCATCTATGTTTTCATTTCTTGTTTTCATTCTACTCATTATGCTCAATTAGTATTAAGCTTGTCATTTAAGTTTATCATGCCCGAAACGCTTTGCGTAATAGTGGCTTTAGGCATTGTATGTACTAGCTCTACCTATAAGTTAAACAATCCTTGTAAATATTTATTGTATGTATGTACCTTACCTAAATAAAATTGTATTGTTGTATTGTATTGATTAATTTAAAAGTTTCGATGAGATCCGCCTTGTCATGTCTGGTTTGCAGTGTTGTTCCTGTGATCCTCAACCTTTCAGGCTATGAGAGTCGACTTGGTTCTAGGATAGTGAGGGTCAGAATGAGCTGGGTTTAACGAGGAACAAAACTGAAGGAGGTATAGTGAGGGGGAAGGTCAGAATGAAAATACAGTGAGGGTGAGGGGCAGAATGAGAGTACAGTGAAGGGGGGCCAGAATGAGAGTACAGTGAGGGGCCAGAATGAGAGTACAGTGAGGGGCCAGAATGAGAGTACAGTGATGGGGCCAGAATGAGAGTACAGTGAGGGGGGTCAGAATGAGAGTACAGTGAGAGGGTCAGAATGAGAGTACAGTGAGGGGGGGCCAGAATGGGAGTACAATGAGGGGGTCAGAATGAGAGTACAGTGAGGGGCCAGAATGAGAGCACAATGACGGGGCCAGAATGAGAGTACAGTGAGGGGCCAGAATGAGAGTACAGTGAGGGGCCAGAATGAGAGAGTACAGTGATGGGGCCAGAATGAGAGTACAGTGAGAGGGTCAGAATGAGAGTACAGTGAGGGGGGGCAGAATGAGAATACAATGAGGGGGTCAGAATGAGAGTACAGTGAAGGGGGGGGCAGAATGAGAGTACAATGAGGGGGGCCAGAATGAGAATACAGTGAGGGGGTCAGAATGGGAGTACAATGAAGGGGCCAACTGGTCGACGACCGGGCCGCGGGGACGCTAAGCCCCGGAAGCACCTCAAGGTAACCTCAAGGTAAGGTCCTTTTATCCGACAATCTGCTGCAAGGTTGATGATGAATAATGAATTCTGTTAATTTGCTAGTTGTGACGTGGATTGTTATGCCCCACATATGCAAGGTCTTGCATTTATCGATATTAAAACGAATTTGCCGTTCTTATGACCATTTGTGGAGTTCATGTAGATCTCTTTGTAAAGTCTCAATCTCATTTTCACTTCCCACTTTACCATAAGTCTTAGTGTCATCTGCAAATTTGATTATGTGGTGAGTAATATTTTCTGTCATTGATGTATAATGACAAAAGTACCCCACTTACCACATTTCTCCAGTCAGATTTATTCTAATTTAGCACGACTCGGGTTTTCATTGTTTTAACCATTGTTTTATCCATTCCAGTATTCTCCCACTTATTGCAAGTGCCTGTAGTTTCCTTCCTAGTCTTTCATGTGGTACCTTGCCAAAAGTTTCAACAAAGTCCATGTGATTAGTCCATAATCATATACTAATCATTATATGATTACATGTTGTTATTATGATTTTATATTATGCAAAGATAGGGTACCTGGGTTTTTGTCACCTAGGTTTTTCCTCTCTCTCAACTTTTAAATCCCCCTCTCCTTAACTCTCCACCCTCTTTTCTAATCTCCGTTCTCCACCTTTCTCCCCCTTCCCTCTATTCAAACATTTTTCGCCTCCCCCACTTTCTTTCTCGGAAAATGTAATATTTCGAACCACTGACACTGCTAAATATATCTACGGTAAACACAATCTCTATTTCAGATTTGACTTTATGAAAATTGCAGGGGGGGGGGTTAAGGGGCGCTACAGATGCCGATTTGTAGCACTGGGGCCGCCCCCGTCTGGCCTGGGGGGCGACCAGACGGAGGCGGCCCATAACCCCCCGAAAATTTTCTGGCCAGACGGAAAATGCAGCACATGTAAGGTGCTGCATTTTCCATATCAAAAATCATTTGCCAGTCTTCCGACTATTTGAGAAGTTCATGTTCATCTCTTTGTAAAGTCTGGATATAATTTTCGCTTCTTACTTTATCAGATTTATCAGATTTCTGGAGATCTTAGTGTCTTGTGCAAATTTGATGGTGTGGATTGCAATATTCCCATATATGTCATTGATGTTTATGACAAAAATGGATTGGCCCCAAGATGGAAGCTTGCGGTACTCCACTCATCAAATTTCTCCAGTCAGATTCATTTCCATTTTGAACGACCATTTAACCTTTGCTTTGTCCATTCTAGTATTCTACCATTTCACAGGATGCAACTCACAACAGTTAACTAACTCCCAAGTACCTGTTTACTGTTAGGTATACAGAAGCATTAGATGAAAGGAAACATGCCGAGTCATTTCTACCCTGCACGAGATTCGAACCCAGGACTCCCGACTGAGTCGAGAAAGAACCCAACTGTACTACAGAGATCCTTTGATTACTGTTGCCCTTTTCTGATGTTGGCACAAGATCCTGAGTAATCTCATACAAGATCCCATACATGCAAGCTTCACTAAAATTGCAATTGCTTGTTGTATTAAAAGCTCCTTTGATGTACTTGTTTGTCATTAGCTAAATAATTATCTATACAGTTGTCAGTGCTATATATCCATTAACAAATCTATTAAGGGTATTGACTAATAATAATTGATCGTATATTAAAAAAAACATACAAAACATAGTACAGTTGTGGACTTTTACTTTACTTTAACTTTAATTACGTGCAATGGCAAGTTACCCGTCAAAGTGGTGATGTGCAATGTCACTACTTTGATGCTGATGGCTTAATAATTATCAGTTTGAGTTTAGCAATACAGGAACAATGTGTGCAAGCCCAGAGAGTACTTGGTCGAGTAAGGGTCCTTTTATTTATATTTATATACAAGAAGGTACATTGGGTTTTTGAGGATACATAGCATGGTAATTACATTCTTGTAAAGCCACTAGTACGCGCAGCATTTTGGGCAGGTCCTTAATCTAACAGATAATTTTAAGTAGGTAAATTCTAGAGGAATTAATAAAATGATAACAGATACATTGCAAGAAAAAAATGAGATGAGAGAGATTAGTAGGTATATTAAAGCACATCGGTAGCTCTGATTGATTGTATTGATAGCTTGATAGTAATTTAACAAAGATTAATAGGCACAAAACAGCATATTGATAGCACATATAAGAAGACAGCAATGATCATAATGGTAAAGTTGTTTGGATTAGGTACATAAAGATTGGGTAGCACTAGATACAGTGCAATTTTAAGGCACAAGGTAGGAAACTATGAAGATGAAATTAGGTAATTTTTAGTTTTTTTTTTTTTTTTGAATGAGGCAAAAGTTGGACAGCTTTTCAATTCATTAGGGAGTGAGTTCCATAGACCAGGTCCCTTTATTTTGGGGGATTGACTCTGGGGATATCAAAGAGATATTTATTTCTGGTGTGGTGATAAAGGGTCCTATTACATGTGTCCAGGGAGAGTTTCAGAGCAGGGTTTGCATTTAAGAACAGGGTTTTGTAAATATAAGTGACACAAGAGAATGTGTGGAGTGAGTTTGTTTAGCATGTTGAGGGATTTAAACAAGGGGGCTGAGTGTTGTCTGAAAGCAGAGTTTGTTATTATTCTGACAGCAGATTTTTGCTGAGTGATGATGGATTTGAGGTGGTTTGCAGTGGTTGAACCCCATGCACAGATACCATAATTAAGATAGATATAGATTAGTGCATAATATAGTGAGATGAGAGCAGAGTTAGGTATATAATATCTGATTTTGGAGAGTATACCAACTGTTTTAGAGACTTTCTTAGTTATGTGTTGTATGTGGGTGCTGAAGTTGAGTCTCTTGTCTAGGAATAGGCCAAGAAACTGACCCTTCTGTTGGGTAATCCATATTGACAGGCTTCACCTGATTCCAAATTACTTTGGTCGTGAGAATCACTCCAATGCAAGAAATGGGTCCTCACCAAAATTTGTATAGCTGAAGGTTTGAAGGCGTTTGGGCTTGGGGCTGTATGTGCCGAGGGCACTTTAGTTGGGTGGCATTATATAATAAGGTTTTACACAAACACCGTCATAAAACCTAATGTTTATTTACAGAACTTACTTACTAATATATAGGTTGCTTACATTATTCTATGATTGATGTTAGAAAAGCTAATATCACATTAGAGAGACATCGGGATGCCTTAATTGACCGATCACATGGTTCACTTGTGGCCAATCCTGTATTAACACTTTCTTAGACAGTAAATGACAAGCGGCTTTCCTAACACTGCTGGTTTCAAGGGAAATACAAGAGTTCCTTCTGAATACTTAGAGAGTCAATATAATGGCATGCAAAATCACCACTGTAATGACCTGTCAAGCTGACAGTCAACATAACATATACATATATCTAAATGTGTTGTGTGCATAACACACATTCACTGACAGGATGAACAATCATGAGTTTAGTTAATTTATTATATGCCCCATACCCATCCTGTGGGCAGCAGTGGAAAGGGTTACAGAGGCACATAATAATAATACAGTAATAATAATAATAATAATAATAATAATAATAATAATAATAATAATCTAAATGCAAGAAGGTACAATGTGTTGTTGAGATTACATAAGATTGGTATTTTTACATTCATGCAAAGCCACTAACACGCATAGTGTTTCGGGCAGATCCTTAATCAGTCCTTTTCGATCCAGGTCCTTATTAGGCAAGATGAAAAAAGGTACATTGTAGCATGGTTATATATATCAACAAATAAGTACAATATAAGTTGACAGCAATGATTACACTGGTAAGGATATATGTATTAAGTACTAATATTGGGGAAGTGGGTACTGTAGTACAAGATGAAGTTTGAGTTTGAAGCATGAGGTAGGAAACTATGAGGATGAAATTAGATACTCTTTGGTTTTACTTTTGAATAGGGAATAGGTTGGACAATTTTTTAATTCATCAGGGGGTGAGTTCCAAAGACTGGATCCTTTTATTTCCATGGAGTGTTTGCACAGATTTAGTTTGACTTTTGGGATATCAAAGATATATTTATTTCTGGTGTTGTGCTCATGGGTTCTATTACACCTGCCAAGGAAACGTTTCAGATCAAGATTAGCATTTAGGAACAAGGTTTTGTACATGTAAATAGCACATGAGAATGTGTGGAGTGAGTATGTTTAGCATGTTAAGGGGCCCAGTAATCAAAAAATATTAAAATTGTGAAAACTACTAATAAATGTTTAACAAAATTCCAACTTATTGGCTTCAGCATCATGAAAGTTTCATCCCAATATTGATTTTATTGATTTTAGACATGTTTTTAAAAAAGAACAGCTCCTATTAATTGGAACTGATGGATAATGCAGTAATAAAGAGATGCACCTGTCCGACACTCAAAGAAGAAGATAGTAGTAAGAAGTGTTCACAAAGTGGATATGCAGTTGGTGCCTTTATAGCATTGCTGAGTAATACATAATAAAACAAATAATAATAAGTATGTTATTATGCTCTGTTTTGTTATATATATCATATAAATACAATGCCCAATGTTAAATATCTGTTATTTTCACCAGTGTCCACAAATGTATTTTTTTTTAATTTTTTTTTGTCTTCCTTTGTGTATTATCTGATTTTTTGCAATTTTTACATCCTGTAGAGTGCATACCCGTCCTTAACTATGTCAAGATACTAGAATTTAATTGGTCAACAAATACATCAGCCACAACTGGCAAAACTTGGTACTTGGACTTTTTTTTTTGGGGGGGGGGGGGGGGAGAGGTGATATTTCAGATTTCAAACCATTTTCTTTGTCTCTTTAGGTTTTTTTTGATAATTAGGGACCAGAATAGGGCTTTATCACTTATATAAAGTATACATACATCCCCTAAATCATTATAATTATCCCTATATCTGTTTTTCTTCATTTTTTCTTTACTTCATTTCAACACATTGATCTACAACTCACATATTCAAGTACGAATAAAAAACCATGTTTATTAAAACATACAAGTAAATTAATGAATTAGAACTACCTTATTCATTGTCATTAACTTCAAATTCAATTATCTTTACAACTAGAGTTTCCACTTTGAGTCGGCATCAAAAATCCAGTTTGACCGATTCTCACCATTTTTACATAAAATGGGCGCAGTCGTCTGTTCTACAATCCTATTTCATTGTTTTTTCATAAACCTTAAATGTCGAGTTATAAATTTTTTGGTATACAATTTGGCGCATATATCAAATGCCATATTTGACTTTTTTTACAGTAAACTATACTGAATCCTATAATAATAACTAATAAGAATGAAGATTATATGCTCTTCTGAGAGCCTAATAACACCAAATGAACAATTTGTGATATTTAATATTTGATGCTCATTTAAAAATCTTAAATTTTTAATACTTCTACAAATATTTTTCATTTTTTGTTTTTCCACGTTACGTTGGCGATTATTTAGATAAAGTTGGAGCATGTGCCTAGTAGATTATGTACAAATAATTTGAAAGCGTTTGAGCAAGGTGCAAAATTTCATTTCCTGGCCCCCTTATGGGACTTAAACAATAGTGAAGCGTGTTGTCTGAAGAGAGTTATAGTTCCGATAGATTTTTGTAGAGTGATGATGGGCTCTAGATAATTTGCAGTGGTTGAATCCCATGCACAGATACCGTATGCAAGAGGTATAAATTACCCCAGTGCAATGCGAAGAGCAGAATGAGGGAACAATCTATGTTGGAAAATATACCAACCATTTAAGACTTTTGGCTGCGTTATGTGGGTGCTGAAGTTGAGTCGTGTCTATGTATAGGCTATGTATAACTTTTCCCCCTTATTTTTTTTGACAATGTTAACATTGTCTACCTGAAGTTGGATTTCATTTGGCAATTTACTACCAAATAAAATATAGTACATTAGGCCTTATCTATGTTCAGCGAGTTTGTTGGTAGACATCCACGAGTGGATTAATTCATTATCGACAATATTTGGCAAGTTTGGGTCAGAATAGAGGAAAGGTAGTATTGTCAGCAAATAGTATAGGTTTAAGAATGTTACAAACATTTAGCAAATCATTGATATAAGAAATAAAGGGCCCCAAGATGCTGCCCTGTGGCATTCCTACTGTCAATGGTAGATAGGGGGGGGGGGGTCAAGTTATTGATGGCTACATAATGGTGCATTACCAAGAAAGGAACTAATAATCCAGAGCTAGGCCTCTGATACCATGGTAAAGTTTAAGAGGTAGTTATGATTTACAATATCAAAGGCTTTTCACAGGTCAATAAAGAGGCCAATTGGGAACTTTATTCTGACAAGGGCTTTATGGATTATATTGAGCAGCCTAATAATGGCATTGGCATCCATTCCCAAAAGAGTACCAAACTGGTAGGGATTTAATAATGTCAAGTTTTTCAAAGTAGAAATAGAGCAGTCAGTAAGCGATTTTTCAAATATTTTTGAAAATAAGTATCAAAAAGAAGGCACCAAACCAGGAAGGTTATGTAGCACCATCAAATGAAAATTTTTGAAAGCATCAGTAGATTTGATATTGGTCTGTAATTTAACTCAGTTGTCTTGCCCCTTTTGAGATGGCCTCACTCTTGCTTTGAGGATATCAGTAAAAATAAGACAGATTTGTTGAATAGCAGCGCTATGGGTAGAGCAGGGGGAGGGGGGCCCCCCCCCCCAACACTCATACCAAAGACTATTTCACTAATATGTTCCCAGCTGTGGTTTGAATTAGTGATTGCGATTGATTGTGAATGATTGTGATTGAAATGATTGAATTACGAATGTCTGTCGGGCTGACTGGCAAGATGAGTAGTGATAGGATAGCTGCTGATGCGACTTGGTGACATCTGTCTGGGTCTTTAGTAATTTTCTGGCAAGGTCGACACCAATTTACAGAAAGCAGATATTGAATTCGGTTGCAAGTGTGTAACCATCTTTGGAGATTTTTATCCATTTGTAATAATTATTATCCAGGTATCCAAGGATAGATCACCTTCAGTGTTCACCTGACCCAATACAAGATTTCAGACTTGGGCAAAAATTTTGTCGAATTAATTCAGTCAAAATCTACACGTGTGCTGGGACTTCCAGGCTATGCACTAGGAGTAAGCACAGTCAGAACCTAAAGAAAAGCATTCTCTGCCACATGTGGGATAGTACGAGATGGAGCGAAGAATGGCATTGAGCAGGGCAAGTTTATAGCAGTAAAAGGACAAATTTAACATGAAAGCAAGAGAGACAAAGGTAGTAGCAAGTTTCCAGTAAGGTCTTAAAATGAAACTTGCCCCATTTTTTTCCTGACAAGGCAATTCTTGAAGTTTTAGAGGTAAAGGTCACCCTTTCCCCACCAACCCAGGTATATTAAAGTGCAGAAAGATCACCTTTTAGTATGGCAAGTGAATGCAAGTCAGTCTACCAGAATTTAACAACAAAAAATTGTGCACTTTGTGGATGCATTTGGTCCAAGGAGAATATGGAGGAGGAATTTACAAGGACATGCCAGAAGAGTAGTCTTCTGGCCTATATGCAAGGAGAATTGGCCAATTCTGGGTGGATGATTGATGTACACACTTTAAATTCTGTATCCACTCTACAATTGTTAAATATTGGGCAGCAAGGAGAAGGGTGTACAGCAGCTGTGGCCACAAAATTACCAAGATGTAGATGGCAGAATTTAAGAAAGAAAAAATTGCCTAGAGGGTCTTCCTAGTTTGGTAAGGAGGGAGAGATGGTGGCAGGGACAGGACAATGCATGGGACATGTAATGAGGAAGCGAGAGATTTTTAGTCCAGAGAAAGAATCTCTCCAATCTGTGGCAGTCATCAAAAGGTAGCACCAAGCTGGGAAGACTAGCACCATCTGTCCATTATCTTGAATAATCTAAATATTAATGACTATACTAAAGAATAGAAGAAGAATAAAGAAGAATACTAAAATACTAAAGAATAAAGAAGACTATATTAAAGAATATTAAAGACTATACAAGAAAAAGAGATGGTGTGCAGTTTGTTAGTTTTAACAAGGCCCACGACCTTGCCAACATTCACAGAACATGACTGGGCAGATTTCCAAACTAACTTTTTTTTAAGGGGGAGAGGGGACGTGTGAAACAGAACAAGTAAAATGGCCTTGGCTGCAAGTTTGACAACTCCAATGTGGTTGAGAATCTACCAAAATTTCATTGGGTGATGTCTGATAGAAATAAAGAAGCATTTTATTTCTGGCACATTTCAGATAATTTAATAGAGGTAGACAAGGCACAAGGGCAGAACCAGAATACAGCACACTATTACTCATGTGATCAGGATATTACACTCAGAATTTTTTTTTTCTTTGTAAACATTTTAATAGAATCTTTTCCCCTCAGCAAGGGCAAGTTTATAGTCAAAAGTAAAGAGCTAATTAATGAACTATGGCAACAAGCCAAGTCTAGGATGCAACTGTCAATATTCTATTGATAAATGCCCAAACAGCAAGTTGTATACTAAACCACATTAGGTTGCAGCTGTGCATCTGGGAACCAGCTATAATCTGTGCATAATGTAGAGCAACAGCATCATTTGGATTGATGGCAGATTGGTTGAACTTTAGGTGCATACATGGTGTTGTCGGTTCAGCATATTTCCAAGCATTGTCCCACACCTAGAATGAAGAGTCAACTTTGTATAAAAATGCAGGTATTAAAGTACAGGTATATTTTAAACTTCACTAAAGGGAATGGTTTATGCAAGACTTTAGGAACTTTTATGAACTCATTTCTTGATTGAGAAAAAATGCACTTGTACAGTGGTAATTTTGAAGCACACCATTTAACCTTACCAGGTACTGGGTGAGTAAGTGTTTAAGGAGAAGGCTGGAAAAAAAGTTGCATAGTTAAGCATAAACAACTTTAGTAATAATTAAGCCAGTCTGGCAAGTCATATGGAAGGGATACCACCTTTACTGGGTATCAATAGACATGTACACAGGAGGCAGAGTCTTATAGCAGGTACTATTAAGAAAATAGCATCAAAATATTTTAACAATTAAAGTTGCCAAACTGAAATTTGGAAACAATCAAGCCACATCAATCTTTGTGATATTTGTAGATGTTCAGTAACCCCTTTCCCATCTTGGTAGGAAAAATATTAAGAGGGCAGTCTACTCTCTAGGCCTATGAATTTAAACCAACATTGAATAGCCAATTTTAGGGCATTTGGAAAATATAAAATTGGGAAGTCACATGGACAATAATACACTGAACTTTGAATCAAGAAAGGTGGGGAGGGAAGAAAAAAAAAAGTTGTGTTCAACATACCTTTTCACAGAAGTTCCGGGCTGTCCTATAGATTTCTTTAAATGTTTGACAGGTAGAATTTACGGGGCAGTAATTTGTCAAGCAGCTTCCTTTTGTTGGGCAATCACCCGTCATATTCAACCACCTGAAATTGTTGGTCCAATTGTCTGTGCAAGTGACATCGTTGGCACACGCAGTAAACCAAAGCTCACAATCAATGGCACACAGAGGGACTCCCCAGTATCTTTCCCGCCGCCACGAGCGATTTTCCTGCAGGGAAAATTTATTTAACGTTGCAAAAGGAACTAGCGAGCCAAATCTCTTACATGTCTAGACAAATTTATTTTTTGGTAAAAAAAAAAAAAAAAAAAAAAAAAAAAGCCACTATGCCATTTAAATGCTTAGAGGAAGTCACTTTCAGAATACCAAAATAAAAACTTTATAAAATAGCCTTTTAAGTTTTGCACAATGTTAAATTTTTAATGATTAAAAATAATTGTTTAAACATGTTTAAGTTATTAAAACAATGCAGAAACCCTAGTTAAATAAAAGTCCTTTAAAATATAGAATTTAGACATTCTGCAATACTTACCGACACGACCCATGGGCCAACATTGGGTGAACATTCGTAAAAGCAGTGATCGAGCATGAAATGCCGTTTACATTCCGAGGACATGGACTCTACTCGAGAACAGTGGTCATAATTGAAGTTGTAAGGACTAGACTCGTGAATAAGTCTAGTAGTATTCTCTGTACAGCAGGACCTATTCTTCCACTGATGACACTAAAAAAATCAAATAAAAAGAGGTACTTTCTGTTAAGCAATTTATCATTTAGGTAGAAAGGATATCAAGTTTGACTACTGTCAAAAGCTCTTTACAGCTAAAAGCATATTTTTGAAAGCTTCAGATTTTTTTTTTAATCTACTGTAGTGACAATATTGTACATTAAAAAGCAAGACGTTAAAAGAAATTATCCATACCGTAGTAAACAGACTGCCTTCTGGTCCTGGTGCACTTTAGTGATGTTTAGAATCTATACAAGTGTTTATTAGAGTATCCACATCTCTCTACTTCTGAGCCATGGTCATGGTCACGACCAACGTTAAGCAGAACATTCTAGGACAAAGATAAAAAACTAGGTAAAAGTCATCTATTGAAGTTTCTGGACTAGCTTGTCACGGACAAACTAGTATGTCTATAGACCTTACACAGTATACAAAATCACCAAAATAAACTTTAGTATAGCAAATGACTAAGTACAGTACATGTCTCGCACTCTCCGGAGCACATTATTAAGGTTCGAGCACATGCCAAGGACTTTACTTTCAAGTAGACGACATACCAGATTTAAGTAAATTCAAGTTGTCCTAACTAGTGTATATTCAAGAACTTTGTTTACACACTAAGTGCAAAAGTTCAATTAGTTTTAAGTTTTTTTTAACCTAGTAATAGTTATGGACTTCTAGGTAGTATAGCAAACTTTTACACTTTCAGGTTATAAAAAGGTAATTTTGCTTTCAAATTAAAGTAAACAAAATGTTATTTTCAACAGCAACAATCTAGGGTTTATACTTTACCATAGGACCATTTGTTAGTCAAAGTTACGAAATTCACATCAATTTTGAGACATTAAAAGATTTTTTGGTAGAGAAATAGTTTAATCAATAGTTCACAGCATCAATATTTTGCTAGCATTCTCTGGGGAGGAATAAGACAACTTAATAAATAATGGCCAGTCGAGGTTTAGACCATAGATGCACAGATTCAAGAAGTGGATTAAAAGGTAGTCAACGATTAGGAACATCACGATTTAATTAACAATAGAACGCTTCACTCTATTTCTCATTGTACTTTATTTGAAGTCTGAAAATTATATGGGAAAGCTGTGGCAGTGTGAGGTGCAAAGTTTGATGGCAATACTTTGGCCATGTTTGAGAACAGATTTTCAAAGTCTGGAGAAAAAGAGTAACTCCAGACAAGCCGCCGGCTTCTGGGCCATGTCGAGACTACTAGAGATGGTGGCTCCCTTGGGGAAGTCCTTTCTACACCAATACCACAAAGTTTCCCCCAAACGAATATAAAACCCAATTGTATCGCCAAGACACCGCGGACACCATACAACGAATCTCAAAGACATCAAGCAGTTTGAAACCACACCTCCCCGCCGCCTTTCATTACCTGACGAAGGTCAAGGGAGTGTGACGGAAAGCTGCCATCATTAACACCGGTAGTGTGGAGCGGTCCATAGAATTACCCCAATCACCCCAAATCAGGCCAAAACTACCCAAATCGTCCTAGCATTACGTAAGTAATGAAGAAATATGGCATATTTACTTACTATAATGTTGGTGCTACACATAGAACATGATCAAACCTATTTTTACTCTGAAATAATCTAATTTCATAACGAAATTAGACGTAAATATGTGAGAGGTGACGCCATAGGAAGTCGACGGTCCAAGCGACAATTGTGCGGAGCGACTTATCCAAGAAATATGGTCGCCAGGAGAGTGTTTGCTGCCATATCAGCCTCCTGTACACAGTGATCCAGTCCTTTTCGTTCATTGAACACCGAACCCTACACGCCCTCTGATATATTGCTTAATTAACAAATATTCACAAATAAAGATTATATTTGTATATGTTATCAGAAAGGCAGATATAAAATAGTTTTTGTGAATCCATCACAAAGATTATACCTTATTAGAGAGGAAAAATATTCATACTTTAAACAAGGCTTCATGGCCGACGCTCTCCTTACCGATATGGGAACTATGACCTTCCGAAGATCAATGTTAATTTAATCTAGATATTGTAATAAACGAAGTTTTCTATGTCATCATAAAGACATAAATATAAGCTGCATGTTAATACTTTGGCATAAATATAACTGAATTGAAAGTTAAGATATATGCCTTTTTATAGTTACTTGATGGCTCGCTCAGGGAGTGTGAAGGCCTCCACACAAGCCAATCAATTTTATAATTACTTTGCATATATGCAAAGTAGCGCCATAGGTCTTTATGTCAGAATAAAGCCATGTAGACGATAATGTAACTACATTTCAAGGAAAACATATCTTAATATAATTATTAAATGAATGCAAAGTTATGGTTAAATAAATAGCCAATACCACACAATCGCCGGTGTCCGGACACATGAATAGTCGCATTAGGTGAAAGGAAATGTACCCAACCATTTCCATTTACCCAACCAGTTTGTGCACCCTATACTCATCCTCTGTGCGGTAATTTATTGTGCATCCCATACTCATCTTGTTACCAGTAGTTTGTGCAACCCATACTCATCCTGTGACCCGTAATTTATTGTGCATCCTGTAACGTAAAGTATGGTGACAAATAAACAAAGACACTAAGATACTATATATATATTTGGTCGAATATACAGAAGTACACAGGTGATACTTTGGTGTGAGTTGAGCACACTGAGCGTCGGTACAGTATCTCGCAAGTGTCTGCTCTAGACCACACTTGAAAGTAGACTAGCCAATGTTCGATGAAGATTGATGAAGATTAAGCCACCCAAAAGGTGGCACGGGCATGAATAGCCCGTAAGTGGTGGCCCTTTTAAGCCATTACCAGTATCAAGAGCTGATACTGGAGATCTGTGGAGGTGCGAATGCACCCTGCATGACGGGAGATGTCTCCCTTATGAATGTGTTAAGATGAAGATGAAGCAACCCAAAAGGTGGCACGGGCATAAATAGCCCGAAAGTGGTGGCCCTTTTAAGCCATTACCAGTATCAAGAGCTGATACTGGAGATCTGTGGAGGTGCGAATGCACCCTGCATGACGGGAGATGTCTCCCTTGTGAATGTGTTAAAATGAAGATGAAGCCACCCAAAAGGTGGCACAGGCATGAATAGCTCGTAAGTGGTGGCCCTTTTGAGCCATCACCAGTATCAATAGATGATACTGGAGATCTGTGGAGGTGCGACTGCACCCTGTGTGACGGGAGATGTCTCCCGGACCAAATGGTGACCAGATGGTGTGTGTCCAGATCCTAATGGTGAGCCAATGTTCGCTACACCGCTGCTTATATTGCTTGGGCAACACCTCACCGTGTTGCCCGGGCAACGCCTCACCTCATTCATCTCCAAAGGTTGACAGGAATATTAACACTATATTTGGAGCGAGTATATTATTGGGATAATCTACTCGCTACAGAACTCCCCCTCCCAGGGGATGAAAGGAAAAAATAATTGATCAAGGAACTTAGCTGGTCGGTGAATTGTACGCCCTGCTCGCGTTACATAACCATCAAAGTTAACTTCCTCCTCTTCGCTGATGTCATCTAACTGGGGTCGTAGGAGGATCCTGTGCTGGGAGGTCGTCCGTCGTCGTAGGAGGGTTGTGGTGCAGCTGGTAATTGGGGTCGAAAAGTGAACTGCGTAGTCGGCGGATGTGTCTCTGGATTTAGCAGTGTCGCAGACGTTGAGACGAAGCCTGGAGCAGAGCTGAGTGAGGCCGGAGTCGTGGAGCTCAATGTGGGAGAGCGTGGCGGCTCGATTGAGATTTGTGAGTGTCTAAACTCGGGGAGCGAGAGCGTGGCGGCTCGATGCGGTCGTAGTCTGCTGTCTGCTCTGTGTCTAAGCTGTAGCGTCTTGGGTTGATTAGGACTGTACACGCCGAGTACTACATTGTTGACTGTGGAAATTGTAGTCTGGTACCAAAAGATGTAGGCAGTGTGTGGACAAGCTCGGTGTAGCAGGAGAGAAGAATGTGCATAATTGTTGCGTCCTTGGGTCGCTGGTGGAGCATTTAGATCCGGGGCGGATGGGCTCGGGCACCAGGACATTAGGAGGTAATGTAGGCACGTAGTTAGGACAACGAGGTAATCACTGCTAGAGCTGAATTGTCCTGGAGGCGACGAAGAGTCGGAAACGCAAGCTGTAAGTCCTGTATTGCACAAAGGGCTTGAGTCGGCTGAGTATCAAAATGCAGTGAACGGGTAAATGAATCTGATGACAGAGCAGCTGTCGTGGGCGTAGGACAAGCAGTGCTCTGGCAGCGACGGAGAGTCGGCAGGACAAGCTGTAGATCCAGCATGATGTAATCATTGATGAGGCTGTCAGATGAGTGAGTAACGATCGTGGAGCAGCAAGCCGTAGTAGATGAAACTGCAGAGATGGACGCGATGAAAATCATAGCTGTGGCGAGGGTGTTGGCAGTATTCCATCACAGCAAACAGTAGCACTAGAGGTCCAGTGAGAGTCCATGTTGTAGTCCATCGTGGCTGGGTATAGTCGAAACTTCGTGAAGGTCGAAAATAGCCTCCATCTGCATGAACCAAAATTCTGGCTCATCTGCGTTGTATGCTGGGAACCTGGTAGATAAATCCATGACGAAGATCTAGTTTGTGACTAGGTGTTCTTTTTCACTCACTGGGTCACCAATGTAACGGTTCTATTGTTACGTAAAGTATGGTGACAAATAAACAAAGACACTAAGATACTATATATATATTTGGTCGAATATACAGAAGTACACAGGTGATACTTTGGTGTGAGTTGAGCGCACTGAGCGTCGGTACAGTATCTCGCAAGTGTCTGCTCTAGACCACACTTGAAAGTAGACTAGCCAATGTTCGCTACACCGCTGCTTATATTGCTTGGGCAACACCTCACCGTGTTGCCCGGGCAACGCCTCACCTCATTCATCTCCAAAGGTTGACAGGAATATTAACACTATATTTGGAGCGAGTATATTATTGGGATAATCTACTCGCTACAATCCCATACTCATCCTGTTACCGGTAGTTTGTGCAGCCCATACCCATCCTGTGACCTGTAATTTATTGTGCAACCCATACTTATCCTGTGACCTGTAGTTTATTGTGCAGCTAATACTCATTCTGTGAGTCATAGGACATTGCGCAACCCTTTCTCATCGTGTGAATCTTTGTTTACTTTGCTCTCCATATTCATCCTCTGCGCGATAGTTTCTTGTGCAACCCATACCCATGATGTGAGTGGTAGTTTATTGTGTACCCTATATTCATCCTGTGAGTATAGGGTACACAATTCTTGTTTGGATTCTTGTAATGTTATTTGTCTATTTGTAGTCACAGTATTTGTGCGCCCCCTGAGGGACTTGAATTAGAGGGGGGTTGAAATAGCCTAAGCTACTCTATCCCTTTGAGATGTATTTATTGCTTATCTCAATAAACATACTTGAACTTGAACTTGGGTACACAATGAGTTCATTTGTACTCCATACTCATCATCAAGAAGTGTATTTTACCAGCATTGTAATATAAATTAAGAATAAAAGCTTAACTGGATTACGGACCCATAATCAAAATAAGAGTCATCACTAATTATCATGACAAATTCTCTAGGCTACACTTCCGCCTTCGACAAGCTGCCGCCGGATGTGGGTATAGTTTATTGTACACCCCCGCACCCCCAGTCCTGGAAGGGCGGGCATTGGGATGTGGACATGTGTACCATTATCCCCCCCCCTCACACACACACACTCCTCTCCTGTTAATAATAATACTAATAATAATAAAAATTAAAAATAATAACGTTAATAAATATTATAATTAAAACACTTACTGTAATACCCTAGTGCTTGAATGAAGGTGAAGGAAAGACCCAATAAATGTGTAAGTGTATTAAAAACCAAATTTTCGTTGGGTGAGCTGGCAGGTGAGCACCACCTGCCAGCTCACCCAGTAATGAACATCACCTGCACACTGCACCGAACCACTTGCCAGCAGGTGCAGAAGTACGATGGAAAGAGCAAAGTATACAATATTTCAAGTATAATATTGAAGATATATTTAGGATTTAATGTTTTCCTATAAAGTTTCAATAATACCTTTAATTGATTTTTTGTATTATTTTCTACCACAGACGTGGCCACACATTAACAATGCTAACCAGCATATATACATTTTCTTCAGTCCGCCATGGACTCTAACCCTTTCCACTACCGCCCACAAGATGGGTATAGGGTGCATAATATAAGAACTAAACTAACTAACTCCATTGATAGGGTTAGAGATTTGTTAAACATATAGTTCAGGGATTTATTGAACAATCAACCACATAAGGTGATTGTAGTGTTTTTAAAATGCTAGGCTAAGCTACATACGTAAATACATAAATACACAGATTTACGTATGCCCTACATAAAGTGTTCGATGTGTCTTTTACATAGTGTCATTAACGTGCATTTACAAAGGTGAAATTGAATTCTGACCAGCTTCCACATATACTTTATACACATACATATACACACACAGACGTATGCGTACATATACATATATATACATACATATATACACACATACATACACATATATTTGTCTCTTTTACTCTGACAAGGTGAGATAACTGATAGAGAAACTAGTGTGCAATTAAGCACTTAATCACTGAAGGTGATTAAGGTGCTTTCACAAGCTCAGGTTATAGAGTTACATCACATACATTCATTGTATAATTGATACGTTACATGGTCAATCTAGGGTACAAGTTCAATATATCATCAAGTGTTCCAGTACTCAAATAGTAATTACACAGTTCAGCATACCTTAGCCCAGGAGGGCGAAAGTCAGTCAGTATGGGACATTCTACAATATAATGTTCAAGGGAGTGCATATTTTCTCTTTCACAAAGTTGACACATTGTGTACTCGACATTTGGGTTTTGAGAAAGCTGCCAGATACGTCTATATCCCAAGCGTATTATGGCCACTATAACATCACATTGCTGGGTTCTTGTTCCATTAATCCTGTATGTGAATGTCTCCGCACGATATCTATCATAATATTTAATGCTACAATTTTCAGGTCTTTGTGAATTTGTTAGGTCGGTGAGATTTTCATTAGATGTTTGCTTAAGTATTCTCTTTGTCACTGCTAATGAAACACCCATATAAATTTCTACCACTGGTTTTCTACAGGCTGTCTTTGCAAGCATATCAACAGTGTCATGCCTTGAGATGCCAACATGTGATGGTATCCATAGGAATTTAATTTCAAATCTCTTTTCTTTGGCAGCTAAAATATTCATTCGAATATCACTGACTATTTTCTGGGTGTCACTACTATGTGCGTTCAATACCAGGAGTGCACTCTGCGAATCATGGCCCACTGCCTTTTGACGAAAGGCGGTGGAGTTTCTGACGGGGGAAGGAAGAGACAATTGCGCATCGCGTCCCGCAGGCGTGGTGCGGCCAGCCTGGGTGGCATAAAAGGCGCGGGAAGTCAGGTCCCGCTCTCACTCCCTCTCCCGACCAGGTCCAAGATTCACGAAGCGGCTCCACGCTCAGCACCACGCCTCATCGACACGTGGGCCAGTACCCTTACCACTTCTACGTTTTGTTTACTGTGTACACGGGATTTCTCAAGCAATCGGACTCCCTCTCCGCTACTATGGTCCCACAACTGATATTCTCCGATCCTTTGGGGCCTTCCACATCCCAGGCCGGTACCGCAGGGGCCCCCTGCCCTACCCAGCAAACCCTAAGGTAAGAGAGTTTCCTGTACAAGTTAGTCAGGACTACCCCCAGTGCTGGCGTGTGTTTGCGCCGTCCCTCGCGGCCCGTTCGTTCCGCTTAGCTAGTTCCCTAGGGCCTTCCGCCTGCTTGCCTCCCTGGGGTTGCTGGCGTTCCTCCAGGTCGGGACTGGTGCGCTGGTTATCTGCGGCGACTTCATGTGGCCTGGTTTCGGTGGTCCTGTGCCCTGGGGCCCGGCCCTATTGCGTGCTCGGTGGACCATTCGTCCCAGGTGTGCCCTCCCCGGTTTGCTGTGCCCCTAGGCTTGCCCTAGGGGCCATGTTTCGCCCGCGCCTGGCCGTGCGTGCGCGGCCAGGCTCCTTCTGTGGTCTGGCATCGCCCTCTGTGGCGACGCCACGCGGCGGTTTCCGGGGTTCTGAGCCCTGGGGCCCAATCCCGGTAGGCGGCGCCCACGTGGCTTTGAGCTCGGTGAAGCACTCGCCCCAAGGATGCCCTTCGTTTCCTTCCCCGTCCCAGGCGTTTTCCCCGGAACCTGGTTTGTTGCGCCCTCTTGGCTTGGCCCTAGGGGCCAGGGTTCGTGATGCACTTGGACGTGCGTGACCGGCCAGGTTCCCTGCGAGCGTCCTGGCGTCACCCTGGTGGCGACGCCTCCTGGCCGGGTTTTTTAGTTGTCTTTGTCCCTAGGGCCCGACCCTAGGGGCCCATGCCAAGGTCGGCATCACCCACGTGGCATGGAGCTCCAGGAGCGCTTGCCTCGGGCTGTGTTCGCTTCCTTCCTGTCCTTCTCCCTTTTCGCCCTCGGGCAGGAGACGCCCTTGTGGCGGCGGTGCCCCGGTGGGTAGGCCCAACACTTGCTTGTTATTGGCTGACTTGCGTCAGCCGGTGTCGTCCGGCATGTTCTTCTGATGTTTGTCTGGACGGTGATGCCCTGCTTGTTCGTCCCAGTTGTTTGTCCGTCCGGTGTTGCTCGTTTTGTCCGTATCTAGGCGTTTTGCCTGGCTGGGGTAGATCAGCCTGTTCGTTCCTAGACGTTAGTCTGGCTGGTGTAGCACAGCCTGTTTGTCCCTGTAGTTTGTCTGGCTGGTGTAACCCAGCCTGTTCGTCCTAGACGTTTGTCTGGCTGGTGTAGCCCAGCCTGTTCGACCTAGACGTTCGTCTGGCTGGTGTAGCCCAGCCTGTTCGTCCTAGACGTTTGTCTGGCTGGTGTAGCCCAGCCTGTTTGTCCTAGAAGTTTGTCTGGCTGGTGTAGCCCAGCCTGTTTGTCCTAGAAGTTTGTCTGGCTGGTGTTGCCCAGCGTATTCGTCCCTAGACGTTTGTCTGGCTGGTGTAGCCCAGCTTGTTCGTACTAGACGTCTGTCTGGCTGGTGTAGCCCAGCCTGTTCGTCCCTAGACGTTTGGCCGCTTGGTGTAGCCCAGCTTGTTCGTCCCAGTTGTTGTCTGGCCGGAGTAGGCCAGCTTGTTCGCCCCAGACGTTTGTCTGGCTGGTGTAGCCCAGCTCGTTTGCCCAGACGTTTGTCTGGCTGGTGTAGCCCAGCTCGTTCGCCCAGACGTTTGTCTGGCTGGTGTAGCCCAGCTCGATTCGCCCCAGACGTTTGTCTGGCTGGTGTAGCCCAGCTCGATTCGCCCCAGACGTTTGTCTGGCTGGTGTAGCCCAGCTCGTTCGTCCCAGACGTTTGTCTGGCTGGTGTAGCCCAGCTCGTTCGCCCCAGACGTTTGTCTGGCTGGTGTAGCCCAGCTCGTCGCCCAGACGTTTGTCTGGCTGGTGTAGCCCAGCTCGTTCGCCCAGACGTTTGTCTGGCTCGTGTAGCCCAGCTCGTTCGTCCCAGACGTTTGTCTGGCTGGTGTAGCCCAGCTCGTTCGCCCCAGACGTTTGTCTGGCGGGTGTAGCCCAGTTCGTTCATCCCAGACGTTTGTCTGGCTGGTTTAGCCTGCTTGTTCGTCCCAGTCGTTCGTCTGGCTGTTGAAGCCAGTCTGTTCGTCCCAGTTGTTTGCCTGGCTGGTGTAACCCAGCTTGTTCTTCCCAGTCGTTTGTCTGGCTGTTGAAGCCCAGCGTGTTCGTCCCAGTTGTTTGTCCGGTCGGTGTAGCTCAGCTTGTTTGTCCCAGTCGTTTGCCTGGCTGGTGTAGCCCAGCTTGTTCGTCTCAGCTGTTTGTCTGGCTGGCGCAGCCCTGCTTGCTCGTCACAGACGTTTTGTCTGGCCGGTGGAGCCCGGCTTGTTCGTACACGGATGTTCAGTCTCATCCGGTGATGGTGTAGCCCGATCTGTTCGTACCCAGTCGTCTGGGATGGCCGGTGTATCCCGGCTTGTTCGTACCCAGTCGTTTGGGCTGGCCGGTGTATCCCGGTTTGTTCGTCCCCAGGTGTTTGCTGGCCCCGGTGTCCCACGTTATGTTCGCCCCAGCCGTTTGGCCTGGTCGGGGTAGACCGGCCCGTTTGTACCTTTACGTCTCGTCCACTCGGTAGCCGCCTGTTGTTCCTGCACGTACACGTTCCCTCCTGTTTCCCTGTCCTGTCCTCCAGCGCAGGCGCATGCCGTCGGGCGGTCTGTCCGCTTGGGTGGGCTATGTTATGTTATTATCTTTTATTTAAGTTTCTAAATTAATTATTGCATTGTTCAGCTTAGTTATGCCTTGTATTTACTTACTATTCCTCTAGCAGCGTTAATGCAGTGTCCATTGCTGTGGGATACTCAACTAATTTTGTTTCACTTTTGAGAATATTATTGCTAGGCTAGCCATTCTCCCTTGATTAATACTGTTTTAATAACCATTCCATCCCTTGAACATTACAGTTTTACGCTATCCAAACCATACCATGCACATTACTGCTTAACCTACCATCCTATCCCTTGATTAATCCCGCTTTAAGCTACCAAATCTTCCCATGATTACCACTGTTTCTTTTATTTGTTCAGCTTATATGCAAGTACATTATATTACGGTCTTATTCTATTATTAGAATATATTATTCCCCTCCCGTTCTCACTGTTCTGTTCTACTCCTCCAGGGTAGGCGCATGCCGTAGAGCGGTCTGTCGGTTTGGGTGAGCTACGCCATGTTATCATTTATTTAAGTTCCCTAAATTATTTTATTACTTTGTTCAGCTTTCAGTTATGCCTTGTATTTACTTACTATTCCTGTTGCAGCGTTAAGGCAGTGTCCATTACCGTGGGATATGCAAATAATTTTGTTTTCACTTTTGAGACTATTATTGGTTTACTCTAGACCATCTATTCCATGAATAAGTACTGTTTAATTAACCAATCTATCCCATGAACTTTACAATTTTAATCTATCCAAACTATACCATGCATATATTACTGTTCAACCTAACCATCCTATACCTTGTATAGTCCTGCTTTAATCTACCCAAATTATCCATGATTATCACTGTTTACTCTTTTATTTGTTCAGCTTAAATACAAGTATATTATATCTTTTATTTGTTCAGCTTAAATACAAGTATATTATAATACGGTCTTAAGCTATTTACTTGTTCAGTTTCAGTTTGTCTTGTATTTACTCCGCTATTTATTCTCTGTTTCTAGCACTGCTTACGCCTCATGCCTTTCTTACTGTTTTGGCCTCGCTATGTTATTTATATTATTTAAGTTTCTAAGATTAATTTGTTACATAGTCCAGCTCCAGTTATGCCCGGTATTTACTTAATAACACTGTTGCAGTGTTAAAGCAGTGTACATTTCTAGTGGGATACTCAAATAATTTTGTTTTTACTTTTGAGATTATTATTGTTTGAATTCTTCTATACTATACCACGATTAATACTGTCTTAATATAAACAAACTATACAATGAGTAATACGGTCTTATTATAACCAAACTATACCATGAATATTACTGTTCAATCTATACATGAATATTACTCTCTTAATCTATTTTAACTGCTCAGAGTTTATTACATTGGTTTTATTACGATAGCATTGGCTATGTCCGGTATTCTCAATCACTATGGACACTTAACTTTACCTTGCTTTTGTCTACTTGTGTATGTGACGGTTGCCGGTGCGGCAGCTGGGCCTCCCTGCCTGTTTTCCCCCGTTAGACCTGTCGATGCTTACTTTTTCATTTTCCGCAGTGGCGAGAAGCCGGATCACGCAGCAACTGCAACACGGAAGAGGGCTCGGGCGACGTCGCGTGAGGACAACAGCGCAGTGGGGTGAGGACGCAGCCGGCCTTCGCTTCGCCTCCCCCCCTCGGGGGCCTCCTCGGGCGGCTCTGATGTGCACGGCGACCACACTTCCCAGAGGCCACTGCCGGCAAAGCGGCGGGTGGCACAGCGTCGCAGCCTCCACCTTTTTCGGCCGACGATTGGACGACGCTGCAGGCGCCCATCGCGCAGGCTCGGGGGCCCTCTCATGTCACAAGCCTTCAGGGCATGGGAACCACCGAGGCAGACCCTGCCGCGGCTGCTACAGCCGCCCCTGCCCCCCACCTTCACCGACCGTCGCCCACGGGCCAAGGCCAGGGGGCATAAGTCGAGGCGATGTGCGAGCTCCTCCAGTTTGTCCTCCTTCCTTCCTAGTTTTGTAGCGTAGTTGCTCTGCCTCCCTGAGGTTTCCCTCGCGGCCAGCGGGCACTCGCCCTTCGGGGGGGGGGGGTCCGGCCTGCTGGCCTGCGGGGTGGGGGTGCAGCGCCCGTCCCCAAGTGTTCCGCTGTCCGCAGCTACTACTTTGACTTTACAGACATTCTACTAGTAAGCCCTACCTTGTCAGGTAATTCCTTCCTTGGCGGCTCGGCCTCTGGCCTGGGGTTATTTTCTTCTCCAAATACATATCAGGCTTCCCCAGTCACTATGTTTTCTGCCGCCTGATTATTCTCCAGCTAGGGTTTCCCTTATGTTATGTTGTTCACTTTGGTGTCCTGTTATACTTAGTATTAGATTTGTTACATTCGCCTCACTGCTAATTCTAGACATTAGGACATTAGGTTTCTGCAGAGTTTGTTACTAGGCTATAAGATTACGTTTTACTACGGGTGTACAATTTAAGATGTTTCGTGTACTTCGCGTTAGCCACGGCTATGTTATACATTTGTTAAGTCCTATTTAAAAGCCTGTTTTACTTCTGCAGAATTATTTATCATGTCAATAAAATTACGCCCCCAAGGCTTGGTGTCTTCCTTCCCCTGATCAGAAAATGGCCCACTGCCTTTTGACGAAAGGCGGTGGAGTTTCTGACGGGGGAAGGAAGAGACAATTGCGCATCGCGTCCCGCAGGCGTGGTGCGGCCAGCCTGGGTGGCATAAAAGGCGCGGGAAGTCAGGTCCCGCTCTCACTCCCTCTCCCGACCAGGTCCAAGATTCACGAAGCGCCCACCCTCCTCCCCCTTTCTGCTGGCAGCCAGTTCTCACGGTTCTGACTACGTCAGTCGTTGTTCCTCACGTTTTCCTCCCGTTTCACTGGGGATGGGTGGGGGGGTGCAGCGCCCGTCCCCAAGTGTTCCGCTGTCCGCAGCTACTACTTTGACTTTACAGACATTCTACTAGTAAGCCCTACCTTGTCAGGTAATTCCTTCCTTGGCGGCTCGGCCTCTGGCCTGGGGTTATTTTCTTCTCCAAATACATATCAGGCTTCCCCAGTCACTATGTTTTCTGCCGCCTGATTATTCTCCAGCTAGGGTTTCCCTTATGTTATGTTGTTCACTTTGGTGTCCTGTTATACTTAGTATTAGATTTGTTACATTCGCCTCACTGCTAATTCTAGACATTAGGACATTAGGTTTCTGCAGAGTTTGTTACTAGGCTATAAGATTACGTTTTACTGCGGGTGTACAATTTAAGATGTTTCGTGTACTTCGCGTTAGCCACGGCTATGTTATACATTTGTTAAGTCCTATTTAAAAGCCTGTTTTACTTCTGCAGAATTATTTATCATGTCAATAAAATTACGCCCCCAAGGCTTGGTGTCTTCCTTCCCCTGATCAGAAAACAGTATATAAGTCGACTGCCTTTGTGTTTTAAAAATTCAGTGGCAAGGTATATGCCTGCAAGTTCGGTTTGAGTTGTACTTGCCCAATCATTGACGCGCTTCATTCATGTATGTACGAGAGAAGATTGTTCAAATATATTACATGCACATCCGGTACATCGTCCACCTTCTTCTACAGAACCGTCGGTATAGCACTGATACACATCGTTACCCATACTCTGAGTACTTTCAGTGATGCTTCACAGTGTTAACTGTTTTAATAATGTAGAGTGTACATTATCTTTCTTGGGTGCATTTACAAAATCAACTGCTAGATCCAAGTTATCCCATGGAGTAATTGGTTGATTAATCGTTAATTGAGTTGGGTACATATTTAATATTTTGATGGAGTTGGCTACCTTGTAGAACCAAAATGCATTCACGCCGAAAACTGTGCTAATAGACAAAATTATGTTAGAGATATGGGTCTATAATTATCTGAGTGTGCTTTGGGGATGTGAACAATGACACTGTCCAATCATCAGGTAATACTCCTTCACTTAAACTCATTCTGTACAACACTAAAAGTGGATTACCTGGTACTTGTGAGACTAATCTCAGTAAACTGTAAGTAATACCGTCCTCTTCAGGAGCAGTTGACTTATTTGATTGTGCTACACAGCCTTCCCGGCTTGGTGCCTTCTTTGGTAATTACTTATCAAAGGCAGCTCCATACGAGGAGCTGCCTCGTATGGGTCAATAAGTCTTTTGCAGTTACCTTCATTCTTATGTTCTTACTTACATTTACTGAACTTTATCATCATCATCATTTACAGAAAGAAATTAACATAAAAAGTAGTCATTTTAATACACAAAACAGAAGTAGATATTATGTAAATTATGATGCAGGATAGGATCACTATTAAGAACTTAATTATAAACCACAATATGTTTTATATCGTCAGAAATTCTGAAACATACCATATATTTTCAAATATTTACAATTAAAGTATTTATTTAGGAAATAAGTATTTTAGTTACCCTAGTTAGCTCTGAGAACACACATTCTTGCAGCAAGAATTTCTTCCCACTAATCTGAGCGATGCTAATGAGACCAGTCTCGACCCACTGGACAGGTCATGAACAACAATCAACTACAGCACCATCTATGTCAGAAGATATTCAAAATATTCTTGATGTCATTCAAATTGTCAATACGAGAACAGAATACATAAGTTGAGTGATGTCAAAGGAATTATATTGACTGACCGAGCCCCATTGTAAATATCCGTGGCTTCCTGACCATAAAGGTACCGACGCGGTCGAGGGTAAGAGACCGGATGTACCCATATACCTATGAGGCCATCAAAAATAGTGAGTCACGCCAAACAAAAAGAAGTACTGGTAAACAGGTCAGACACAACCAGTACTATGATGATGCTAAACTGAAAGAGCTTAAATCAATTGCTAGACAGACAGGTAAAGCATATAAGAGCCTTAGAACTCCTCAAATGTTAAAACTGTTTCAGGCCGCGCTTGCAGCGGCAAGGGAGAGAATGATTGAACTGAGACAAAATGAATGGGAGGGTTTTGTTAGTGGACTTAACCTGCATACTCCCCTGGGCAAAGCCTGGAAAGGCATAAACAAAATTATTGGTAAAAACAGTAGACAAGTTTCACACTCAAACCCGCTACAGAAAGCCAATCAGTTAATTGCAAAATGGGCTCAGGTTTCCAGCCTTGGAATGCTACCAGCTAGCACTGGGGAGAAATTGCAGGCGAGGTCCACAGACAGAAATTCTCTCATAAATTTCATGTTGAGCAAGCAACATGATGAATGTGATGTTCCATATACAGATTATGAATTGGATGCAGCCCTCTCCAGGGGCAGTAGCACTGCTCCTGGTGAGGACGGTATCACCTATGATATTCTAAGACTCCTACATCGTGTACCCGGTAACCCATTATTAGAATTGTTTAATGCCAGCTATGTCTCTGGGCAGTTGCCTGTATCATGGACCACCAGTCTTACGGTACCTGTACCAAAGCCTGGCCAACCTGATGCTTTCCGTCCCATCTCACTGACCAGTTGCATGTGCAAAACCTTTGAGAGAATGGTGCTTAATAGATTATTGTATAGAGTTAAAGAGCACATGTCACCTGATATCAATGGTTTCACACATGGTAAAAGTGTACACAACTGTATCACAACCTTTCTTACTGTTCATGGAGATAAAAGGCACAAGTACACAACATTTCTTGATTTAAAAAATGCCTTTGATATTGCTAATAGGGAAGTGATTATGTATGAATTAGCGAGAATGGATATAGGGGGACATTTATTACAGTGGATACGAGGCTATCTTACCAACCGGAAGTCCTCTGCGCTGTTCCAAGGCTACAAGAGTGAAACTAAAGTAATGCAACTAGGCACCCCACATGGAAGAGTACTTAGTCCTACCTTGTTTAATGTTCTAATTAATGCTTTACTAAAATCAATCCCAACTAGTCCGGCAAACATCACTATCAGCTATGCAGATGACATCCTTGTGCATACTAAAACCCATCGCAAAATGCAAACAGTCTTAAATTGTATACATACAGCTTGTGAGAGCCTTGGTCTTGTAATCAACGCTGCTAAAACTAAGGTATTTAACAGACAAATTGGCAACCGCAAAAGTGGACCACGAAAACTTAAGATAGACAACATACCAATAGACTATGTCTCTTCTTTCAAATACCTTGGTGTCTCTGTCCCTTGTACCTCAACTGCAGTCAATAAGTTACATCAACAATGTAGAGACAGACTCAAGGCTCTCAGAACTGTAGTGGGGTACAGCCCGAAATATGGTGTTAATATTAGAATAGCAAGAATGATGTATTTAGCGTATATAAGGTCTCTGATAGACTATCATGCACCAGCTTTGGTCCTGCAGAATGGCAAAAGTATTGATAGACTGGAAAAAATGCAAAATGAAGCACTCAGAATTATACTTGGCTGTCCTATAACTACCAAAGTTCTCAACATGCGGAAAGAATTAAATATACTTAGCATTAGAGATAGAATATTTGAAATTAATCTTATGATGGGACTAAAGCTGCTGCGTGATAACAAAAACAACATTGTGTCAGTTGCACTGTTAGAACACATACGAAATGGAACTAGCGAGTCTAAATGGATTCAAAGAACTGCCACTCATATTAAAATGATGGGACTGCACGATGTATATACAGATGAAAGAGTACAGCCCTTCCTTCCACCCTGGCAGATAGTACCTTTTGACATCCTGACCCCTGCATACCCCACCAAGAAACTAATCACAAGCAACCCTCATGCTCAGCTTGCTGCTAAATTAAGCACCATAGAACACATTCACAATATACAAGCTGAAAACAACATTGCACAGACCATACACACTGACGGATCACTCAATACAGCTACAGGGAGGGCAGGAAGTGCTGTTATTGCTCATCAGCCCGATGGCAGCACAATTCAAAGAAATATCCGAATTAGTAACTGGGCGTCCACAATGCAAGCCGAGTTGGTAGCGATACTGGTAGCACTCGAAATTATTGACAACACTGAAGTAGACAGCTTAATTATTTCTGACTCCCTATCCTCACTACGAGCAATAAACAGTTTGCAATCAAGTAATAACGTGCTTGTCTTGGAAGCTAGACGTAGATATATAAGAATACTTAGCAAGAGGGTAAATATAAAAATGTTGTGGATTCCTTCTCACATTGGCATGCAGGAACATGTCAAAGTTGACGCCCTTGCTAAGGCTGCAGTAAATAAAGACAGTATTGAATGGAATCTTGAGTTATCAAATAGGTCCCTTAAAAGTGTCATTAGACGAGAACTGCTAGATGGATTTGAAGAAAGTAGAACAGTGCAAACTGGAACTAGCAGGTCCATCGTTCATCACAATGAAATGTGTGAAATAAAACATGTGTATGGGGCAAGTAACAAAGTCAGTAGACTAACAGATGTTGTCACAGCTCGTATAAGACTTGGCTACAAGTATCTCTGGCAGTTCGGCTTGACATTATATATATATATATATATATATATATATATATATATATATATATATATATATATATATATATATATATATATATATATATATATATATATATATATATATATATATATATGTCGTACCTAGTAGCCAGAACGCACTTCTCAGCCTACTATGCAAGGCCCGATATGCCTAATTAGCCAAGTTTTCATGAATTAATGTTTTTTTCGACTACCTAACCTACCTAACCTAACCTAACCTAACTTTTTCGGCTACCTAACCTAACCTAACGTATAAAGATAGGTTAGGTTAGGTACGGTTGGTTAGGTTCGGTCATATATCTACGTTAATTTTAACTCCAATAAAAAAAAATTGACCTCATACATAATGAAATAGGTAGCTTTATCATTTCATAAGAAAGAAATTAGAGAAAATATATTAATTCGTAAAACTTGGCTTATCAAGCAAATTGGGCCTTGCATAGTTGGCTGAGAAGTACGTTCTGGCTACTAGGTACGACATATATATATATACACACATATATTTATAATATACACACACACACTCATCCTAGCGCAGTAATTTATTGTGCAACCCATACCCATCCTGTTACCAATAGTTTGTGCAACCCATGCTCATCCTGTTACCTTTAGTTTATTGTGAAACCCATAGTTGACAGAACTATTATTATTATTCACTATGATGAAGTTGCACACTTAACGCCTGAATATATATTTTGCTTGTATGTACTCGATATTTTTGTTCACTACCTTTTGTTCAAAATGGACTCGGTAAGAGATGCCGCTGTTTCGCATGATTACTGAATTGTCCTGGTTTCTAGGAACTGTGAGCATGGGTCTGAGGAAAAACTGTCCTTACTCTGAATACCGCAACGTCTGTGCTTATATGAATATATGTCACATACACATATTTTATAGCACACATTTAATTTGTATCTAGTTCTTTATTGTTAACTTACATAATCAAAGAACCTTGCAACATCTACATTCGAGGAAGGATTCCAGAAGCAGTTAACAACTGCCATTTCTTGTTTCTGGAATTCTTCTTTATGCTGTAGGTAAAGTAGTTAATAGAACTACTGTCTCCTGCTCCTGGGGTTAGTGGTTCGAGACTACTTGTGCCCAGGGTGAATGTGGAGGTCAGTAGTTCGACCTTGGAGGTAGACCTCGATATACACCTAACGAATAGACATGCACAAGCTGCCTGTCCTCAGTGTATATTTTACACACACACACACACACACACACACACACACACACACACACACACACACACACACACACACACACACACACACACACACACACACACACACACACACACACACACACACACACACACACACACACACACACACACGTGAGTGTGTGATTATGCGAGACTGGCTAACATCAGAACAGCCTTCAGGAACCTGTGTAAGGAATCATTCAGAACCTTCTATACCACATATGTAAGACCAATCCTGGAGTATGTGGCCCCAGCATGGAGTCCGTACCTAATTGTCAAGCACAAGGCGAAGCTTGAAAAAGTTCAGAGATATGGCACTAGGCTAGTCCCAGAACTAAGAGGCATGAGCTACGGAGAAAGGCTGCGAGAAAAGCACCTCACGACACTAGAAGGCAGAAGAGTATGGGAGACATGATCACTACCTACAAAATTCTCAGAGGAATTGACAAGGTAGATAAAGATAAACTGTTTAACACGGGTGGTACGCAAACAAGGGGACACAGGTGGAAACTGAGTACCCAAATGAGCCAGAGGGACGTTAGAAAGAACTTTTTCAGTGTCAAAATAGTTAACAGATGTAATGCATTAGGCAGTAATGTGGTGGAGGCTGACTCCATACACAGTTTCAAATGTAGATATGATAGAGTCCAGTAGGCTCAGGAATCTGTACATCAGTTGATTGACAGTTGAGAGGCGGGACCAAAGAGCCAGAGCTCAACCCCCCAAGCACAAATTAGGTGAGTACACACAGACACACTCACTCTCTCCCTCTCATAAGGGAGGTGGTGGCCGAGTGGACAGCGCTCTAGACTCGTGGACCTAGGGAGTAAATGTTACTCCTACTGCTATGTAACAAGATTTTGTTGGTACATTTTCATGTAAATTCACAACTCTTCGCGCCGGAAACAAGTCATGAGAGAGCCACACAATAATTTTCGGATCTAACCTTCATTCTTTCTCAATGTGTTGTATACAATGAAATGATTATACATTGCTCTGTTGTGAACATTGTATACAGTACCTCAAGATATACATCCCACAACAGTTAACTAGCTCCCAGATACCTAATTAATTCTCTACTCTCTGTAAATGTTAATGTGATGTCACCGAGCAGTAAATAGGTACCTGGAAATTAGACAGTTGCTACGGGTTGCTTCCTGGTGTGTGTGTACTCACCTATTTGTACTCACCTATTTGTGCTTGCGGGAGTTGAGCTTTGGCTCTTTGGTCCCGCCTCTCAACTGTCAATCAACTGGTGTACAGATTCCTGAGCCTACTGGGCTCTATCACATCTACATTTAAAACTGTGTATGGAGTTAGCCTCCACCACATCACTGCCTAATGCATTCCATCCGTTAACTACTCTGACACTGAAAAAGTTCCTTTTAACGTCTCTGTGGCTCATTTGGGTACTCAGTTTCCACCTGTGTCCCCTTGTTCGCGTCCCACCAGTGTTGAATAGTTTATCCTTGTTTACCCGGTCGATTGTTTGTGTGTGTGTGTGTGTGTGTGTGTGTGTGTGTGTGTGTGTGTGTGTGTGTGTGTGTGTGTGTGTGTGTGTGTGTGTGTGTGTGCGAGAGAAAAAAAATTAGTTAGTCAGTAATAGTTGATTGACAGTTGAGAGGCGGGCCGAATGAGCAGAGCTCAACCCGCGCCTGCACAACTAGGTGAATACTCTCTCTCTCTCTCTGTCTCTCTGTCTGTCTGTCTGTCTGTCTGTCTCTCTCTCTCTCTCTCTCTCTCTCTCTCTCTCTCTCTCTCTCTCTCTCTCTCTCTCTCTCTCTCTCTCTCTCTCTCACACCACTCACATATGTGTTGTATGTGGATGCTGAAGTTCAGTCTCTTGTCTATGTATAGGTCAAGGAACTTTCCATAATCATTATTGCTAATGTTAACATTGTGTATCTGAAGTTGAATTTGGTTTCAGGATTTATTTTCGAACAAAAATAGTAGTCGGTCTTTTTTATGTTTGATGTGAGTTTGTTAGTTTACATCCATGAGTGGACTTTTTAAATCTATTATTTTCATTATTATATAGTGCGTTTGGGTTGGGGTCTGAATAGAGGAAGGTAGCATCGTCAGCACTTATGTTTACACTTATTGGAAGTATCTAAGTATCAACTAAAGTATCTTCACACTTGACTTAAACTTTAGTAGCTATTTTCTGGACCATTCCTCAAGTTTCGGAGGTCAACGAAGATGGAATTCACATGAAATGGCTTATGTTACCATCACTAATAATGTTGTGTTTTCTGTCTAGCTTCAGACACGGTCATGTTACAATTGTGTCTTAGAGAGTTGCGCGCAATTAAGCATGATAGAAATCACTTACAATTAATGCAGGATGGTAGAAAATCACTTACAATTAATGCATCAAGTTTGGAGACTTGAATTGAAATTGAAATTGAAATAAGTTTATTGAGGTAAAATACACACAAATGGATGAGGTAGCTCAAGCTATTCTCACCCCGTTCAGTACATCGTGTTAATACATACATAGACACACACACTTGTACACATTTTAGTGTAACAAGCAAGGCAAATAGTTCTGTCTGATGGGTAGAGGCAACTGCACTTGCAGCTGCACCCGTGTGGCGGTGTAGGAAACCATCAATGTATATGATTTGAGAGAGAGAGAATGATCTGTAGACAGAGCATCAATATGGCGTAAGGTATTGGGCTTTGCCTCAAGATAAAGCATAATAAAGAACCCGAATATCAGGAGAAAAAATTACATTAAAAACTGTCCACATGATACATATATATATAATCACGTTTTAAACATTTTAATTGTATTATTTGCATATATATATATAATTAGGAAGTAATGTTTATCTGGGTAAGTTGTCAGCTTTTATGAACTAATAGCTAGTGCGGCTTGTATATGGGTACATCCGGTCTCTTACCCTCTGCGGCGGTAACTTTATGGTCAGGAAGCCACAAATATTTACAGTTCAAGTTCAAGTATGTTTATTGAGACAAGAAAAAAATACATCTCAAAGGGATAGAGTAACTTAGGCTATTTCTACCCCCTCTACTTCAAGTCCCTCAAGGGGCGCACAAATTCAGTAAGTACAAATAGACAATTAACATTACAAGAATCCCATTTAACATTGCAGGTTAATATAGTAAGTACAGCATACAATTGTTACACTCTTGGGGTAAAATTTTTGTAGCTCCTAAGTATACTGTCTATCATACCATTATCACACATACAAACAATTTGATGTGGTACATTACTTATTTCCTTATTTCTATAGTTATCAATAAGTTGACACTCTAATACATAATGTTCTAAGGTGTGGGCGTGCGGCATACTACATAATTTACACTCCTTATCTTTTTCACTGACATCAACTCCGTATTGCCAGATATATTTGTATCCTAATCTTAATCTCATGTAAATTGAATCCTTCCAAGTTGACTTTCCTTTATCATAGGTGAAGGACGAGTTTGTATTTATTACTGAATAATTCTTAAGTGTGTTACTACTATCCACTATTGCCATTCTTTTTATCATTTCTTCATCTTCATTTCCTCTTATTAATGTTATATATACATGTACACATAATCATACATACATGTACATATATATACATATGCGGTAAATCCAGAGAAATGAAATATGGAATTTTCCGCATACAAATGATTATTGTTTCGTGATCGTCAATTGCATATATACATATACATACATATACATTCACATACATATTCAATCACCCACACAAATACACACATCAATAATCTTTGTATCACAAGTGTTTCAACAAGAGGCTCACAAGTCACTATACTAGGCACTACATCTATGGTGAGTCGTCCAATTACTAGTCTTGCTCTACACCCACCCAACTGGGCGGCAGCTTTACAGTCATGTGCTCCACACCCACCCAACTGGGCGGCAGCTTAACAGTCATGTGCTCCAAACCCACCCAACTGGGCGGCAGCTTAACAGTCATGTGCTCCACACCCACCCAACTGGGCGGCAGCTTAACAGTCATGTGCTCCACACCCACCCAACTGGGCGGCAGCTTAACAGTCATGTGCTCCACACCCACCCAACTGGGCGGCAGCTTTACAGTCATGTGCTCCACACCCAACCAACTGGGCGGCAGCTTAACAGTCATGTGCTCCACACCCACCCAACTGGGCGACGGCTTTACAATCATTTGCAGGAATTACTTACAGTAAACAAATTTTAGATACTTCGCTAAGATTTCGGGCAGCACATCATTATAAATGAAGTACTTACACTTTTCTTGGACACCAATGATGGTGTTATCTCTGAATTCCGCGATTTTATTTAAATTCCAGTACTGTATATAATGACGCAAAGTATGCGAATAGTTCTGCAATAGTGATCCTATCCTGCGTCATAATTTACATACATATCTACTTCTGTTTTGTGTATTAAAATTACTACATTTTTATGTTAATTTATTTCTGTAAATGATGATGATGATAAATTTCAATAAATGTAAGTAAGAACATATGAACGGAAACTGGTCGCGTAAATGGAAATGGTTGGGTACATTTCCTTTCACCTACCTAATGCGAATATTCATGTGTCCGGACACTGGCGATGGTGTGGTATTGCCTATTTATTTGACCATATCTTTGCTTTCATTTAAGATATGTTTTCCTTGAAATGTATTTACATTATCGTCTACATCTGTCTTTATTCTGAAATAAAAACCTTTGACGTTACTTTGCATATATGTACATTAATTATAAAATTGATTGGCTTGTGTGCAGGCCTTCACACTCCCTGAGCGAGCCATCAAGTAACTATAAAAAGGCATATATCTTCACTTTCACTTCAGTTATATTTATACCAAAGTATTAACATGCAGCTTATATGTCTTTCTGATGACATAAAAAACTTCGTTTTTTACAATATATAGATTCAATTAACATTGATTTTCAAAAGGTCATAGTTCCCATCGAAAGGGAGAGCGTCGGCCAAGAAGCCTTGTTTAAAATATGAATATTTTTCCTCTCTAATAAGGTATAATCTCTGTGATGCATTAACACAAACTATTTTATATCTGCCTTTCTGATAACATATATAAATATAATCTTTATTTGTGAATATTTGTTAATTAAGCAATATATCAGAGCGTGTAGGGTTCGGTGTTCTATGAACGAAAAGGACTGGAGTAGTTTAAATAGCGAACGCATACCAACGAATAACGCTAGTATCTATATAACAAATTTATTGTCATGTGGAATTGATTTAACTTCCAGACACTTCTTTTTAATAAATATTAAATATTTTGTAGCTGTTTATGAAAAATATTATTATAAATACACATTCTACTTGTTAATATTACCAATTAAATTTGCGACAATTTGAGCCATGAAATACGACGACTGGATCACTGTGTTCAGGAGGCTGTTATGGCAGCAAACACTCTCCAGGCGACCATATATCTTGGATAAGTCGCTCCACACAATTGTCGCTTGGACCGTCGACTTCCTATGGCGTCACCTCTCACATATTTACGTCTCATTTCGTTATGAAATTAGATTATTTCAGAGTAAAAATAGGTTTGATCATGTTCTACGTGTAGCACCAACATTATAGTAAGTAAATATACCATATTTCTTCATTACTTACGTAATGCTAGGACGATTTGGGTAGTTTTGGCCTGATTTGGGCCGACTTGGGTAATTCTATGGACCGCTCCACACTTTCCGACTTTCATATTATTTCACCTGTCAGCTAATGATATTAGGTGAACATGCTTGTGCTTTAATTTTATTTAGTAGCCCCTCATATATAATATGGTATTAGTAGTAGAAGTAGTACATTGTACTACCTAAGCTTTTAATCAAAACAAAATGCATAAATTCACTACACAATTGAGGTTCTTATTTGCGTCTTATTTCATTGTAAAAGGAGTTAATTTCCAAACAGGGTTGTATAAATAAATCTTATCTTTGCATTCAATTTTGTACGGTAATTTTTCAAACTTAAAATGTAAATAGCTATATATATATATATATATATATATATATATATATATATATATATATATATATATATATATATATATATATATATATATATATATATATATATATATATATATATATATACCCCCTCTAAATGAAAAATGGCCTAATTTAACATGTGCTAAAAATATTAACATAAATAATTCGTTTGTTAGATAACAAGATATTCATAGCAATAAGGTTTCTTGAAATGGCCTATAATGCACGCAAATACTAGTTTACGCACTTTTCGGGTAGTACGCCTGGAATTTCAAAATGGCGTTCAAACGGCGGTTGGTTGAAGGCTCAGGCGCTCAGTATTGTCGCTGCCGCCAACGCGACAACATGTACCGCTGATTTCCATCAGCAACATTGCTCCAGGTAAGAGTGATAATTCTTTTTGACATATTTATATCTTATATATACACAGTATATAGAATTATATAATATAATGGGGTTTTGCGTATGGAGTTTGCTTCGAACAATGCCTATCAATGTTAGTTTAGTTCGTTTATTATGCACCCCATACCCATCTTGTGGGCTACCGGGGCTTCCGGGGCTTAGTGTCCCCGCGGCCCGGTCGTCGACCAGACCTCCTGGTTGCTGGACTGATCAACCAGGCTGTTGGACGCGGCTGCTCGCAGCCTGACGTATGCGTCACAGCCTGGTTGATCAGGTATCCTTTGGAGGTGCTTATCCAGTTCTCTCTTGAACACTGTGAGGGGTCGGCCAGTTATGCCCCTTATGTGTAGTGGAAGCGTGTTGAACAGTCTCGGGCCTCTGATGTTGATAGTTCTCTCTGAGTACCTGTTGTACCTCTGCTGGGCGGTAGTGGAAAGGGTTACAGAGGCACATAATGGGCTCAGGGACTGAACCCCACAATTCATTTAGCTAAGCAAGTTACAATCTTGATGAATTAGTTACAAAATTCAATATAAGTCGTCACATCAACAATGGGTTCGAGATCGACCTCAAGTACAGGTTCTAAATTAAGCACCTGACATATGTGGAGAGCTAGTGTCACAATTTATGTTTGTCCTGCACACCGCCCCCCATCCAGTGGGCAGCGGTGGATAGGTTACAATCACTCGGTTACTACCTACAGTTAGCAGACTGGGGATATTTGGCTAAAATTTCTGGTAGCAGATCAGGTCCCCCATTTGTTCCGATTTTTTTTCAAATTGGATTTTACAATTCAAGTGTTATGTTATTTACTGCTTTAGCAGATAGGCGGTTCCATGGGTTTATAACCCTGTGGGTGAAAATATAGCTTATGTTTTCAGTCCTACACTGCGGCTTGTTGGACTTGAAACCGTTGTTCCTTGTTTGTGTTCCATCTGACCTTTTGAAGTTCTCTGGATCCATATCTTCGAAACTGTTCAATATTTTAATAGGCAGGCGATGAGTCACAATAACGTGCCTGAAGTATGTTGACCAGACCACACACTAGAAGTTGAAGGGACGACGAGTTTCGGTCCGTCCTGGACCATTCTCAAGTCGATTCAAGTCGATATTTTAATAGTTTCGGTGAGATCCATCCTGACATGCCTAGTTTGCAGTGTTGTTAGCCCTGTGACCCTCAACCGTTCAAGGTATGAAACTAGACCTCATTCTGCAATTATTTTTGTCGCCTGGTGTTCAATTTTCTCCATGAAAGGTTGGGCGCGGGGTGGGTTCTCTGTCGGCCTCCAAGTGGGTTCTCTGTCGGGCTCCAAGTGGGTTCTCTGTCGGGCTCCAAGTGGGTTCTCTGTCGGGCTCCAAGTGGGTTCTCTGTCGGGCTCCAAGTGGGTTCTCTGTCGGGCTCCAAGTGGGTTCTCTGTCGGGCTCCAAGTGGGTTCTCTGTCGGGCCCCAAGTGGGTTCTCTGTCGGGCCCCAAGTGGGTTCTCTGTCGGGCCCCAAGTGGGTTCTCTGTCGGGTCCCAAGTGGGTTCTCTGTCGGGTCCCAAGTGGGTTCTCTGTCGGGTCCCAAGTGGGTTCTCTGTCGGGTCCCAAGTGGGTTCTCTGTCGGGTCCCAAGTGGGTTCTCTGTCGGGCCCCAAGTGGGTTGTCGGTCGGGGCTCCGGGGTGGGTTGTCGGTCGGGGCTCCGGGGTGGGTTGTCGGTCGGGGCTCCGGGGTGGGTTGTCGGTCGGGGCTCCGGGGTGGGTTGTCGGTCGGGGCTCCGGGGTGGGTTGTCGGTCGGGGCTCCGGGGTGGGTTGTCGGTCGGGGCTCCGGGGTGGGTTGTCGGTCGGGGCTCCGGGGTGGGTTGTCGGTCGGGGCTCCGGGGTGGGTTGTCGGTCGGGGCTCCGGGGTGGGTTGTCGGTCGGGGCTCCGGGGTGGGTTGTCGGTCGGGGCTCCGGGGTGGGTTGTCGGTCGGGGCTCCGGGGTGGGTTGTCGGTCGGGGCTCCGGGGTGGGTTGTCGGTCGGGGCTCCGGGGTGGGTTGTCGGTCGGGGCTCCGGGGTGGGTTGTCGGTCGGGGCTCCGGGGTGGGTTGTCGGTCGGGGCTCCGGGGTGGGTTGTCGGTCGGGGCTCCGGGGTGGGTTGTCGGTCGGGGCTCCGGGGTGGGTTGTCGGTCGGGGCTCCGGGGTGGGTTGTCGGTCGGGGCTCCGGGGTGGGTTGTCGGTCGGGGCTCCGGGGTGGGTTGTCGGTCGGGGCTCCGGGGTGGGTTGTCGGTCGGGGCTCCGGGGTGGGTTGTCGGTCGGGGCTCCGGGGTGGGTTGTCGGTCGGGGCTCCGGGGTGGGTTGTCGGTCGGGGCTCCGGGCAGGCTTTAGGTACTCAACTGGCGGGCGCTGGGTGGGTGACTGTTCGGGCTCCAGGTGGGTGTCTGTCCGGCTTCGGGTGGGTTCTTGGTAGGGCTTGGGGGGTGTGGGTTCTTGGTAGGGCTTGGGGGGGTGTGGGTACTTGGTAGGGCTTGGGGGGTGTGGGTTCTTGGTAGGACTTGGGGGGGGGTGTGGGTTCTTGGTAGGACTTGGGGGGGGGGTGTGGGTTCTTGGTAGGACTTGGGGGGGGGGGGTTCTCGGTAGGGCTTGGGGGGGGGGGTGTGGGTTCTTGGTAGGGCTTGGGGGGTGTGGGTTCTTGGTAGGGCTTGGGGGGTGTGGGTTCTTGGTAGGGCTTGGGGGGTGTGGGTTCTTGGTAGGGCTGGGGGGGGGTGTGGGTTCTTGGTAGGGCTTGGGGGGGTGTGGGTTCTTGGTAGGGCTTGGGGGGGTGTGGGTATTTGGTAGGGCTTGGGGGGGTGTGGGTACTTGGTAGGGCTTGGAGGGGTGTGGGTACTTGGTAGGGCTCGGGGGGGTGTGGGTTCTTGGTAGGGCTCGGGGGGGTGTGGGTTCTTGGTAGGGCTCGGGGGGGTGTGGGTTCTTGGTAGGGCTCGGGGGGGTGTGGGTTCTTGGTAGGGCTCGGGGGGGTGTGGGTTCTTGGTAGGGCTCGGGGGGGTGTGTGTTCTTGGTAGGGCTCGGGGGGGTGTGGGTTCTTGGTAGGGCTCGGGGGGGTGTGGGTTCTTGGTAGGGCTCGGGGGGGTGTGGGTTCTTGGTAGGGCTCGGGGAGGTGTGGGTTCTTGGTAGGGCTCGGGGGGGTGTGGGTTCTCTGTAGGGCTCGGGGGGGTTGGGTTCTCTGTAGGGCTCGGGGGGGTTGGGTTCTCTGTAGGGCTCGGGGGGGTTGGGTTCTCTGTAGGGCTCGGGGGGGTTGGGTTCTCTGTAGGGCTCGGGGCGGGCTCCAGGTACTCAACTGACGGGTTCCAGTTCACTCAACTGGCGGGCTCCGGTTCACTCAACTGGCGGGCTCCGGTTTATTAAACTGGCGGGCTCCGGGTGTTTGACTGGTCGGGCTCCGGGTGGGTGACTGTTCGGGCTCCAGGTGGGTGTCTGTCCGGCTTTGGGTATGTTCTTGGTAGGGCTTCGGGGTGGGTTCTTGGTAGGACTTAGGGTTGGCTCCCGGTCAGGCTCAGGGTGGGCTCTTTCGGGTTCGGGATGGGCTCTCGGGCTTGGGGTACCTCTGTAGGGCTCGGGGTAGGTTCTTGGTCGGGCCCAGGGTGGGATCTCTGTAGGGCTCAGGGTGTTTTCATGGTAGGACTAGGGGTGGGTTCTCTGTAGGGATCAGGGTGGGTTCTCGGTAGGGCTCTGGGTGGGTTCTCGGTCGGGCTCGGGGCGGGCTCCAGGTACTCAACTGACGGGTTCCAGTTCACACAACTGGCGGGCTCCGGTTCACTCAACTGGCGGGCTCCGGTTTACTAAACTGGCGGGCTCCGGGTGTTTGACTGGTCGGGCTCCGGGTGGGTGACTGTTCGGGCTCCAGGTGGGTGTCTGTCCGGCTTCGGGTGGGTTCTCGGTAGGGCTTGGGGGTGGGTTCTCGGTAGGGCTTGGGGTGGGTTCTCGGTAGGGCTTGGGGGTGGGTTCTCGTAGGGCTTGGGGGGGTGGGTTCTCGGTAGGGCTTGGGGCTGAGTTCTCGGTAGGGCTTGGGGCTGAGTTCTCGGTAGGGCTTGGGGCTGGGTTCTCGGTAGGGCTTGAGGCTGGGTTCTCGGTAGGGCTTGGGGTTGGGTTCTCGGTAGGGCTTGGGGGGTGGGTTCTCGGTAGGGCTTGGGGGGTGGGTTCTTGGTAGGGCTTGGGGGGTGGGTTCTTGGTAGGGCTTGGGGGTGGGTTCTCGGTAGGGCTCGGGGTGGGCTCTTTCGGGATCGGGATAGGCTCTCGGGCTTGGGGAACCTCTGTAGGGCTCGGGGTAGGTTCTTGGTCGGGCTCAGGGTGGGTTCTCGGTTGGGCTCGGGGCGGGCTCCAGGTACTCAACTGACGGGTTCCAGTTCACTCAACTGGCGGGCTCCGGTTCACTCAACTGGCGGGCTCCGGTTTACTAAACTGGCGGGCTCCGGGTGTTTGACTGGTCGGGCTCCGGGTGGGTGACTGTTCGGGCTCCAGGTGGGTGTCTGTCCAGCTTCGGGTGGGTTCTTGGTAGGGCTTGGGGTGGGTTCTTGGTAGGTATTAGGGCAGGGTTCTTGGTAGGGCTTGGGGGTGGGTTCTTGGTAGGGCTTAGGGGTGGGTTCTTGGTAGGGCTTGGGGGTGGGTTCTTGGTAGGGTTTGGGGGTGGGTTCTTAGTAGGGTTTGGGGTTGGCTCCCGGTCAGGCTCGGGGTGGGCTCTTTCGGGATCGGGATAGGCTCTCGGGCTTGGGGAACCTCTGTAGGGCTCGGGGTAGGTTCTTGGTCGGGCTCAGGGTGGGTTCTCGGTAGGGCTCGGGGCAGGCTCCAGGTACTCAACTGACGGGTTCCAGTTCACTCAACTGGCGGGCTCCGGTTCACTCAACTGGCGGGCTCCGGTTTACTAAATTGGCGGGCTCCGGGTGTTTGACTGGTCGGGCTCCGGGTGGGTGACTGTTCGGGCTCCAGGTTGGTGTCTGTCCGGCTTCGGGTGGGTCCTTGGTAGGGCTTGGGGTGGGTTCTTGGTAGGTATTGGGGCTGGGTTCTCGGTAGGGCTTTGGGCTGGGTTCTCGGTAGGGCTTTAGGCTGGGTTCTCGGTAGGGCTTTGGGCTGGGTTCTCGGTAGGGCTTGGGGGGGTGGGTTCTCGGTAGGGTTTGGGGGGGTGGGTTCTCGGTAGGGTTTGGGGGGGTGGGTTCTCGGTAGGGCTTGGTGGGGTGGGTTCTCGGTGGGGCTTGGGGGAGTGGGTTCTCGGTGGGGCCTGGGGGAGTGGGTTCTCGGTGGGGCTTGGGGGGGTGGGTTCTCGGTGGGGCTTGGGGGGGGGGTGGGTTCTCGGTAGGGCTTGGGAGGGGTGGGTTCTCGGTAGGGCTTGGGAGGGGTGGGTTCTCGGTAGGGCTTGGGGGTGGTGGGTTCTCGGTAGGGCTTGGGGGGGTGGGTTCTCGGTAGGGCTTGGGGGGGTTGGTTCTCGGTAGGGCTTGGGGGGTGGGTTCTCGGTAGGGGTCGGGGTGGGCTCTTTCGGTTTCGGGATAGGCTCTCGGGCTTGGGGAACCTCTGTAGGGCTCGGGGTAGGTTTTTGGTCGGGCTCAGGGTGGGTTCTCGGTAGGGCTCGGGGCGGGCTCCAGGTACTCAACTGACGGGTTCCAGTTCACTCAACTGGCGGGCTCCGGTTCACTCAACTGGCGGGCTCCGGTTTACTAAACTGGCGGGCTCCGGGTGTTTGACTGGTCGGGCTCCGGGTGGGTGACTGTTCGGGCTCCAGGTGGGTGTCTGTCCAGCTTCGGGTGGGTTCTTGGTATGGCTTGGGTTGGGTTCTTGGTAGGTATTAGGGCTGGGTTCTTGGTAGGGCTTGGGGGTGGGTTTTTGGTAGGGCTTGGGGGTGGGTTCTTGGTAGGGCTTGGGGGTGGGTTCTTGGTAGGGTTTGGGGTTGGCTCCCGGTCAGGCTCGGGGTGGGCTGTTTCGGGATCGGGATAGGCTCTCGGGCTTGGAGAACCTCTGTAGGGCTCGGGGTAGGTTCTTGGTCGGGCTCAGGGTGGGTTCTCTATAGGGCTCGGGGTAGGTTCTTGGTAGGGCTCGGGGCGGGTTCTCTGTAGGGATCGGGATGGGTTCTCGGTAGGGCTTGGGGCTGAGTTCTCGGTAAGGGCTTGGGGCTGGGTTCTCGGTAGGGCTTGGGGGGTGGGTTCTCGGTAGGGCTTGGGGGGTGGGTTCTCGGTAGGACTTGGGGGGGTGGGTTCTCGGTAGGGCTTGGGGGGGTGGGTTCTCGGTAGGGCTTGGGGGGGTGGGTTCTCGGTAGGGCTTGGGGGGGTGGGTTCTCGGTAGGGCTTGGGGGGGTGGGTTCTCGGTAGGGCTTGGGGGGGTGGGTTCTCGGTAGGGCTTGGGGGGTTGGGTTCTCGGTAGGGCATGGGGGGGTGGGTTCTCGGTAGGGCATGGGGGGGTGGGTTCTCGGTAGGGCTTGGGGGGGTGGGTTCTCGGTAGGGCTTGGGGGGGTGGGTTCTCGGTAGGGCTTGGGGGGGTGGGTTCTCGGTAGGGCTTGGGGGGGTGGGTTCTCGGTAGGGCTTGGGGGGGTGGGTTCTCGGTAGGGCTTGGGGGGGTGGGTTCTCGGTAGGGCTTGGGGGGGTGGGTTCTCGGTAGGGCTTGGGGGGGTGGGTTCTCGGTAGGGCTTGGGGGGGTGGGTTCTCGGTAGGGCTTGGGGGGGTGGGTTCTCGGTAGGGCTTGGGGGGGTGGGTTCTCGGTAGGGCTTGGGGGGGTGGGTTCTCGGTAGGGGTCGGGGTGGGCTCTTTCGGGATCGGGATAGGCTCTCGGGCTTAAGGAACCTCTGTAGGGCTCGGGGTAGGTTCTTGGTCGGGCTCAGGGTGGGTTCTCGGTAGGGCTCGGGGCGGGCTCCAGGTACTCAACTGACGGGTTCCAGTTCACTCAACTGGCGGGCTCCGGTTCACTCAACTGGCGGGCTCCGGTTTACTAAACTGGCGGGCTCCGGGTGTTTGACTGGTCGGGCTCCGGGTGGGTGACTGTTCGGGCTCCAGGTGGGTGTCTGTCCAGCTTCGGGTGGGTTATTGGTAGGGCTTGGGGTGGGTTCTTGTTAGGTATTAGGGCTGGGTTCTTGGTAGGGCTTGGGGGTGGGTTCTTGGTAGGGCTTGGGGTGGGTTCTTGGTAGGGCTTGGGGGGTGGGTTCTTGGTAGGGTTTGGGGTTGGCTCCCGGTCAGGCTCGGGGTGGGCTCTTTCGGGATCAGGATAGGCTCTCGGGCTTGGGGAACCTCTGTAGGGCTCTCGGTAGGTTCTTGGTAGGGCTCGGGGCGGGTTCTCTGTAGGGATCGGGATGGGTTCTCGGTAGGGCTCGGGGCGGGCTCCAGGTACTCAACTGACGGGTTCCAGTTCACTCAACTGGCGGGCTCCGGTTCACTCAACTGGCGGGCTCCGGTTTACTAAACTGGCGGGCTCCGGGTGTTTGACTGGTCGGGCTCCGGGTGGGTGACTGTTCGGGCTCCAGGTGGGTGTCTGTCCGGCTTCGGGTGGGTTCTTGGTAGGGCTTTGGGTGGGTTCTTGGTAGGTATTGGGGATGGGTTCTTGGTAGGGCTTTGGGCTGGGTTCTCGGTAGGGCTTGGGACTGGGTTCTCGGTAAGGCTTGGGGGGTGGGTTCTCGGTAGGGCTTGGGGGGTGGGTTCTCGGTAGGGCTTGGGGGGTGGGTTCTCGGTAGGGCTTGGGGGGTGGGTTCTCGGTAGGGCTTGGGGGGTGGGTTCTCGGTAGGGCTTGGGGGGTGGGTTGTCGGTAGGGCTTGGGGGGGTGGGTTCTCGGTAGGGCTTGGGGGGGGGTGGGTTCTCGGTAGGGCTTGGGGGGGTGGGTTCTCGGTATTGCTTGGGGGGGTGGGTTCTCGGTAGGGCTTGGGGGGGGTGGGTTCTCGGTAGGGCTTGGGGGGGGTGGGTTCTCGGTAGGGCTTGGGGGGGTGGGTTCTCGGTAGGGCTTGGGGGGGTGGGTTCTCGGTAGGGCTTGGGGGGGGTGGGTTCTCGGTAGGGCTTGGGGGGGTGGGTTCTCGGTAGGGCTTGGGGGGGTGGGTTCTCGGTAGGGCTTGGGGGGGGTGGGTTCTCGGTAGGGCTTGGGGGGTGGGTTCTCGGTAGGGCTTGGAGGGTGGGTTCTCGGTAGGGCTCGGGGTGGGCTCTTTCGGGATCGGGATAGGCTCTCGGGCTTGTGGAACCTCTGTAGGGCTCGGGGTAGGTTCTTGGTCGGGCTCAGGGTGGGTTCTCGGTAGGGCTCGGGGCGGGCTCCAGGTACTCAACTGATGGGTTCCAGTTCACTCAACTGGCGGGCTCCGGTTCACTCAACTGGCGGGCTCCGGTTTACTAAACTGGCGGGCTCCGGGTGTTTGACTGGTCGGGCTCCGGGTGGGTGACTGATCGGGCTCCAGGTGGGTGTCTGTCCAGCTTCGGGTGGGTTCTTGGTAGGGCTTGGGGTGGGTTCTTGGTAGGTATTAGGGCTGGGTTCTTGGTAGGGCATGGGGGTGGGTTCTTGGTAGGGCTTGGGGGTGGGTTCTTGGTAGGGCTTGGGGGTGGGTTCTTGGTAGGGTTTGGGGTTGGCTCCCGGTCAGGCTCGGGGTGGGCTCTTTCGGGATCGGGATAGGCTCTCAGGCTTGGGGAACCTCTGTAGGGCTCGGGGTAGGTTCTTGGTCGGGCTCAGGGTGGGTTCTCTATAGGGCTCGGGGTAGGTTCTTGGTAGGGCTCGGGGCGGGTTCTCTGTAGGGATCGGGATGGGTTCTCGGTAGGGCTCGGGGCGGGCTCCAGGTACTCAACTGACGGGTTCCAGTTCACTCAACTGGCGGGCTCCGGTTCACTCAACTGGCGGGCTCCGGTTTACTAAACTGGCGGGCTCCGGGTGTTTGACTGGTCGGGCTCCGGGTGGGTGACTGTTCGGGCTCCAGGTGGGTGTCTGTCCGGCTTCGGGTGGGTTCTTGGTAGGGCCTTGGGTGGGTTCTTGGTAGGTATTGGGGCTGGGTTCTTGGTAGGGCTTTGGGCTGGGTTCTCGGCAGGGCTTGGGACTGGGTTCTCGGTAAGGCTTGGGGGGTGGGTTCTCGGTAGGGCTTGGGGGGTGGTTTCTCGGTAGGGCTTGGGGGGTGGGTTCTCGGTAGGGCTTGGGGGGTGGGTTCTCGGTAGGGCTTGGGGGGTGGGTTCTCGGTAGGGCTTGGGGGGTGGGTTCTCGGTAGGGCTTGGCGGGTGGGTTCTCGGTAGGGCTTGGGGGGTGGGTTCTCGGTAGGACTTGGGGGGGGGGGTTCTCGGTAGGGCTTGGGGGGGTGGGTTCTCGGTAGGGCTTGGGGGGGGTGGGTTCTCGGTAGGGCTTGGGGGGGTGGGTTCTCGGTAGGGCTTGGGGGGGGTGGGTTCTCGGTAGGGCTTGGGGGGGTGGGTTCTCGGTAGGGCTTGGGGGGGTGGGTTCTCGGTAGGGCTTGGGGGGGTGGGTTCTCGGTAGGGCTTGGGGGGGTGGGTTCTCGGTAGGGCTTGTGGGGGTGGGTTCTCGGTAGGGCTTGGGGGGTGGGTTCTCGGTAGGGCTTGGGGGGTGGGTTCTCGGTAGGGCTTGGAGGGTGGGTTCTCGGTTGGGCTCGGGGTGGGCTCTTTCGGGATCGGGATAGGCTCTTGGGCTTGGGGAACCTCTGTAGGGCTCGGGGTAGGTTCTTGGTCGGGCTCAGGTTGGGTTCTCGGTAGGGCTCGGGGCGGGCTCCAGGTACTCAACTGATGGGTTCCAGTTCACTCAACTGGCGGGCTCCGGTTCACTCAACTGGCGGGCTCCGGTTTACTAAACTGGCGGGCTCCGGGTGTTTGACTGGTCGGGCTCCGGGTGGGTGACTGTTCGGGCTCCAGATGGGTGTCTGTCCGGCTTCGGGTGGGTTCTTGGTAGGGCTTGGGGGTGGGTTCTTGGTAGGGCTTAGGGTTGGCTCTCGGTCAGGCTCGGGGTGGGCTCTTTCGGGTTCGGGATGGACTCTCGGGCTTGGGTTACCTCTGTAGGGCTCGGGGTAGGTTCTTGGTCAGGCTCAGGGTGGGCTCTCTGTAGGGCTCAGAGTGGGTTCTTGATAGGACTCGGGGTGGGTTCTCTGTAGGGATCAGGGTAGGTTCTCGTTAGGGCTCTGGGTGGGTTCTCGGTCGGGCTCGGGGCAGGCTCCAGGTACTCAACTGACGGGTTCCAGTTCACACAACTGGCGGGCTCCGGTTCACTCAACTGGCGGGCTCCGGTTTACTAAACTGGCGGGCTCCGGGTGTTTGACTGGTCGGGCTCCGGGTGGGTGACTGTTCGGGCTCCAGGTGGGTGTCTGTCCGGCTTCGGGTGGGTTCTTGGTAGGGCTTGGGGTGGGTTCTTGGTAGGGCTTGGGGGTGGGTTCTTGATAGGGCTTGGGGGTGGGTTCTTGGTAGGGCTTGGGGGTGGGTTCTTGGTAGGGCTTGGGGGTGGGTTCTTGGTAGGGCTTGGGGGTGGGTTCTTGGTAGGGCTTGGGGGTGGGTTCTTAGTAGGGTTTGGGGTTGGTTCCCGGTCAGGCTCGGGGTGGGCTCTTTTGGGATCGGGATAGGCTCTCGGGCTTGGGGTACCTCTGTACGGCTCGGGGTAGGTTCTTGGTCGGGCTCAGGGTGGGTTCTCTGTAGGGCTCGGGGTGGGTTCTTGGTAGGGCTCAGGGCAGGTTCTCTGTAGGGATCGGGATGGGTTCTCGGTAGGGCTCGGGGCGGGCTCCAGGTACTCAACTGACGGGTTCCAGTTCACACAACTGGCGGGCTCCGGTTCACTCAACTGGCGGGCTCCGGTTTACTAAACTGGCGGGCTCCGGGTGTTTGACTGGTCGGGCTCCGGGTGGGTGACTGTTCGGGCTCCAGGTGGGTGTCTGTCCGGCTTCGGGTGGGTTCTTGGTAGGGCTTGGGGGTGGGTTCTTGGTAGGGCTTGGGGGTGGGTTCTTGGTAGGGCTTGGGGGTGGGTTCTTGGTAGGGCTTGGGGGTGGGTTCTTGGTAGGGCTTGGGGGTGGGTTCTTGGTAGGGCTTGGGTTCTTGGTAGGGCTTGGGGGTGGGGTCTTGGTAGGGCTTGGGGGTGGGGTCTTGGTAGGGCTTGGGGGTGGGGTCTTGGTAGGGCTTGGGGGTGGGGTCTTGGTAGGGCTTGGGGGTGGGGTCTTGGTAGGGCTTGGGGGTGGGGTCTTGGTAGGGCTTGGGGGTGGGGTCTTGGTAGGGCTTGGGGGTGGGGTCTTGGTAGGGCTTGGGGGTGGGGTCTTGGTAGGGCTTGGGGGTGGGGTCTTGGTAGGGCTTGGGGGTGGGGTCTTGGTAGGGCTTGGGGGTGGGGTCTTGGTAGGGCTTGGGGGTGGGGTCTTGGTAGGGCTGGGGGGTGGGGTCTTGGTAGGGCTGGGGTGGGGTCTTGGTAGGGCTGGGGGTGGGGTCTTGGTAGGGCTGGGGGTGGGGTCTTGGTAGGGCTTGGGGGTGGGGTCTTGGTAGGGCTTAGGGTTGACTCCCGGTCAGGCTCGGGGTGGGCTCTTTCGGGTTTGGGATGGGCTCTTGGGCTTGGGGAACCTTTGTAGGGCTCAGGGTGGGTTCTCTGTAGGGATCGGGATGGGTTCTCGGTAGGGCTCGGGGCGGGCTCCAGGTACTCAACTGACGGGTTCCAGTTCACTCAACTGGCGGGCTCCGGTTCACTCAACTGGCGGGCTCCGGTTCACTAAACTGGCGGGCTCTGGGTGTTTGACTGTTCGGGCTCCAGGTGGGTGTCTGTCCGGCTTCGGGTGGGTTCTTGGTAGGTCTTGGGGCTGGGTTCTTGGTAGGTCTTGGGGCTGGGTTCTTGGTAGGGCTTGGGAGTGGGTTCTTGGTAGGGCTTAGGGTTGGCTCTCGGTTGTCAAGCTCGGGGTGGGCTCTCGGGCTTGGGGTACCTCTGTAGGGCTCGGGGTAGGTTCATGGTCGGGCTCAGGGTGGGTTCTCTGTAGGGCTTGGGGTGGGTTCTCTGTAGGGATCGGGGTGGGTTCTCGGTAGGGCTCTGGGTGGGTTCTTGGTCGGGCTCGGGGCAGGCTCCAGGTACTCAACTGCAACCCGTTCTCGCAAATTCGTAAAGTCAATATTGACTTATTAAATATGTGCATAGGTGACATACTTAACATAATAGATACCCTTAAAAAGATTCATGGAAAACACCGACCTTACCTAACCTTGTTAGTATCTTAAGATAAGCATCTTATTGCTTCGTAATTACAATTATTACCTAACCTATAATAGGTATAGGTTAAGTAATAATTGTAATTACGAAGCAATAAGATGCTTATCTTAAGATACTAACAAGGTTAGGTAAGGTCGGTGTTTTCTATGAATCTTTTTAGGGGTATCTATTAAGTTTAGTATGTCACCTATGCACGTAGTTAATAAGTCAATATTGACTTTACGAATTTGCGAGAACGGGTTGTCAACTGATGGGTTCCAGTTCATTCAACTGGCGGGCCCCGGTTCACTCAGCTGGCGGGCTCCGGGTGGGTGACTGTTCGGGCTCCAGGTGGGTGTCTGTCCGGCTTCGGGTGGGTTCTTGGTAGGGCATAGGGTTGGCTGCTCAGACAAGTACAAGGGGAATGTTGTCTACGCTTATGTCGACCGTGCTCTAAGCCACAGCTCAGGATGGAAGCAAGTCGATGAAGAACTCTGTAGGGTAAGGCAGGTCCAAGTCAACAACGGCTTCTCCAATGGTTTCGTTGAAGACATCATAAAAAGGAAGGTGAAACACCATGCAACCTCTGAAGAGTCAACTAACACAACACCTGTACCCCCTATTAGACTATTTTACAGGAACTTCTTTTCCACAGCTCATAAAACGGAGGAAAGGGTCCTGAAAGATATTGTTAATAGGAACGTTATCCCTACAGACAAAAATCAGAAGATACAATTGACAATTTACTATAAAACCAAAAAAACAGCCAACCTACTCATGAAAAACTCTCCTGACACAAAGCAGAACGCCTTAAAGGAGACTAACGTCGTCTATACCTTCGAATGCCCACTTGGGGACTGTAAGCCTCAAAGAACTCAGTATATAGGCAAGACAACAACATCTCTTTCCAGGCGATTAACAATGCATAAGCAACAGGGCTCCATTAAGAAACATATCTCTTCCCACAACCAGGCCATCACCAGAGAAGTCTTAACAAACAACACAGAAATCATCGATAGATACAGCGATAGCAGGCAGCTTGACATCTGTGAGGCACTACACATCAAGAAGTCAACACCAGCAATCAACAGCCAATTGATGCACAACTATATTCTACCCACTTCAAGACTCCGTACCAATATAGAAGCATCAAGAGGAAGTATGGGTCAATAGGCCCTTTGCAGTTACTTCCATTCTTCCCTCTCATTTATCCAATTTATACCCATTGTTCCATGTTCTGCGTTGGTCAAAAGTTTGTTCACCTCTTCCAAAACTGTTGCAACACATCACCTCACCCAAATGCGAGTATATAAGACAAGCTGTTTAATGTTAGCATAAGTAAAACTCTGTTTAGTGTTCTCAGGTTACAGTTGTGTGTGTATAAACTAAAGTCTCTGAAAATGTAACAAGTTATTACGAAACGCGTTCAAGCCTTACGTCAGACTAGAAATAAAAATGAATTTTGGAGAATTGATTTTTCAATTACCATCCACAGTAAAAAAGAAACATAAGAAATATTGAGAAAATTCATGGTAGAATTATTAATCTTACCTTTTCGGTCATATTTAACAATATATACATTATATATAATATATATATATTACTCTTATTACAAATTTGGTACTTACCGCAGTTTGAATCTGGCAACCGAGGAGGTCCCCGTGGCCTGGAACCCTCGGCCTCCACCAGCACTGTTGTGGACCAGCAGACGACATACAGGAGCAGCTCGCCAGCAACATTCCCACTCAAAATGCAGACGTCAAACAACAGCTCTGACCCACGGAGAGTGGATAAGATTGTTAGGTAAGTGAATGTAAGGGGGGATATTGTAGTGCAAGATGTTATTATTGTGTAATGATGAGGATCTGTGTGTGTGGGGGGGAGGAAGTTAGTAGGTCATCATATGGACAATTCGTTCTTATATAGGCATGGGTTTTCTTGTCTCTGTACAATGCTTTGGTGTGATGTTTAAAGAATTACTTGTCTGTACACCTATATGGGTGGGATTTAGGGTATTATAGTTCGGTATTTTTGCTGTAGGGGGTATAGGTCATTACGTATACAAGATGCTTAGTTAGCAGACTTAAAACGATAATGATTAATGATAAAACAACCTAATCCATATAACATAACCAAGTCTAACTTAGTAGTACATTTTTATCAGAAAACTAGCCTTGTTGAAATGATTTTTTACTCCCATTTTGTTTGGAGTTTGAAAAGAAATGGCGAGGGTTAAACAAAGCTCATTTATTTATTTATATACAAGAAGGTATATAAGATTTTTACTTAATTTTTAGTTTTGACAGATAAGACCATATTAAATCAGATACAAGTCATACCACATACACGATGACTCGCAAACAAATGTTAAAACCTATCTAACCTAGGGTTTCCGGGTTCGATCCCCGGTGAAGGCAGAGACAAATGGGCAAAATGTTTTTCATCCTGATGCCCCTGTTACCTAGCAGTAAATAGGTACCTGGGAGTTAGACAGTTGCTACGGGCTGCTTCCTGGTGGGGGTGTAACAAAAAAGGAGGCCTGATCGAGGACCGGGCCGCGGGGACGCTAAGCCCCAAAATCATCTCAAGATAACCTAGCTCAACCCAACCTAAACTAACCAAACCAAGAATCAACCTAACCCAAACCAATGGAGTCCAGTACAGCTTAACCTAAGCTAATACATCCTACCATAACAGTATAGTGTATACGGTTTTAAGGGGGCATATCAATGTAAAATTAAAAGTGGTTCAATTTGCTTATAAATTTTTTTATGAAATGGTTATAGAAAGGGCTGCAGCTGGTCCAAGTTTCATCATCACACCCTAAACAGAAAAGGAGAAAAAAATAAACAACGAATTATGCAACGAATTTTCAAATAGTTTCAGGGAACACGTGTCAACTAAAATCATTTCTATAACACTCAGATATTAAATTAAGCACATAATAAAGGATTCTAGTGATCAGTTTTATCAAAAAAGTGTTTAGTGCAATAATATAATTTTTCAAAGTTACCCTTCTAAAAAAATATGCAATATATGATATTTATAAATTTTTATAAAAACAAATAGACTTTGGACTAAAATGTCTACTAGATTCTGTAGAAGCACAAACGCTACATATAAGGTGTAATTTGCATGTAAATTGATTAATAAATGAAAACTCTGAAGTAATTTGAAGGTGTAAATTACTTTCCAGAGTAAAATAAAGATCCAAGTTCGGCCACCTGTAGCTGAGCTTGACTTCGACAGATTTCGTTCATAATTGGCACCCTTGCAGATAGGCATCCATTGAGCAAGGTGTGCAAGTTTCATGCAAATCCCTTGATAACAAACGAGAAAAAAATATTGGCCAAAAAAAAAAGAAAAAAAAAAATTTAAACATAATTATATTGCACATACATATTACAATTATTACAAGAGTTTGTGCTTCTACAGCACATAGTAGACATTTTAGTTGACACATGTGTTCCCTGAGATTATTTGAGAATGTTGAACATTCGTTGCATAATACGTTGTGTATTTTTTTTCTCCTTTTCTGTTTAGGTGTGATGGTGAAACTTGGACCAGTTGCAGCCCTTTCTATAACCATTTCATAAAAAAATTAATAAGCAAATTGAACAACTTTTAATTTATAACGATTTAGAATGATATGCCCCCTTAACAAACGGGAAAACGAGCATCGTCGAATTATTTCATGTCCAAAAAGTACCATCCATAAAGTTTGATACGTTAAGATATATTAGCCAAGATTAGGCTGTGTTAGGCTTGGTTGGTTTGAGTTAGCCTGGGTAAGGTTAGATAAATTTTCCAATCCATTGGTGAACAGTCATGTGTACAGGGTGACACATTATTACAGACCGTTTTACTAGTGATAAAAAAGCAATGTAGGACTAACACAACTATTGGAAAACAACAGTTGTGTTATCAGTGTATAGTAGTAATTAATAATTTTGTACAAAGTTTGCATAAAAATGTTAGGTGTTTCAAGTAACTCACTAGGTTCTGGTAGACCTTTCATGACCCGTATAAAGGCCAGGCTGTGTGTGAAGAACTGTTAAAACCATCAACAGGTAATATACAGAAATGTTTATTGAACTAAATGCAGCTGGCCGAAGCAGCCATTGACATGAAACTGTTAGCGGCCAGTTTCATGTTAGTTACGTATTTATGGAAACTCTCCATCAGCGACCACATAACCAGATTTTAAAATGCACTATAATCTTAATTTAAATATATTTTGTTATTACAGTACTGTATCTGGTTTTCTTTACAAAGTACAGTATTTATATCATCCTACCCACAACAGTTGTTTAATTTCCGAGTACTAGCTCTATCTATATATCAATCCATTAATGTAACATCACTTGTATGTATATACCTTACCTGAATAAACATCTGAATCATCTAAACAACATCTACTGTACCTGTTTACTGCTAGGTGAACAGAAGAATTAGGTGAAAGGAAATGTGCCCAGCCATATCTGTCCTGACTGGGAATTGAACCCAGGATCCCCAATTGGGAGTCAAGGGGGAAGGCAACCGATTTTTACCTGACTTTACCTGAGGGCCACTAACGTATTAGTGGCCTCGACGAGAACAGAAAAGCTTGTCCAAAGTCCCTTCATTTGCCTTGATTATTTTTTTCCAGTTGGATTTTAAAATGTAAGAGTTTGGGCAATTATGTTTGGCAGGTAGGCAGTTCCATGGGTTTATAACCGTATGGGGGTAAAAGGCATCTCTTGTTTTCAGTCCTATGTTGTGGTTTGTTGAGCTTTTATAAGACATTATCTGGATCAACATCCTCCAAATTGTTCAGTATTTTAAAATTTCAATGAGGTCTGCTAAGTCATGTCTGGTTTGAAGTGTTGTTAGTGCTGTGGCTCTCAACTGTTCCTGGTATGAGAGTTGATTACACTGTGATACCCTCAACTATAATAAATTCTGTTTTCAGACAACATACAGCCTCTTTGCTCATACCCCTGGACATACTAAATATTTAATCCGTACTCTTCATTCTCTTCACATTATAAACACTTGCAAAGCTCTGTTCCTTAATACTAACTCAGATTTTAAACTTCCGAATTGTATGAAATAAAAATGTTTGTGATGTTCTGCATGAACATCACTGCTGAAATATCTCTAAGATTCTCTATGCAGGTCTCTATATAGAGAGACCAAATGTGTGGAATTTCCTAACCCAATGTCTTCACTTTAGTATCCCACATTGTGCTAATTACTCATCTAGTGCTGTACTATCTACAAATGCACTCCAACATAATTTCTCATCACCCTTATTACTACCTTACCTCTCGCTTAACAATTAGCTTAGCTTAGATGTCACGCTATTGTGATTTCTGTGTATAATGAAGTAAGGGCGAAGAGGTAGAACGGCCTATTGACATAGCTCGAGTGCATGGGGGGAGTTGTGTAAAATCCTGGGGCCAGATTCACGAAAGCACTTACGCAACCACTTACGAACGTGAACATCTTTCCTCAATCTTTGACGGCTTTGGTTACATTTATAAAACAGTTTACAAGCATGAAAACTTCCCATTCAACTGTTGTTATTGTTATAAACAGCCTCCTGGTGCTTCGGGGTTCATTAACTGCTTAATAATTGGAAACAAAGCCGCCAAAGCTTATGAAAAGATGTACAGGTTCGTAAGTGTTTGCGTAAGTGCTTTCGTGAATCTGGCCCCTGGTTTGTCTCTCGGAGAGGCTGCAGGATCCAAGTAAATTCAGAAGAATTTCTGGTTACGATTCTTATACCATGTCGTAGCTCAGTCGATTAAGGCAGCGTCTGGGATGCTCTTGGACGCAAGTTCGAATCCTCGTCACGGCCCCTTGTAGATTTGTTCTCTTAAGATTAACTGTTTCCCTTGTACAATAATTTAAAATTCACTGCAAATTTTGCGTTAGCTTTAAGATTTGCCTAAAATGCTATGCATGTTAGTGGCTTTACAAGAATGTACAGATAATGGCGATTCATTTGTACAAATAACCCATTGTAGTGAATAATATTGTAGTGTCAGGGGGGGCCTAACGGCTGAGTGGACAGCGCTCCGGATTTGTATTCCTAAGGTTCCGGGTTTGATCCCCAGTGGAGGTGGAAACAAATGGGTAGAGTTTCTTTCACCCTGATGCCCCTGTTACCTAGCAGTAAATAAGTACCTGAGAGTTAGACAGCTGCTACTGGCTGCTTCCTGGGGGGGTGTAACAAAAAGGAGGCCTGGTCGAGGATTGGGCCACGGGGACGCTAAGCCCCGAAATCGTCTCAAGATAACCTCAAAATACTGTAGTGTAGTGGTCAACACAGTCAGCTCGCAATTGAAACGTTCCGGATTGATTTCTGCCGCAGGACAGGGACGTTTGGCACGTTTGCTTTTGCCCGATGCCTGTGTTCACCTAGCGGTAAATAAGTACCTAGGAGTTGGGCAACTATTGTTGGTTGCATCTTGGGAAAGACTAGTAGTTGGCCTAGAGGGGACCTTGATAAACCTAACTGGCTTTGTCCCAATGGGAAATCATACTTAAGTACGATACAAGTAAAAAACTTTTCAAAATCTTTTCTGTGGAGAGCCTTGTAGGCTCCAGGGAGCCTCTGGGCTCACCCAGAAAATGGTGTTTCATTACATTCAGTGCTGTATTTTTTTTTTCAAATAATGTTACTTTTGTGAGGGTTTGTGTACAGTAATTATTGAACTTCATTGTTGTTTGTATTTGTAATATGTTCTCTCATCTTCCCTCCTGATTTTCCATAACTAATCACTTCTTGCAAAGAGAATTATAAAACCTGTGTTTATTGAATTCATTTTATTTGCCTTCTCACTCATGCTTTAATGTTACTTATTTGATCAATAACACCTTACTGATACAGTAATAATAATAATACATTAATATTACATTTTTATACATACCAACTGCAATATAATGTAATTTGACCATTGACAGGTACAAACCATCAGCACAAGGGACTCCAGGGGCCCCTGGTGAAGATCCAACTACTGACTACATGAATGTACTAGGCATGATCTTCAGCATGTGTGGTCTAATGATGAGAGTAAGTTTTGGGTTTCTGGCATTATAGGGTCTGTTCTGAAGCCCACGGTATCATCCCTATTGTCTACCACTATCATCCCTATTCATCCTGGCACTAGCTTGCTCAGTTTTTTTGTTTTCAACTCATATTTTATGAACTACTGTATATTGTATGTAAGTGATGTTGGCATTCATGGGAACATTTTCTGTGGGAGCCATGCTTTTTGTATTGTTTATATTCATGCTTCACTTGTCAGTTTAAGGCACCCATCTTGTGTGCCCTTAGCTGTTCATTCATTCTGATTTAGTTTCTCAACTCTCTGCCTTGTAGCTAGTTTGTATTACCCATTCCCACCAGTAATATTTTTCAAGATTCTGGGTGTTGTCCTAGTCAGGGCTTCTCCTTTTGAGTTGCCATTACATCAGTACTGCTTGGGACTCGGTCCACGTGGCCAGGCCTGTTGCTGGGTATTTTAGTGTGTGTTATGTCTGATTCTGACTCGTGTGCCATGTTGGTGCCTTGCATCATCTTCTGTGTGTACAGTTGGAGTCACACTAATAATACTTCAATACCTGTCACATAGGTCTGATCTTTCTAGTTTTTTAATTGATAGGAGGTTGGAGAACCGTCAACTCAACCCTTGTGACTAACATGGATGTCCATTATTCGGTAATTATTGTGCCGAAGATTGTAATTAAGTCAAAATACATTTTCACTTTACTGAAAAATTTATGGCATGAGCGTGAAGTGAGCCAAAAGTGTGACAAAGCAACAGCAGTCGGCTGAATGCTGGGCATGGGGAAAGAGGGAGGGAGGGTGTGAGACTATCCCTTCCTCATTTCCTCTCTCAAGCTTGGTGAAAAAGTTCTCTCCTTTTGAATGTTTGGTTTCAGTAAAGTTGTGTGTGTGTACATCTATAATTTTAATACCAAATTATCCGTGATCAGTATCATATGCCATAATCAAGACGCATCATAAAAGAATTTTTTGCGAATAATTTATTAATAATAATAATTCATTGTGTTGGAGGACTGGCAGCCAGGGTATACATACAGTACATGTTAGGTTTGTATCCAGGTTCCCTCCCCCCCCTTTCCCCCCTATCCCTAGGGTCTAATTACTGACCCTCCCCAGTATGCAACCCCACAATAAGCTGACTGACTTTTGGGTACCTATTTCCTGCTAGGTGAACAGGTACATTAGGTGATAGGATACACACCCGCCATTTCTATCTTGCCTGGGATTTGAACCCAGAATTCTAGATTGCGAGTCAAGAACGAACTCGACTATACTACCGGTACCCTCAATTTACTGGGATTTATGTCAAGAATGGTTGAGTTTGTGTAAATCCTGGTCATTATGTTATGTTGGGACCACCAATAATTGTCATATACTGTAATTATGATTTTTAAATGGAATTGTTTGCCAATGATTGCTCTATCATATGTCATTGTCAAAATGATAAGTACATACTGTAATAGATCATGTTGGACCACAAATTTTAGATAAATTTGGCATAGGGTCTCCATTTTTGTGCAACTCTGGAGCTCTTCTCAGTGTTACCTTGAGGTGCTTCCGGGGCTTAGTGTCCCCGCGGCCCGGTCGTCGACCAGGCCTCCTGGTTGCCGGACTGATCAACCAGGCTGTTGGATGCGGCTGCTCGCAGCCTGACGTATGAGTCACAGCCTGGTTGATCAGGTGTAATTATGTTTAGAGCAGGGTTCTTCCCAGCTGGTTTCACCATTTGTGTTGTCTTCAAAGATTGCCTTGATAGCATTGCTCTAGTTGTTTGAGCTGCTGCTGTGGGATGTGGTTGCATATTTACACTATATGCGGCCTGTCGTGCTTTCCAGCGTGCAGTTCTAGATCATTAGGAATCTTCTTAGTTGTATTCCTTGCGGTTTGCCTCTCTTTTTACACCCTTTCTACTTTCTGGAGGGAAAGGGAAGGGAAAGGAATTATTAGGAGAAATCACTAAATCATTATAACTATATAGCATTTGGAAGGGATCAATATAAGGATTTTTGATGGGACATGGGGACGAAATTGTGCCCAACCACTTGGACAGTCGGGGATTGAAAACCGGCTTGCAAAAAAATGGGCCTTCGCTCTACTGTCTAGCCCAAGTGGTTGGGCGGGAAGGGAAGGTAGATCAATCTTTGATAGCTGGCAGTGCAGTATTTTAGCCTCAGTCTGCTTCAGTTGAGTTCTTCGGATCCAGCTTTGGGCCATGTGTAGATCCATATCTCCTGGTTCCTGGCTGGGGTAAGGGTTCTAGTGCATCGTTCGCTCTGGACAGTGCTCCTGTTCACCCTTCGTTTTTGAAGTGTTGACCTTTTAGGCAAGTTGATTGAAACCTCAGGTAACCTCAGGGCTGTCATCTGGTGGAAGATGGGTAAATCAAGGGCCTACCAGAAAAAGATGTTTAATTATACAGTATTCAATGCTTAATTTTCACATATATAGTACAGTACATGTTTTAAGTAAATAATATCAGACTTTATCTTGGATCATTTTCTTATTTAGGGTTTTAATCTTATAATACTTATATTGAGGAATGTGATTTCTACTCACTTTATGAATTTTAATCCTCCAAATACTGCATTATTAAAACTATGATTATAGAAATTTTAGACATTGTTGTTATAAATGATACTCTATAGTGAACTCATTATTTCTTACTTGCAGTTGAGGTGGTGTGCTTGGGTTGCGCTATACTGCTCCTGCATCAGCTTTGCCAACTCGAGAGTCAATGACGATACGAAACAAATGCTCAGCAGCTTCATGTAAGGTTTATCTTGTTTTCTTCTGAAATTTGTATATTACTAAACCCATAAAGGTACAACCTGTCCCCATAGCATGTCACATTTTAACATATACTTTACTTTACACAAGGCCAAAACCTGGTGTACTAAGGCAAATAAACATTGCGACGGGGTAAATACCCTAACTGTGCAACCTGTCCTCTTACAAATTACGTCTGAATTTGGTCGTTTGCCCATATGGCCGAAAATGGACGTAATTTAAAAATCAAAAAATTAAAATAAATTTTGGATTTTGTTTCAAAACAGTAAGTTAAGGGTCCTCTCGTAGGTTAGGAGGGCAGGAAATTGTCCAAGTTTCAAAAGCTATGAAAAACGTTAAATGAAAGTTTCCTCTCCTAACCTTTCCAAGTAAGCCAGAGGACTTAGAGAAAACGCGACAGTATGTCACTTTCGTGGGCCAATTTCATTTCAAATTACGTTCATTTTTGGATATAGCATGCATTCGAACGAAAAGCGACGTTATTTTCAAGAGGACAGGTTATTTATTTATTTATTTATTTATTTATGCATATACAAGAATGTACATAAGGAATGTGAGGATACAAATATGGTAATTACAGTCTTGTAAAGCCACTAGCACGCGCAGCTTTCGGGCAGGTCCTTAATCTAAGAAAATTTTAAGGAGGTAAATACTTGCAAAATTTATAGACAAAAAAATAACAGATTACATGAAATGAAAAAAAAAAAAGATGAGAGAAAATTGTAGGTACAGTATATTAAAGCACATAGGTAGCTAAGATTGATTGCAATGACAGCTTAAAATGGTAGTTGACAACAAATGAACCATGATGTGCCTGACCACCATCATATGGTGGGTCAGGTCACCTAAAGTCCCAGCTAGCCTGCCATCCCCGCTCGTTGAGCCAAATGGAACCCCCAAATATTCTATAAGGAAGAGAACAGGACTGGGAGGTGAGCGATTGACTACATGCCTGAAAAGGGCATTTCATTACCTGGATCTGGATTTGTACCTGGATAAGGGGGTTCTGGGATTTTTCTCCAAGCCTGGCCTGGGCCAGGCATGACGTGCAAGATCTTGGTCCAGTAGACTGTTGCTTGGAGTGGCCTGCAGGGCCATATTCCCACTTACAATCTAGTTAGTCCAGCACTTCTTGCAAGAAACTCTAATTTTTTCTTGAAGAAATACTTTTGTTCCAGCCATACTTATTTTATTTGCTGTGAGGATATTAAGGAGCCGTGGTCCTTTGATATTCATAGTGTTCTATGATTGTTCCTGTGGCACCTTTATTCTTCACTTGCGCTGTTCTGCATTTCCTACCATATTGTTCGCTCCACTACCTTACCTTACCTTGAGGTTACCTTGAGGTGCTTCCGGGGCTTAGCGTCCCCGCGGCCCGGTCGTCGACCAGGCCTCTTGGATGCTGAACTGATCAACCAGGCTGTTGGACGCGGCTGCTCGCAGCCTGACGTATGAGTCACAGCCTGGTTGATCAGGTATCCTTTGGAGGTGCTTATCCAGTTCTCTCTTGAACACTGTGAGGGGTCGGCCAGTTATGCCCCTTATGTGTAGCGGAAGCGTGTTGAACAGTCTCGGGCCTCTGATGTTGTTGAGTTCTCTCTCGGAGTACTTGTTGCACCTCCGCTTTTCAACGGGGGTATTCTGCACATCCTTCCATGTCTTCTGGTCTCATGTGATGTTATTTCTGTGTGCAGGTTTGGGACCAGCCCCTCTAATATTTTCCACGTGTAAATTATTATGTATCTCTCCCACCTGCGCTCAAGGGAGTACAGATTCAGGCTCTTTAGTCGGTCCCAATAGTTTAGATGTTTTACTGAGTGGATTCTAGCAGTAAAGGATCTCTGCACACTCTCCAGGTCAGCAATTTCTCCAGCTTTGAAAGGGGCTGTCATTGTGCAGCAGTACTCCACTCTAGAGAGCACAAGCGTTTTGAAAAGTATCATCATCGGTATATCATCTGATTCAGATTCAGATTCAGATTCAGATGTTTATTCAGGTAAGGTATATACATACAAGTGATGTTACATTAATGGATTGATATATAGATAGAGCTAGTACATACAATGCCTAAAGCCACTATTACGCAATGCGTTTCGGGCAAGAAAAACATTAATATCTAGAACTTAATACTAATTGAGCATAAAGAATAAAAGATGTTGAGAACAAATACAAATAAAGATAAAAAAAAAAGGGGGAACATGACTGAAAAAGCAGCACAAATACAATAGGTTGACAAACAGTGTTGATTACAAAAAAGAAAAAAAAAAGAAAATAACAGACATGGGTTGACAATAGAGGAGTGAGGTAGATTACAGGGAATTTATTAGGTAGTGTTTAGTTTTTATCTTAAACTGGTTGAGAGAGGGACAGTCTTTAACATGGTTGGGAAGGTCATTCCACATTCTGGGCCCCTTGATTTGCAGAGCATTTCTAGTTTGATTAAGACGTACTCTAGGAATATCAAAACTGTATTTATTTCTGGTGTGGTGCTCATGGGTTCTGTTACAACCTTCTATGAAGCTTTTAAGATCAGGATTGGCATTATAGTTTAGCGTTTTATATATGTATAATACACATGAGAGAATGTGCAGTGACTTAATATCTAACATATTAAGAGATTTGAGTAGGGGTACCGAGTGATGTCTGGGGCCAGAGTTGGATATTGTTCTAATAGCGGCTTTGTGTTGGGTAATTAGAGGACGTAAGTGATTTTGGGTAGTAGAACCCCAAGCACAAATACCATAGTTGAGATAAGAACAGATAACAGAACAGATAATGATCTGTTATAATATTGTGCAAATTTTGGACCTGGATATTCATACAGTGTTCTATGACTGTTTCTGTGGCACAGTTTTTCTTCACTTGCGCTATTCTGCATTTCCTACCATATTGTTCGCTCCACTATGTTATAATACTGTGCAAATTTTGGACCTGGAGTTCAGTCCATGTATACAGTACATGATACCTCTCTTGTCTCCTTTCCAGAGTACATTTTGGGAGCTTCAAATGGTCCCAATAATTTATGTACTTTATTGTGTTTGTGTGCTGAGTATGTCCTCTGTATTCCCTGTGTTTCAACAATCTCTCTTGCTCTGATTTGTTATTTTTGGGAGAGCCCTGTCAGTAGTTTTCTGAGCTTACTTGTCAGTCACTATAGCATTGACCTCATGATTTTCCTAAGGGTGACAACACTTACATAATTGTCTTTTGTTATTGAATGGAATTTAAATAACATTAATCCAACCCATTGTTACTGGCTAATAGTTCTGATTTTCAAAGTAAATTATCATAATTAAACAAATATACTTTTATTTGCTTGTCACAAATAATTTACTAATTATATTAACATTTCAGGTTGTCCATTTCTGCAGTTGTGATGTCCTACCTTCAAAACCCACAGCCAATGACACCTCCATGGTCCAATATATAAACAGTTCTATATTATCGATTGTTTTTGGTTGAATGGAAATGTATAATTGCCTCACCATACTTGTATTAAAATTGTACTGCTGAATGAGTGACAATTTTAGTTTTAATAAACTAGCTAATGGTGCCAGGTTTGTATTATGATGTGCAATATGGAACAGTGCCAACATTTGATGATGTGCATGAGTTACAAAATGGCTTGGTTTGTTAATCTTTTAATTTGTGTAGCCTGCACTATATAATTCTTGTGTTATACTTCCTATCCAAAAGTTTCTTGTAAGCAGCTTGTCTTTTTTTTTCTTTAACAAATGGACAAATTTGTATTGTCCCATAACATTATCATGTCATTCATGCCAGTGTAAAAGGCAATAGCATGAAGGTCAAAGCTTGAAATATCCTGGAATATGAAGTACCATACGAGTTGATCCTCGAGTGACAACCACATTAGTACAGTAGATAGCCTCCATATTAGACATAAAAGGAAGACTTGATCACCACGTTAGAAATAGAAGAGTGAAAGGGAATTGGGAGTGGAATGGTAGGCAGTCAGTATGGGGGAAGGGAGACTTTTGGAGTACAGTACAGTACTGTCCATTCAGTAGAGCCAGGCTGTCACCTGATCGGATGACAGGCAAAGTTATCAGTCACTAGCACTGATTTTATAGTTTTCTTCGAGGTGACATCAACTGCATAATATCTTTTTGATCATGAAATTACATTAACTCCAACCAGTTACTGCTGGCTAATAATTCTTAGACATAAAGGAAAGAGGACAAATCAGAAGAGCATGTTAAGATAGGGCTACCTGAATAGGTTTCAGTTGTGGTTACTCCATCAGAGGGGCGTTCATGGGGATAAAGACAGATTCTACAGTAAATTGTTAATTCCTCTTTTAGGACTGCCTCCTCTTCCATTTTGCTTAGTTATGCACAGTTGTTGTTTTATGGTTACAAAGGAAACATATCATTCCTTAATTTCTTATTTTGACTGTATCAGAATTTAGAATTTCTAAAATATAGTTACAGGTTGTAAGTACAGTATGTATAACAGTTTATACAGTACTATACTTAGTGTATAAAATATATATTAATACAGGCCATATGTATTATTGTTAAATATGTACTTTTGTATTTCATAGTAAACCTTTTACCATAATATATAATTATCTTCTCCTTTCAATAGTGCATTTGTCATGTTGAATTATATGGTATATCAGGATTTTATCGGTACTACCTTGTTGACTGCGTGTTCCTCCCGTTACTATACTGTATACAGTATCTCTCCTTCCCATTACAGTATTACGCTGAGATGTATCAGTAAGGTGGTTGGGCTCACTGGCTCAAGCAAAGAATATTCACTATACAATACTATATTGAATATAAATTCAGTGGGTTTTGTACTACATGGGAACCTGGTCCAAGATAGGGATTTTAATCTAGCCAGTGACCTGTACAATGAATTTGGCATCTAGATAATGCAGAATTCCTCCAAGACTGATAATTTTAAATTAATATTACTAAAAAATTCAAACAGTGCTTTTTCCATGGTTTTCTGCATCAAATTATGCACAAATGTATGTCCTATCATGTGCACAAATAAAGGGTGAATGCCGTGGATCTTGTTGTCCATTAAAATCTGTACAATAAAGCTTTCAGTCACATGCCATCCCTAAGGTGTGGCGTTGTTTACAATTTCCCATTTAGAATCCTTTCATTAGAAAGTATTTACACCACAGTATTGTATGTCGAACATAAAAAATATTAAATGTATAAAGATATTGTACACAATGTGATAAATCAATGATATAATCTTTAGAGCAGGACAGCACGATCGAACCAATGTTGTGGATAACCACAGATGTGCACCTTAACCCATGGACTAGGATGTGCAAAAAGTTACACGACCCCCAGAATGCGAGTACAGTGAGGGGGTCAGAATGAGATTACTTTGAGGGGGGGGCAGAATGAGAGTACAGTGAGGGGGTCAGAATGAGAGTACAGTGAGTGGGGGTCAGACTGAGAGAACAGTGAGGGGAGGTCAATATGAGAGTATGCATGGGGGTTCAAATCGAGGGTTCAGCGATGGGGGTGTGTGAAGTGTGAGGGGGAATCATAATAAGGGTTCAGATTCAGTTGTTTATTCAGGTAAGGTATATACATACAAGTGATGTTACATTAATGGATTGATATATAGATAGAGCTAGTACATACAATGCCTAAAGCCACTAGTACGCAATGCGTTTCGGGCAAAATGACGGGATGAGGCGGAGGTAGAACGAGGGCTCAGTCGAGGGGAGCCAAAATAAGGGTTCTAATAGGGGGATCAGAATAAGGGTGCATGCAGTGAAGGGTTTCTAAATAAGAGGCCCTTTGAGGGGATTTGGGTTGGTTGGGTGGGGGGGGGGGTGTGGGGGGGAAATGGTGCGCTTGGCTGCCTTCAGGTGTCGTTGTTTACGTTTGTTTGTGGCTGGTGAGAGCGACGGAGGCGGGAGGAGCAGGCCCAGTGCACGAGGGCTCACCCACCACCACGGCGGCGCCATGGACGACAAGGAGGAAGGGGAGGTGTCCGATGGCAACGATGAGGGCTTTGACGTGAGTGTCGTAGGGAGGGGTTGTCGCCCCCTTTAGCCCTTAGGCCGCCCCTCAGCCCCCTACCCCCACAACTCCCTGCTAGACCTCTGGCCATGCTGGTAGTGTACACCACCTCCCCCTTTCCCCCCTTTCCTTGGGTTATGACCAGTATAGCAGCCCTCAGCCATAGGCTGCCATCCCTTTCCCCCCTTAGCCTAGCCTGTCTGCCCCCCTCCTTCCCTTAGCCTAGCCTGCCTGTTCTCCCTCCCCTTAGCCTAGCCTGCCTGACCCCGCTTCCCCTCAGCCTATTACCACACTGCCTACTAGACCTCTCGGCACATTGGTAGTTTACAGCCCCATGCCACCGCCACCAGCCGGGTTCTTGCCTATTCTGGAGCCGGGTCTAGAAGCTGAGAGCGGTGAGCAGGTTCCAGATTGTTTTTTTTTCTGCTACTTCCCGCTTTATTTTATTTGTTTATTTTATTTTATTTATATATACAAGTTCTTACATTCCTGTACAGTTACTAGAACGCATAGCATTTCGGGCAATTCATTAATCCTGTGTTCCTTGGATTACAACCCCGCCAAATCGTTTAACAATTAGGTATCCATGTTACTGTTAAGTAAACAGAGGCTACAGTTAAGGATTGATGCCCAGTAAATCCTCCCCGGCCAGGATACGAACCCAGGACAAAGTGCTCGCGAAACGCCAGGTGAGTGTCTTGCCACTACACTACAAGGACTTTCTCGATGAGTTAGGTTAGGTTTGGTGATGTTTTGGTATATTGGGTTTAGCAGAGCCAGATTTGGGTAAATCAGGCTCGGTTATGTCAGGTTGAGGTGTGTCAAGTTGAGGAGCGTCTGGATGGGGAGTGTCTGGATGGGGAGCGCCGGGATGGAGAGCGCTGGGTTGGGGTCCACCAAGTTTGGGTACACAAGGTTTGAGTAAGTATATTTAAAAAGTGAATTTACACATAGGATACATGATGTTTGGGTGTGTTGGGTTTGGTAGTGCTAAGTTTGGACATGTCAGGTTTAAGTAATTCAGGTTCAACCTGTAAACTACCTGTAGTAGTTTTCTGGCCTTCCTTCAAGATGATACCTTCTTGGAAGGCCCACAATATATTTGAAGTTGCATGGCGTTATGACCGCAGACTCTGCAAACAGCAATGGACAAAAATGGGACAAAAATCTAAAAGTCAGTGGCAAAGCAGATTCCAAAGAGTGGACGAGCACCACTTGTTGGCACGCGAGGCGAGAAGCAAAGTACAGAGACACCATTCAATAAGACAGTCGAGGGCCCGAGCCGCCAAGGCAAGCGCACCGGACGCTGACCCAGAACCCAGCTCCTCCACATCCTCCTCGAGCCAGTCCGAAGACAGCTCCTGCAGGGAAAAGAAGAGCAAGACCGAAGCCAAATGCCCACGGGCGCGCAAGTCCTCAGCTACCAGGGACGCCGGAAGGGAGGGAACCTGCATGTGAAGCTGCACCCGGCCAACATCCCGAGAAAGCACAGGGGCAAACAAGCACACATTGAGGTTATCCAACTCGCCCCCTTGGGTAAACCTGAATGACCGTAGTCAACTTCCGCCATTCAAGTGTGTGGGTCCGACAATGCATGCCATGCCCCCCCCCCCAATGAAAAGAAAGGGTAGTCTGCTAGCCAGGATGACTCCCCCTCGTAGCACACACAGCAAGGAAAAGAGGACCCAAACTCAAAAGAAGATGAATCGATTATTGAGGCGTAATCCGGGTCTTGCAGGAGGTAAGCTGCAAGGGCCTCCCGAACTTTCCTAGGCAGGATGCAGGAAACTGAAAAGCTCTGGAAGGAGGGAACGGAAGAACAGAGAGAAACCCGGAACCGAACCCGGGGAGGAGCTGAACTCGCATCAAACTCATACAGGGATGTGGGACACGAAAATCCCTTCCTCTGTAACAAGAAGTCCCATGCCGAGGGTACCAACACCCAAGCGGGGTCAAATGGGGCCCAAGCCCCCCAAGTCAACTCCTCCCCAACCCCGGGATCCTCCATGTCAGGACTGCCCGAGTCTCGCCACCAAGAAAGCCCCGCCCCAACTCTAAAACCCTCAGATCTTTGGGAACTGGGGGCAGGGAGGGGGGAAGGGGAATCAGGATGAACTACAGCAGGGAACGGACAAGGGGGGCATGGACGAAACCAAAGTCAAGGCTACTAACGCCCCCAAGTCTGGGTCCCTATAACCCAAGTGGGGTAGCCACGAGGTATCCGGAAAGGCAACCAACCAAGTGCGTTGCAGCAACCTAAACCTCGCATGCAACGCAGAAGCTGCCTGCACCCGAATATCAGTATCAGAGGATTACGTGAACTGGAGTACAAGTAAGGAACACCACTCGCAAGACTCCGGGTCAAAGGTGTTATTGACCCAACAGGCAGCATGGAGGAGGCAAAAATGGTGAGTGTCACTCTTGAGACCAGAGGACAGAGCAACCTTCAAACTCTCACAAAGCGAGATGAGACTCAAAAGACGCATCCATTTGACCAATGAACTCCAATGGGGTTTTCCAGGGCCCTTAGGCTGACTGCTAAGAGAAGCCCAGGCAAGGTACTGCTAACCAGTTAACCCAGAACTACCAAACTAACAAACAATGTTGAACCCCTGCGACGTGTGCAATCACGGGGACCTAGCGGAGGGCCACCAAAATAATGAGTGGTCCTACAGCCACACCAGACAGACCCTCCCACCAGGCAAAAGAAAAGAAACACCCCACAAAAGCACAGTCTCCAGGAGGAACAGAACTGGCTGCTATGCCTATTATAAGGTCTTATAATATGCTTATAATAAGACCTTATAATAAGATGTGGGGCACAGTACCCTGTGCCCCAGCCAACGACAATACTACCTCCTACCCAAGCCCAAACAGTGGTAGGAAAACTCCAGCTGACCCCAGTGCAGGCAGTCACCAAGCAGCAAAAGAATGCTGTGGAGGTAGTCCTTGAACAGTTTGTGGAAGGTAACCCCAAACTGCAAGGGCAGTACTTACAGGGCACCTAGGGAAGGTGACCCTAGGCGCAAGCAGCCCCATTACTTCTTGAATTACACCTAACTCGCACACCACCACACAGCAGAGGAACACCTTAACGCACAGCACTGCTGAAAGGATGGAACCAGAATCGATTGGCCGCCACTCAAGGCATCAGCCTCAGAACTGGAGTTGGGAAGCTGGTGCGGGAGGTCTGGGGGCCCTTTCCCCTTCCCCCTCCTGGGGAGGGGGGGGGGGGGAACTGCACAGACAGCAATGCAGCGGCTGTGGTGATGTCATGCTTGTTTGCTTGTTTTCTGATTGGGGAGTTTTGCTTGCTCGTTCAGCTTTCGGTTTGTAATTTTTAACCAGCTGTAGTTTGCTTTGGGATTCCTACCTTTCTGGGTGCTTGACCTGGTAGACTGCTTCCAGCTACATGGGGGAGTCTATAGGCCATAGATCCTTGTTCCTCTCTGGGGAGGGGGGGGGGCAAGGTCTGGCTCATGGTCCCCGGTAGGCTAGAACTCCACCGATTGACAATTTCCACAGTCTAATATATACACATCAGCCCGGTATAGCTCCAGGGAGTCTCCGGGTCTCGCCCAGAAAATGGCGTTTCATTACATTGAACGCTGGTTTTTTGTTTCGTGGTATTTACCTATTAGTACTGTATTTATTATATTTACCTATAGTACTGTTTGTAAGTCAGAAAAAATTGAATTTATATTATCAATTCATAGTTCATCAAATTTTAATTAATTGAAAAATAATGTAATATTGTATCTCCACCCTGCTCTACAGCTAGCATACAAGCCTGTTACTCGTCCTGATTCTTCACACTATCGTCATGTTGCCCGTCATATGCCCTCCAGCGATGAAGAATATTCCTCGGATTCCGACTCGGATACGCCAATGTCTGCCAAACGTAAACGGCCCAACATCAGCAAAATGGATACTTGTTACACAGAAAGGTAAATTCTCAGAGTCATCTTCAGTATTTATTAAGTTTTCAAAGGTAAAATTGAATGCTTACAAATATGCAAAATATATAGTTTTATCAATAAAAAACTATTGAATTATGTTGTTGTCTTGGCTTACCGGTTGAATAGTTTACTCTCAAATTTTGAAAGCATACCATAACTTTCGAGAATCAATGTTGGTATAGTGGATGGGTATTAATGTACAGTATAATAGTTTATGATTAAATTTTTTTAATAAAACTAAGTAACTACCTGTAGTTGGTAATGTATTATCTGTATTATCATCTTGCCTTGTAATATACTAGACTGTATTTTCAAAGAATCTTATTCATGGATATTTTAGGTATCAACAAGAAATTTGAGCCAAAATATGGCTATGCAATTTTTATTTGATTTGCAGGAATGAGATATCATTAGTGTTTATATACATTCTTCAGCCTTCCCTTGCCAATTGGCATCTCTCACTGCTTACACTCACTATTGCACACTCAACCTTATTAATCCTGTTATCTGTTGCTCCTCATGTAATCCATACACTTGGGCTGGTTGGAAGAATGGTGGTGTCACTTCTTGCAGGGTCAGCGTTCAATCCCCCTGATTGTCCAAATGGTTGGGCACTGTTCTCTCAATGTTCTTATGTTCTGGCTCCTTGTCATCTTATTCCTCCCAAGTGTTATATAGTGATACAGTACTAAGTTTAATGCTTTCTCTTGATATTTACATTTACAGTATTAGTTATTCACACAACTCCTACTATGCATTCATATTATGATACATATTTACTGTATGCGCTCGCTTATCCAGATTTCACTTAATCTTATACTGTATTTGGGTTATCCGGTCAAAATTGCATCCGGATAATTTTGTGGCAAAACTTCGCCATATCCGGACATAAACCCGGATAACCAGAGGTTTGGTTATGTAAATTTTCAAGAACACATTTCAATGTCTACAGTATCAAACAAGAACACAGACTACAACAATGTAAGCTGACCTTTCTCTTTAAAATTCTAAAATTTTATTAAAATAAATTTTAAATTTTGTTTTTGATTTATAGCGTGTCGAAATTCATATTAGTTTTATTTTGGGATTTATTATTTTGGTTATTTTTCGACTTCCCCTGTAAGAATTCTGCCTATCCAGATATCTGGCTTATCCGGTGAGGGGGTCCTTCGCATATACTGTAGTCCGAATAAGTGAGCTTAGACAGTACTGTACTTCTCTGAGCTCATATATGCCTTTTTCTTTAATTTTTCCTTCAAACATTCTCCACAAAAATTATTTTATTTTTCTTCTGTATATCTTGGTCAAAGAGTGTAATTACTTAAGCAATAACCAAAGTATAGTTACAGGATGAGACTACTCTCGTGATGTCCCATCTTCCCGATACTCTTTGTCAAATAACGACTTGAAACTACTGACGGTGTTAGCCTCTCCCACCTTCTCACTTAATTTCTTCCAACCATCTACCACTGTTTGCAAAAGAAAACGCTAACGTTTCTGTGAAACTTTTGAAAGATAACCAAGAAACTGTGTGCCAGTTTCATCCAGATAGGGATGCTGGTTAGATCCCATCATATGGCTTTGTGTCTATCATATGTGTCTTGGGTTTATTTATTATTCTTATTATCCTGCAGCCATGACCCCAAGGGCTGGGCCATTGATAATGCAACAAATGAGGCAAGACAAATTGCAAAACCTCGACGTCGTAACAATATTTGGTCGACTGTAATGGAGGAGCAGGTAAAGTATTTTAATTAAAGTTAACCTATTCTTAGGATGGACTAACATTGGTTTGTTATAAAGTGAATTGACATAGTTTTGGCAGAAGACTGATTGACAGAATTGTTGTTAGATTATATAGCATGTCAGTGTCATGAGATGGGTTAACATAGGATGGATTAACCTAGGATTTCCCTGTACTTCATGTGAGTATCTGCTCTGGGATAATTAAAAAAAATCATAATTTTCATAACAAAACTCACCCAAGTATTATTGTGCAAAATATTGGGATAAATTCTTTTCACTCTTAAGATGCTTACAAAACATGTTAGCTGTAAATGAAGTTTAAACATCTTTACATTGACATAAAATAAATATTTGTAATAATTTCAGTGAAGAAATAGAGATTAACAGATTATTTGGGGTGGAAAACACCCAAGATTTGGATTTAATTCAAATCTTTAACAAATTTAGGTTTTTCTAGAAAATGTTTGAACTTATCAAATTCTTCTTGCTCACTTAGGACCTCTCTCGAGAAATAGGGGGCTTTGGTCTTAAACGGAGACTGGATCAGGGTGATCGCAATGTTGAAAGCTACGATTACACACAAGCCTTAAAAGCCCGAGGCATTGAACTGGATGATTCGGCAGAGGAGGAAGAGGAGGGGGAGGAAGAACATGAGGATAATGAGCAGGAAGATGAAAATGAAGACACAAAGAAGAAAAGGCAAGTTATGTCCTTAACCTTTTAGTTGCGCAAGACATCATATGATGCGTTGAGTGACTTGCAGTAAATTGCGCTCGGCATCATATGATGTTTTGGAGTACTGTGCATGATTTAAACAGCCCGCGGATACACGGGGTTCACCACACCTTCATCAGGGCTCTTGTAAACAGACGCCATTTTTTTTTTTAAATCGTGGGCCAAATTCCCGGGTGTGAGGGGCTTCAGTATTGAGTGAGCAACCAAGCCTGATGCATGTAGCATGAGCTCACAGCACTGCTGTTCAGCTTGTGACCACAGCATCGCCTAAAAATGCCATAATATACACGTTCTTGCTATTATTTAGCAATGATATTATTACAGAAGCCCCCCTGACTGTGATAAAACTGACCAGGGTTCTGATAATAGCAGGATTGTGGTGATATTTAGCGCTGTGCTCCATGGAGGGAGCAGTAATGCTGTGGGAGGGAGGGTTGTGGCGTCATCTTCTGACTGTGTGTGGTCACCTTTTATTGACTGCACTCACCATACCAGCTTAGTGGTTCGCTATGGTGAACACAAATGTAGATACTTATATATAGCGTGTGTATAGAGGGTATAAATAGGAATAGGTTGGGAGCCGCCATTTTGGTGAGGGAGGTGCGTCGTCTGTACGACTTATCATGTTGTTTACTGGTGACCACTATGGTCTTTAGGCACCATACCAGTTTACTTGTACAAGTACTGTATGGTGAATAAAACAGGTAGATACTTGTATATAATGTGTGTATATAGCGTAATAACTCTACAAACAGTATTGCTGGAGGAGAAATATTAGTGTGTCTGGCCTTGAAGGCGGCCGCCACCAGCTGACTGTGTGAGTAGCTACGTCTTTGTGCCTTTACTCACCATACAAGCTTAGATGTACAGTTATGGTGAACAAAACATGTAAATACTTATATATAACGTCTGTATATAAAAGCAAAAACAGTATGGTGGGAGGAGAATGGTGGCAAGTGAGGTGAGGGAGGGAGTGGCAGCCAGTGGCGGGCTGCCACTGCCATTCAGCATACCAACTTAGTGGTTCGTTATGGTGAACACGAATGTAGATACTTATATATAGCGTCTGTATATAGTGAATAAAAGCAAAAACAGTATTGTGGAAGGAGAATGTCGGTGAGTCAGGTGACTTGAGGGAAGGAGGAAGTAGCAGCCAGTGGCGGACTGCCACTGCCACTCAGCATGCCAACGTAGTGGTTCGTTATGGTGAACACGAATGGAGATACTTATATATAACGTATGTATATAGTGAATAAAAGCAAAAACAGTATGGTGGGAGGAGAGTGTGGGCGAGTGAGGTGTTGAGGGAGTGGCTGGCTGGCTGGTGTGTGGCAGTCACTCCTCGTTACTTTTTGACTCATAATAGCAACTTAGTGGTTCGTTATGGTGAACAAAACATGCAGATACTTATATATAACCTGTGTATATAGTGTAATAACCAACAAAGTATTTGTTCACTGTTTGATGAACATAATTTAATCAACAATATGCACACCATATTTTTGAGTACAGCGATGATTCACTCATTTTATTATATAAATATATCACACTACACACTATTGAATAATATTACAGCAAAAAAATATGAAAAATCAGAGAAATTGAAATAATTAGGTAATTATCTCTTTGTGGCAACTCCGGCCTGACAGCTGGTGAGCAACAGACCGTCTGGGACACACGCTGAGTCAGCGCCTGTTTTTTGCCAGACTTCCCCGCCCTATAGCAGGCAATATATGCCACTTAGGATTTTTTTTATTATTTTTCCCATGATCAGTGAACACAAATTAACAGGTTTAGATTTTTTTTTTTTTTTATGCGCCTGTGGGTGACACATGCTAAATAGTCAGGCGCTATTTGAGGGTTAAGTTGCTGACGGTCTCCTTTGTTGTTTCCATTCTATATTGATATAATGTATACTTTAAATTTTTGATGTTCTGTTAGTTTCTATTCAGATGTCCCTTTTGAATCTTGGATGGTGGAAACAATGTACTTGGTGTAGAGGGATACCTCTCACGGTTGAAATTACTATATAAACATGCAGTATATTATGTTTATTGATCAAATCACTTGGCTAATTCAGCATTAATGTTTCAACAGACTGAACAGAAAGAGACATGTAAAAGAGAGAATCGGCTACAAGAAAACGAAAACGAAAAGTGGGCAGCGGAACTTGGTGGATGTGTGTGTGACAGAGGGTATGACTGATGAAGAAGTTGGTCATGCCTTAGCAGTGGGTTTAATGGAAAGGAAGCCAGAACTAATAGGTATGTAAAGGACTTGCCATCATTTTTATTACAAATATTAATTAGAAATATCTATTCATATTAAAGAATTAGCTTTCTCAATATTTATATTTTGAAAGCTGGTGTTGACCCTACATCTTAATCCCAATCACTTGGACTGGTCGATGGAGTAGTGGCTTCACATCTTGCAGGGTTGGCATTTAATCCCTATGGTCCAAGTAGCTGGGCACTGTTCCTCCACCCCCTTCCTCCTATCCCACTCCTTTTTGTCATATTCCCTACAAATGCTGTACTGTATAATCATATTGGCTTAGCACTTTCTTCTTTTTAAAATTCCTGTAGTTACCTTTCTCTTCTGCTGCAATTTCCATCTGGTCTCTTACCTTACTTCCCTGTTTCATTTCCTAGCCTTTGCTGGGACTGAATTCTAGTAGCTATTTGTTTGCTTATTTCTGAAGTTGCAGCAGCCTGCAGTCTTCCTCTGTCCTTACCCCTCTTTATAAGCTATGAATCAACTGCAAATATTGACATGCATGAGCGTGCCTCATGAGAAAGGTCTTTCACTTTGTATTCCTACTGTTTGTAATCTAAGATAGAGCAGAGCAGAGCCCTGCAGGGCTCTGCTTTCTGCCCTTGTATGTACCTGTTATTGGTTTTGAGAGTTCTTGTACTATTGAGCTTGACCTTGGGCCAGGTTTGTCTTATGATAACTTGATCTAAAAGGTCATTACTTTGAACGGCCTTCAGGCGCACATATTCATTGCAACCCAGATGATCTGGCACTTCCTGCAAGAACATGTCTAATGGATGCGCTCTGACAGTTCTTCTCAATATAACCATTCCCTCTCTGCAAGGTGCTTTCCTTATCCATCTTTTATCACAAGTTATCACAAGTCGAGCCTGGCCTCAGGCCGGGCTCGGGAGTAGAAGAACTCCCAGAACTCTTTCCAGGTATGCTCTAGGTATCCACTCATGCTCCTTCTCGATTATTTCTGCTTGCTTTTCATTCTTATAGTGAATGTATGTCAGGAATACTAGTTTTGTAATTTTGTCTCCTACGTGGGTTTCCTAAATATTGATCACAAGAATAATAGTCTGCCAACTTAATGACATTGGGTGGGGGGAGCATGGGGTCACAAGGTCCACCTCAGAACTAGTTCTGTGTTCGTCAGCAGCTCTGGCTCAGAGCAACCCCAACCAAACTGCTGTATGCTCGTTATACATTTTCAACCACTGCAAAAGTTAATGAATTGTATATCAATGGCTAGACCATCAAAAACTTGACCTACTTACTGTCAGGCATAGATCCACTTAACAGCCAGTACTTAAATTAATAGGCTTTTCTAAGTAACTGGATTGGAGGGTTGTCCTGGTCATACCCATATCTTGATGAGGTGCTAACTATAGCAGTATTTCTATAGTTAATTAACTCTTCCCACCAGCAATATATATTGACAGAATTATGTACAGAAAACATGTGAGGGAGAGTAGTTCTTCATAACTAAAGTTTGACAAACAGAAATGTAAAATAGCAGTCTATCACTTTCCCCCTTAACTTGGCAAACAAGTTTTTACTTTACAAAAAAATACATTCAAATCAGACCATTCAAATGACTTGAAATATAGGTACATACGTAGCACATATTTTGATACTATCCAAAACTAAAGCCAAGCTTTTTTATGGGAGGTAACATAGGACAAAATACTTCTCCTCCTCCCTAAGCAATCAACGGTTAATGAGAATTTATTTTAAACAATGTGTCAGAGTTTTTGGCAACGTACAAGATACAGTCCACCCACCCTTCTCTCCTATCGCGTCTTGGTGACTGTCGTAGAATTCATGTTGTTTGTCATGCATGCATTGTCCCCTCTGAAACCGTGTTGTCCTGGGTTACAAAGTTACTTCTCTAGATGTTTCACTCCTATTTTTGATTATCGTTTACAGCAGTTTGCAGACGTGTCAGGGCATAGGTCATTAGTTTAAGGCCTCTTGTTTGTATATACTCATTCTTTGATGCTAAATGTTGTCTTCAGTACGAGTTGTGGAGGTCTTGGGTCGTGAGAAAGCTGTGGAGCTCTACAGACAGACACAAACATTGGAACGTGAAGGTGGACTTATGATTATGGTGAGTCTCCGTTTCTTTTCATGTATACAATAACATTAAATGTGTATTTAATATATTTATGTATATTTTGGAGGCATGCAGTGCAACCTCCAAAAAATTTGAACTTTATCATTCTGGACCTAATCTGGATTTGGGATGAATTTGGTTTTTATGATATGTTTAATTTTTGTATTCTTACTCACATATTTTTGTAGCTTATAGAAAATCATAGAAGTGATCTCCGTGCATAATTAAATACTGTACAACATATATAATAATTTTAAATATAACAATACAAATTATAAAACTATTTTTTACTTAAAGAATATCATATTGTGACTAACAGTACTGTATAGTACACTCAATATTCTCCCTTCTGAACACCTCTGTTCCAATTGCGAGTGGATGTGTAGTCATGTCTGGACATGTGGTCAAATTACCCCCCTCCCCCCAGTCTCAAAAAAATTAAAAACAATTGTACAAAGGTACTGTACATAACAATACATTATTGTTTCACGAGATACTTAAAAAAAAAATATTGGTACAGTACAATAATACAATAACGATAAATATGGGCACTCACCAGTGTCCATATGTTTCTCCACATATAATCTTGGAATGATAGCTAGGTGATTATGGGGGTGTTAATTGAGGGTTGAAGCTGAGATGTTGAGGTTGAGCCCAAGATGTTTAGGGTTGAGAGTTACATGGCGGAGGAACACAAGAGACTTCAGTGCGAGCTCTCTTGGAAGCCCTCTCAAAAGTCTCTTTAAGAGTATTAATTGTCTCAAGCCACCTCTTTGCATTTTTGAAAACTGTGTAAAATCTGTAAAATGACACCAAATCTTCTCTCCATGAACTTTAAAATGGTTTCAAAGCTCTTCCTTACCTCTGCTATGCTTGCTCGAGTTGCTCTGCCTTCCTCCTCCTCCTCTTACTAATCTTCTGAATCCTGCAAATTCATTTAGCTATTTTCTGTCGCCAAATTAATGATATCGTCAGACGTGCTTGGTGAAGTATTGACATCTCGATCTCGCTTGATCCATGCATCCACTTCTTCCTCAAGTTTGGCCGCAATCAGTTCATTTTTCAGTTGTCGAACTTGTTTGTTTATTCCTTTAACATTGCAAGGAGTTTTTGTTCTTGTCTTGTTTTAATTTCTTTACCTCACTTTCTTTCTTTCCACCAAATCCTTCAAACTCTGCAGTATTGTTGTCACCGTTGCCAGGAAACAAATCAGCTGCAGGCTAAAGTTTGTTCCAGGCATGCTTCAATGTTGATTGCTTAGCTATCAACATTGCTAGCTGACTTTATAGTAAATGTTTTCATGAATTCCTTGATGTTACCCTTCTTTGCATTGAATTGTCTGTCAAATTTAGTTTTGAGGTGGAGTTTAAGGTTTGAAATTATTCCTTGATCCATGGGTTGAATCAAGGAAGTTGTGTTGGGAGGCAAAAATGTACCAAACATACTAGCCCATCTTCACGTGGATGGGTTGAGCTATTATCAAGAAAGAGCATAATTTTTACTGTTCTCTGGCAAGCCACTGCTGTTTAAATGTTTTTTCACAGGGATAATAAATTACAGGGATAATATTGTTAATACCCTTGGATTGCACTTTTGCCAATACCTGTAGCGAATAATTTTAATTTGTGTTTACCAGCTGCTTTTGCATGACAAAGTGCCTTTCTTTATTTGCCTTGAGCCCAGCTGAACCATCACTTTCATCCTGATGAGCGTGTGTGTGTATAACCATCCAACTTACGCCAGTACAAGCTTGTTTCGTTGGCATTATAAATTTGCTCGGGGGATGAAGAATTGTCCTGCTTGATCTTTCTCAAATTTCGACACACATTCCTCTGCACTTCTTGCATCAGTAGATTGCTTTTCACCTTGAATTTAACACATCTAATACCATGACGAACCTTAAAGCCATCCATCACTGTACTCACAATAATCACAAAGCTTTGTTTGTTGGTAAAAATGCTTGGCTTTTTCCTTAATTAGCCATCCCAGCACTGGCTTCTTTGATTCATCACATGTCTGCCTATACCATTCCCAGATAGCCTCATCAGCACTTTTAACATGAGTACTACTAACAATTTTTCTATTGCGCATTGCTTCATCACTCTCTCTCTCTCTTGACACTTACTTTTGCCATAACTTGCAAAAATCTTGTTTTTGGCCTTCAGTATATCATGAAGAGTGGTTTTACTAACTTTGTATTTGGCACACACAACCTAGGAATTCCAGTTTTAACTTCCTTAATAAGCTGAACTTGTGAAGAATTTTGTTTAAAATTCATCACAACGTTTTCTCTTGGCCTCACTGCTTGTTGAAGCCCTGTGGTGCTTCCCCGTGGAGAATTTTTGTCGTACATGGTCGTGTCAACATTTTTTACTTTATTGTGCTGGACTGTACAAAATCATTTTTTATATAGGATTTGTTTATCATAAAGCAAACCTGTTTGTTCATTTCAGTGGCAGAAAAAATAATAATAAAGTAGACCTGACAGATTAAACAAAATACCCCATGCAACAAATTGGCTCTGTCCCTTATACTGTAGTTTATTCAAGTGTCACACTGTAAAGGAATAATGAATGCACAGCACATTTTCAAGCAATGAGAGGTAATGGCACACCAACACAGGTTTGTTGGAAACTTGTGTAAGGAATCGTTCAGGACCCTGTATACCACTTATATCAAACCAATCCTGGAGTATGCAGTTCCAGCTTGGAGTCCATACCTAGTTAAACACAAGACAAAGTCAGAGAAGATTCAGAGGTATGCTACCATACTAGTCCCAGAACTGGGCGGTATGAGCTACGAGGAAAGGCTACAGGAGCCAAACCTAATGTTCCTGGAACACAGATGAGTAAGGAGAGACATGATAACCATGTACAAAATTGTCAGCGAAATTGACAGGGTGGACAAAGTCGAACTATTTAGCATTGGTGGAACACGAACAAGGGGACACAGGTGGAAACTTAGTACCCAAATGAGCCAGACACATTAAAAATAATTTTTTCAGTGTCAGAGTAGTTAACAAATGGAATGCATTAGGCAGTGATGTGGTGGAGGCAGACTCCATACACAGCTTCAAATGTAGATTTGATGAGAGCCCAATAGGCTCCAGAATCTGTACACCATTTGATTGACAGTTTAAAGTTGGGACTAAAGAGCTAGAGCTCAACACCCACAAGCACAACTAGGCGAGTACAGAATAAAGATCACTGTGCTGCTAAAATCACAAGACAGTAAAAATGATGACAAAATACGATAGGCTAGAAATTACTGTAAAGTACTAAATCGATTTGGTGATTTTGGGGTGATTTAATACAAATATATGGTATATGGAGGGCTTTAAGAGGTCGCTCACTGTGTGTGTGTGCAGTCTGGCCATTGGGCAGCCTTCCGTAGTGATTGTCTGTGAGGCTGTTTGTCTTCATATCCTGAAGCCCCACAGAGCTATCACAGCCTGGCTGCTCCAGTTACCCCGGCATAAACCTGTCCAGCTCTCTTGAAAACTTCCTCTGTTCCAGCTTTCACTTAATTTACAGCACAGATTGCCAAGAACATTTCTTAAAACATTCCTTCCATTTCATTGTGTTGTCAATGGCTGAGGAAATTCTGATTTTTTTATATTATTGCTTTGTGCAGGCCAGAAATACCTGTTTCACATGGTAGATATGTCAGTGAATGTTTATTGAATGTTTTGAACATTTTCATTGAATTTATGCACTTGTTGCAATTGTCAGTAAAGATAAAAAACAAAAGTCAGTTTAACAGGTTAGTTATGGAGAAACATATTATAATGTTGTAGTGCTTGAATGAAGATAAAGGAAAGACCCAATATATATATATGCAAGTGTATTCAGAACCAAATTTTTGGATGTAACCTACATCCTTTTTTCAAGGTTCTGTATACAGTGTTCTGCTATACATTGAACAGAACATTGTATACAGCATACCTTGTGAAAGGTTACATTTGAAAATTTGTTTTTTAATTCACTTACACATATATATTGGGTCTTTCCTTGTCAGGCCTGTCAGGCCAGGTCAGTTATTTTATTTTCTGAACATGAAATTTGTATTATTGTGAGTAGTCTTGTCTTTGCCATGGCTTAAGACTTACTTATGGCTAAATAAGACTGAAAATTTTGTTGTGAAATATTTAAAGTTTGTTGGCAGGTATTCCCTCTATCTGACTGTTATTGGCCACTGAAATGTTTAGGATATGATGTTTAAACTGGCACTATTTTAAATATTGAATAATTAAATTTATTGAATTAATTTACTTCACAAAAGTTGTGAGATTTTTTAACAAAGTTACGCATTGCTAATGGAACACATGATGCGCAAGTGTCATTTTTGATGTGGATGGGGGTTATATTACCCATATTTTTATTAATATAACTGATAGAAAAATGAGGAATCTACCATGGTGTTGCCAGAAGCGAGCAGATTTTCCTAGATATTTTTCTAAATTTTTTATTTTTGTTGAATATTTTCAGAAAATATGAGGGTATATTCCCTTAATATAGTTTTAAAGGTTATTTTGTTATTTTGTTTTAATTTGTTTTTGTGTACTTCAGAAATAACTTTTACATACAAAATGTTATTGGCAGAATGGCTCCAGAAGAAGAACATCTGGGGGAGTGTACTTGCAACTACTGAAGAACCTTCCAAGCATAGAGAAAGCTGATATGCTAAAAATATTCCCACAAGAAGATTCATCACAGCAGTGGAGAAAACGCAAGAGAGCTCACCGTAAACGTGAAAGACATGAATCAAAGCCGCAGGGCAAGTATTTACCATGGGACATATTTAAGTGTAATGGATTTAAATCTGATAAGATGTGATTTAAGAAAAGTCCTGAGTTAATACTGGTTTGGAAACATGGTTGTTGAAATATTGAATAAGTTGCTAGGTAACGTAATGGTTTTTGGATGTTGACCAGACCACACACTAGAAGGTGAAGGGACGACGACGTTTCGGTCCGTTATGGACCATTCTCAAGTTGATTGTCTTGTGATTTGACTTGAATCGACTTGAGAATGGTCCAGGACGGACCGAAACGACGTCGTCCCTTCACCTTCTAATGTGTGGTCTGGTCAACATTCTTCAGCCACGTTATTGTGACTCATCGCCTGCATATAATTTTTGGATCACTGGATTATATATTATTTGGATCACTGGATAAGTTTAAAAGATGTTGTAACATTTTGCATAGTACTGTCCTATTTGCTGTGTCCATGTGTATCAGGCAAAAGGGTTGTGTGATGAAGCATCCTGACATCAATGGCTGTAGATGTTGCAGCTGTATATAGTGCAGAGGATGTGGATAATGAGTGGGGGATTTTTTGGGAGGATAGGTTTGTTCTTGTCTTATTTTCTCTTCTATTCTTGAAGGGCTGATGCTTCCCTAGCCTTATGAAAGTGAGAGATGATAGTGAGGAGTTTGACATTGTGTGTGTGTGTGTGTGTGCTCCTGTTTGTTTATTATACAGTATTAGGACTTTGTTAGCAGGATTGGAGCCCACTGTACCAGTTTTCATGGAGCATGACCCTCTGATCAGTTTACAACTATGTTCTTAATTACTGCTGGGTGACCAGGGATAAAGAATTCAGTGTTAGTGACCTGGCAATCCTCCCTGTCCAGGTCTCAAACCCCGTTGAAATTGCTCAGGAGACGTGATGGCGCGCATTATACCTCAGTGCTACAGGATGGTTCTATCTTCATTTATCCCTGTACGAGACTGTTTTGCTCAACATTTAACACATACATTCAGAGGTTTAAGCATTGGAGGGGAGTGTGTGAAATTATGTACCTGTTTCATTATTTATATATTTTATTTATTTATTTATTTATTTTTTTTTTTTTTTCCACACAGGGGAAGATGTCACTGAGGAAGGTTTGCATCTAGGGGGACTCTTCTCAGATGACCCTGGGGGAGCCAAGTGCCCCGGCTCAACGCCAGTCACCTCACCACAACCATCGGATAATGAAGAGGAGGACCTTGCTGGCTCTCTGGTAACATTTGATTGACAATTTTTTTATTTCCATTTTTGTTTTCCTTAGACATTTTATAACCTACTTATTATTATTATCCAGTTTAATATTTTCAATGCTACGAAATCTGAGCAAGCATATGTGACCAAAGAAATTGTGAAAGTCATTTGGAAACGTGACAGTGAAACACACAGGATGGTCTGCCAGGTTGAAGATTATTAATTGCTCCTCTCTCTCTCTCTCTCTTCAGATTAATCAGCTGTCACCTTCAGCATTGCCCGATCTGGTATCCATTTCCACGCCTCCAGTTGTGGCTGACCCAAGAACATGTAAGCCAGACTCCTCTCTGGACACATTTAATGGAGGCTTCTTGAACGTTCAGGGTGACCCTCGGGCAGCTAAATTGGAAGATAGAACGGCTGAAGTGTACGATGAAGATTTCCTTGACATCCACACCACCGATGAGATGGAGCTCTTCTGATGCCATCCAGACTCTTCTAGAGTGAATTTATGGGTTATCACTTTTTATAACACTAGTTTAATTGTTTTGTTGAGTTACGAAGGAAGTCTGCTGATATTTGGCATTTCTCTCACGAAGTGTGAAATAAATGTTTTGTTTCCAAAAGTTACAGCTGAGGCCTTTCTATTTAGCCATTTGCCTAGGGCTCTTCAGTTTCTGACCTCATTAGTGGATGTTCTTCATGGTAAGGGAAGCATTCGCTCTAATGGTTCAGATGTAACATCGTGATTCTTGCTCTCATTGTAGCATCAGCCTTACTTGCTAGGGTGTCCTTATAGCATCAGCCTTACCTGCTAGGGTGTTATTATAGCACCAGCATTTCCTGCTAGGGGTGTCATTGTAGCATGGGACATCATTTGCTAAAATACCATTGTACCATCTGCTGAAGTGCAAGTGCCTCAAGAGTGTGTTGGGTTTGAAAGTAGTTCAATTACCCTTAAGCGGCTCACGTAATTGAAGGTCCCACATCATGGTGTGCATGAAATAATAATTCACAAAATTATTGATCAAATAAAAATGGCATATGCTGATTATAGCACAGGAAGTAATTGCAGATACTGTAGTGATTGAAGTCATTTAAGGGTTAAGGAGAATGCATCCTTGGGTTTATATATTTTGTGCGACCTGACTGGCAAGAGTGTATACCTTTCAAATGAGAATGCTGTATAAAATGAAGCTTAATAGTAGGCAGCTTGATAAAAACAAAATTCAGGACTCCAATGGAAGATTTGGGAATGGAAAAATTTTATGCGCACTTTTAGCTACTGATCTCTCTCAGTATCTGTATTGACGATGAAAGTACTAATGACACAGTTATAATGTTTGAATATACATTTTGTTTTTAAATACTTTTATATTTTTTTTTTAATATGAATACTGTATTGCTTATAAATTACTCTATAATTCAACATTGCTGGAATTATATACATTGCAGAAAATGTATAAATAAAAAATGAGTAACAGTACAAGCAGACATTAACATTATTAGTACATTAACTCTTAAAATATTGATGTAAAGTGAAAGTGTATACAGTAAACTGTGTGTGTGCGTGTAGTAGGAATGTCGGGTACATGGTACAGATTGAATTGGGATGCTGGTCTGATAAACCAGAAATGTCATGAGATGTACGAGTATAGTATGATGTACGAGTATAGTATGATGTACGAGTATAGTATGATGTACGAGTATAGTATGAAGTGTTGATGAAGGGTATGCTTGTGATGGGGTATATGTGTGTGCTTCTAGGTAACCGAGGTGGTTGGTTTGGAGAGAGAGAGGTGATATTTGCATGCGAGATGGTGTGTCTGTTGGTGTTGGCTGAAGAAACATGTGTTTGAGTCGTATCAACTGTTTGCAGCTGAAGTTTTGATTTGGAGATATACAGATGCAAAGTATGTTTCACATTTTTACATCATCATAAAAGCAAATTTGAAGGGAACAGTTTCTAGCAATTTGTTTAGTCCTGAAAGATTCTTGATTTTTGTGTTTAATGAATGGTTTTATTTACAGAAGTAATCCATGTCAACTTGCAATACTAGACTGAGTTCATCACTGTGTTGTATTTAATCCTTGATGTAATGTAGAGTTGGGTACTGTGAAGGACACATTTTTATTGATTATTTTATTTAGGTATTTTGATTATTTTAATTAAATTGTCGTGAATTTAATTAAATTTTATTCTTAATTTTATTCTGAAAGCTACGCTTCTTGGATTATTGTTGTTAATTCCAAAATAGTTATTTAGAATAAGTGTCATGTAAAACAGGGCCAATGAATGGCATACTAAAATTTATTTAAAAAATATTTTTTACTTGCTAGGTAAGGGTGTTATACTGAAGACTTAATGTGTGTGTTTTGTAGTTTGCCAACTTCCAGCACACTTTAATTTCTTCATTTCTCTACATGCCCATTTAAAATACTGTCCTACCCTTCTTGCTGAACAAGAAGGGGTAAATATTATTCTTGTTTAACCCTGTGTCAATATCCTGGTGCATTTCAACATTCCACACAATCCATTCACCAAGCAATAGAAAATTTGTATTCTTTTCAGCACTATGCATCACGATGACACATTAATGCTGAAAATCCCAAGATATTTCACTTTTGACATACATCCATTAAATTACATATATGAATGTAAAGAGATTGATTTTTTTAATTTTTTTTATGCTGGGGTAAGCAGACACCGCAGGGCATTAACGGAAAATGGACACTAGGGTACAAATGAAAGTTTGACACTCTTAAGGTATTTATAGAAGTTTGGGCATCCAAGGTTATTAAGGAAGGGTTAAGGAAAGAGGAGACAAAATTACTAATCTGTCCTGCATGTTGGACTAGGAAGACGAAGAGCGAAGTTTGCCGGTGGGTAAAGTGTGCCTGAGCCATGTTTAATCACTATTGATTTTGTCATTATATTGTCATTTACCTAAGGGGACTTGTCACTATTTTTGTGAAAAAAATTTCATGAAGATCTTGCCCAGATTTCGTGGCCAGATCCCTTGGAATTTGGAAAAATCTTGTATACTATAGGATGTATAATTTACAAAATTTACTGCTGAAAACAAGAGTTTACACTAAAATAACAACACAGAGGAAATAAGAGATGTGTTGGAGATTTTGCAAGAAATACAGTAAGGCATTTGCATGTATAATAAATATTTTTTGGGTGGGGGTATCCAAATAGTGGACAGATTTGAGAAGCGCTTATTTGAATCATACTTTCTCACGTACACGGATAAGAATGTGGTACTGTATGTGCTTTCTAATGAAGACTTGGTTTATATTTGTGGCTTGAAGTTGCTTGATATATCGAATCACAGATTTTGACCTGGTTGTGAATGATTTTTTACACTGATCACTAGTTCCATTGGGTTCAGAGCCGGAATCCCACCCTGGTAGCAATTATAAATTGAATTGTAGTTCAGGATGGGTAAACTGTGTATCTTAATGTCTAGAATATGAAAATACTGGTCAGTGTATATAGACACCAAGGTGCAGTGAATGATGTCTGCATCACTGGTTAAGCATGTGTACCTGGGTAGGTGATCTTGGGTACTACACCATTTTAATGTTGGTCACTCGTTTACATGGACCCCCTCCACCCGGCATTGATGGAAGCCTAGAAGCACCATTGGTAATGTGAACACATTGACACTGGTAGGCACGTATATTTGCAAGTGGTATAAGATTTGTAGACAGTGTGTCTTATTATGTTTTGCTTCATTGTTTTGAAATGTGGCACTTGTAATTATATTCTGAAGTTCACTACTTTTCATTCTGGCATATTCATTAGGGAGTCCACTGAAACTTCAAATATTTCAAGAAAATATCGTGGCCATAAAATGGGATCGAACCCACGTCCGTGAACTCCCAAGCACACGCCTTCCAACTGGACAATGATAGGGAGTGCGTCTAGGGAGTCCTGAGAGATGGGTTTGATCTCAATGTTCGTCTGGTCTCAATATTTTCTCAGATTCGCCATGTTCTTGAGATTTCATGATACTGTTTCAATCATTTACTCATTTTCATAATTTACATATACTGTATTTTGGTGTTTTTTCTGTGAATAGTTAATCATATGTAATGTGTTGTCTCTTCAGATCCCATTTTTATTTCTCAACTGCTTAATATAGGATTTTGTGTTCATTTTTACTTGTACAGTAGTTTAAGGTTGTACACAAGATTCTTAGTTGATCTTTATCATTCTGTACTCTGAATAAAAAATAAATGAATAACATTTGAAAAACTGTTGCATTTTAAATTCACATTTGTTATGATCTACTTACTGTAATGTTTGTTTATGTAAAATTAAGTCGAGGGGTTTGTAATCTCTACTAAAGTTGCTGTAAATCTTATTTCACAAGGATATTCTTGATACACATTTAATTATCAATTTTGGTGTTTATAACTGTGCATACATGTAGAATCTTTGCCAAATAATATTTTATTAAAATAAAACAAAATTAGTGTTTTGGCAGTTATAGCAAGCAATGAGAAAAGACAAAATGCAATGTAGTACTGTACCCAAAATCTGCTTTGGTAAGCACAGTCAGGTTTGATTTTATTAGTAGGATAGAAACGTTTTGGCAGCATTTTATTTCTCCTGATAACTCTGTTCACCCAACAGTAATTATAAATAGGTAACCAGAAGTTGTGTAATTGTGGTTTTCCTTCTGGTGAAGGTCAGTAGTTAGCATAGAAGTACCTCAATAAACCCATAACAGATTTATGGGAACCAAATTGAATTGTATGTGGTGCTACCTAGGATAGCACCTAGGTAGTAGTGCTCCAAGAGGTAAATATGAGTATTAACCCTTACATCACTTGTTACCCCAAGGTAGTGTTCTGAGCACTACTCTTCCTTTCCCTGCCCCAGCAGGATTTTCTCAGCCCTTTATGTTGATGAAATCACTCTGCTCTAACTGGCGACATGGCTTCAAGTTCTCTACAACAAAGACTTGTGCCATGACATTTACTCTGAAACATGTCATTCCTCGTTCCCCCCCCTCCCCCCACCTTTGTCACTATGGTAATCCTCTTCTGTATAAAGTATATAAGTAGTAATTATCAACGGAAAGCACCAAGCCGGGAAAATTATGTAGCACCGTTTGTGTTGCTAGATGTTCATAAGGTGTTAAAATTACTCAAGATGCCAATAAAAAAACAGAAGGACATATGACAAATGATATCAAAGGTGTCGGATTTACCATGGATTGTATTGAGTGACAGCCGACCCCTAGGGACATTGGGAAAGCAAAACACTCGGAACATCTTGAAATTTGGGGCAATCGGCCAGGAGGTGCACAACTGCAAGTGGAACAATACAGTTTGGACAAGAGGGAGCAGGACGTTGTTTCGTTAGTAATCATGAGTCAGGAATGTGTGACCTAGCCACAGCCATTTCTCATTGCCTATTATGGTGACGGAAGACAGGTCAAGGTGGTAAAGAGCATACAGTTTATAACCTGTAATGCCAGCCTAATGACCCTGCCAGCTGTTGTGGATTGCATCATGATTGACTAGGTAGAAATTTTAATAGGGAATCCTTGACCAGACCACACACTAGAAGTTGAAGGGATGACGACGTTTCGGTCCGTCCTGGACCATTCTCAAGTCGATTGTCGACCATTCTCACAATTGACTTGAGAATGGTCCAGGACGGACCGAAACGTCGTCGTCCCTTCAACTTCTAGTGTGTGGTCTGGTCAACATACTTCAGCCACGTTATTGTGACTCATCGCCTTCAATAGGGAATCCCTTTCTGGGAGATGTTGCAAGCACGAATGGCTTCCTTAGCTGTAGTGCCTGCGAGTTCATTCGAAGAAACTCCTAAATGACTGCGAACCCAACAAAATTCAACTGTCTTAAATCTTCCAGAGATAAGAACCAACCAGTATTGGATTTTGACTACCACAGGATGCAAAGGGTTGAACAACATAAGAGCCATGTGGGCACCGAGGGCAGTGTGAGTCAACAACAATGATAAAGGAACAGATGAAGTGAAAGGACCTCACGAAGAGTAAGCAGGCTGACAATTTAATATTAAGTGTAAATAAGTACAATTTCAGACTTCCATACATAGTACATAATTGCATTTATGGGGCTGTTACATTTACCTCCCCATTTTTGGAGGACGGGCTGACAGAATTGCATAAAGTTCTGCCATGAAGATGCTAGCCTCTTGGGGGCGGGGGTAAGTGGCAAATACAGGTTCGATCCGGGATAAAAACAGAGTAGACGACATCATCGGCAAACTTAGACCCATCAGGGAACAGAGCAATGAAGTGTGAGAGGGGAAAATTATAAAAGGAAAAGTCTCCGAAACAGTAGGTGGGTAGGGGGATGGGTTATAAGCTTTCACCAACTGGATCGAGGTCTTGCAAAATTTCACAAGCGGGACCTTGTGAATTTTTCTCATGGGAGTAAAGCAAGACCTACACGAGGAGAGACGTTGCCAGTACGAACTGAGAAAATCTTGCAAAGGAGCCATATTTGCAGAAAAAGAAAGGCAGCGAGAAGGAACAGGAGGAAGACCCTGGTTTGTCCGCTTCCTTGGGGGGAACAACACTACTCACTGAGGACACCGCCCACTGAAGACACCACCCATTGAAGACACCACTCGCTGATGACAACACACTCTGAGGGCACCATTCGCTGCGGACACCTCTCACATGTCAAGGATCCCACGAGAATGAGAGGCAATGATGAACCAGCAAGACTCGACCTAGTATTCACTGAACGATTCAGACATAAGGGAAATCGGTCTTGAAGTCCCCGTGGGTATGAGTGATCACAGTGTACTGTTGTTTGAGTATCTGTGTCGAAGAAGGGTTAATATACTCAAGAAAGGGACCAGAAAGCAAGAGGCCAGCATTCCGGAAGGGAAACTATGAGGAGATAAGAAAATTCCTAACTGAAATTGCTTGGGAAACCCGAGCTCAGAGGAAAGACGGTTTAAGACATGATGGACTACATCACTCAGAAGTGTAAGGGGGCAGCAGACAAGTTCGTCCCAGTCCAAAAGGAAAAAAATGAGATGCAGATGAGAAACCCATGGTTTAATCAGAGATGTACGTTAGCAAAGCAACTAAGTAAAAGGTCGTGGAGAAATTATAGAAACGACAGAAAACTAGAGAGCAGAGAAAGATACCAGAGCGCCAGGAATGAATACGTCAGGGTGAGAAGAGAGGTAGAGAGGCAATATGAAAATGACATAGCGAGGAAGACAAAGACTCAATCCAAACTGCTGCATAGCCACATCAGGAGAAAAACAACAGTGAAGGAACAAGTAATGAAACTGAGGATAGGGACAGAAAGATTCACTACAAACGACAAGGAAGTGTGCGAGGAACTTGATAAGAAATTCCAGGAGGTCTTCACCTCAGAGCAAGGAGCAGTTCCGAAGATAAGAGAGGGAACATCAAACCAGACACCAATAGAGGAGTTTGTGATTACCAGTGGGGAGGTGAGGAAGCATCTGCTAGATTTGGATGTGACAAAGGCTATAGGTCCGGATGGAATTTTGCCATGGATTCCAAAGGAAGGAGCAGAAGTTCTGAGCCTGCCACTCTCCATGGTGTACAACAAATCACTGGTAACAGGTGAACTGTCAAAAATTTGGAAGACGGCCAATGTAGTCCCAATATACAAGAAGATGATAGGCAGGAGGCACTGAACTTCAGGCCAGTGTCCCTAACTTGCATTCCATGCAAGATGATGGAGAAGATTGTGCAATAAAAGCTAATAGAACATCTGGAGCAAAAGAACTTTGTAACACAACATCAGCATGGGTTCAGAGATGGCAAATCATGCCTAACAGGTTTAATTGAGTTTTATGACCAGGCAACAAAAATCAGGCAAGAGAGAGAGGGCTGGGCAGACTGCATATTTCTGGACTGCCAGAAAGCTTTTGACACAGTACCACATAAAAGACTAGTGCACAAACTGGAGATGCAGTCAGGAGTGAAAGGGAAGGTACGCCAGTGGATAAGGGAGTACCTAAGCAACAGGACACAGCGAGTCACCGTGAGGGGTGAGGTCTCAGAGTGGCGGGGAGTCACCAGTAGAGTCCCACAGGGATCAGTCCTTTGACCTATACTGTTAGGATATACGTAAATGATCTCCCAGAAGGAACTGACTCGTTCCTCTCAATGTTTGCTGATGATGCAAAAATTATGAGGAGGATCGAGACAGAGGACGATAGTAGTAGGAGGTTAAAAGATGACCTAGACAAACTGAAGGAATGGTCCGAGAAAGGGCTACTAAAGTTCTACCCAAGTAAATGTAAGGTAATGAAACTAGGAGGAGGAACTAGGAGGCCAGTCACTGGATACCGAATGGGAGATGAAGTCCTTCACGAAACGGACAGAGAAAAAGATCTGGGAGTTGATATCACACCAAACCTGTCTCCTGAAGCCCAATTAAAAAGAATAACATCAGCTGCCTATGCGAGGCTGGCTAACATCAGAACTACTTTTCAGAAACCTGTGTAAGGACCTTCAGAACCTTGTATACTCACATATGTAAGGCCAATCCTGGAGTATGCAGCCCCAGCATGGAGCCCTTATCTAGTCAAGCACAAGACGCTAAAGTTCAGAGGTATGCCACTAGGCTAGTCCCAAAAATAAGAGGCATGAGTTATGAGGACAGGCTGCGTGAACTGCACCTCATGTCGCTGGAAGACAGAAGAGCTAGGGGGAGACATGATCACCACATACAAAATTCTCAGGGGAATTAACAGGGTAGAAAAGGATGGATTATTTAACACTGGTGGTACACGAACAAGGGGACACAGGTGGAAGCTGAATACCCAAATGAGACATTACAAAGAACTTTTTCAATGTCAGAGTAGTTAGTAAATGGAATGCATTAGGAAGTGATGTGGTGGAGGCTGACTCCATACACAGTTTCAAATGTAGATATGATAGAGCCTAGTAGGCTCAGGAACCTGTACACCAGTTATCTTGAGGTTATCTTGAGATGATTTCGGGGCTTTTAGTGTCCCCGCGGCCTGGTCCTCGACCAGGCCTCCACCCCCAGGAAGCAGCCCGTGACAGCTGACTAACACCCAGGTACCTATTTTACTGCTAGGTAACAGGGGCATAGGGTGAAAGAAACTCTGCCCATTGTTTCTCGCCGGCGCCTGGGATCGAACCCAGGACCACAGGATCACAAGTCCCGCGTGCTGTCCGCTCGGCCGATCGGCATCCTTGATTGACGGTTGCGAGGCGGGACCAAAGAGACAAAGCTCAACCCCCGCAAGCACAACTAGGTGAGTACTGAGGACACCACTCACAGATAACACCACTCACAGATAACATCACTCACAGAGAACACCACTTACAGATAACATCACTCACAGAGAACACCACTCACAGAGAACACCACTCATTGATAACACCACTCACAGAGAACACCACTCACAGAGAACACATCACTCACAGAGAACACATCACTCACAGAGAACACATCACTCACAGAGAACACCACTCACAGAGAACACCACTCACAGAGAACACCACTCACAGAGAACACCACTCACAGAGAACACATCACTCACAGAGAACACCACTCACAGAGAACACCACTCACAGAGAACACATCACTCACAGAGAACACCACTCACAGAGAACACCACTCACAGAGAACACCACTCACAGAGAACACCACTCACAGAGAACACCACTCACAGAGAACACATCACTCACAGAGAACACCACTCACAGAGAACACCACTCACAGAGAACACATCACTCACAGAGAACACATCACTCACAGAGAACACACCACTCACAGAGAACACATCACTCACAGAGAACACACCACTCACAGAGAACACACCACTCACAGAGAACACACCACTCACAGAGAACACACCACTCACAGAGAACACACCACTCACAGAGAACACACCACTCACAGAGAACACACCACTCACAGAGAACACATCACTCACAGAGAACACTGCACAAACTTACATACAAAATGAAAATAATTTTTTAAAATAATTTTCACGTATGGGAGAGATAGAAAATACAGACAGAGTAGTATTTTAGCTAAGAGTAGCTAACAAATAAACGCCTCAAGATCCACGTTAACGGACCTGAAACAAATCAAATTTTAAAACAAGAAAATATAGCGTCCTAGGAACTCTTTAAGAAAGTTGGGAGAGAAGCGCCCTGTGTCTCCCCTTCAAGGACCATTAAATCTAACTTGACTGGATGACTTACTTCGGCCGGAGAGAGAATTCACGAAGATGGTGTTTACAGACGATTAAATCTCCCGTTAACGACCGAAGAAGCCAACAAGGAATTACCCAGAGGGGGGGTAGGGGGGGGGGGGTTAATGGTTGTTACTGCAAGAAGTGCAAGAAGGGTTTTCTTGCAGTTTATTTGGGTCGTGAAGACCTAAACCATGTGGTTTCCTATTGCGTGTCTAAGCTCCTTGTTAATGGGAACAATCCAGTTGAAGAACGAGTAGCGTATAGGCTAACGAGATGAGAGAGAAGGAGGGGGGGGTTTGGAGGGGAGCTGGATATTGGGTGGGGGGATCTTTGTGACTGTTGGAATGGATTAAAGGATCAACAACACTTTGGCCTGGGTTCAGTATCGTAGCCGGGGAGGATTGACTGGGCGCCAATCCTTAGCTGTAGCCTCTGTTCACCCAGCACTGAATGAGTACCTGATTGTTAAACGATTTGGCGGGTCGTATTCCGGGGAAAAATTAGGATTAAGGACTTGTCCGAAACGCTACGCGCGCTCTAGTGGCTATACAAGAACGTAAAAACTCTTGTATACATATAAATACAAAATAAAAACAGGTTACAACAAGGAAATGGAATAAATTCAGGTGAACATGAAGCAAAATAAACGTATTTGTAAATGTATTCATGTTTGTGTGGAAAACAACATTTAAGTATAATCACACTAACGTGATTGCAACAATGAGAAAATCTGTTGGGGCTGTGATAAGGGTTCGAATCTATGTGTTCGAACCCGCCCGGGACGACTCGCGAGACGACACACACTCCGGGAGGAACGACACACTCCGGGGGAGGGCAACGGACGCTATACACAGGAACTTGTTTGGAAGTTTTGGACAAGTTTGAGGCTGTTGTAATGGGTTGGTCTTCCTCCACACAACTTATGACCCCGCGCCCGGCTGACGGAGGGAGGAGGAGGAGGAGGAATAGAAAAGAGAGCAAATGAAAGGGAAAAGAGAAAGTCAAACTCAAGAAGGGATTAAAAACAATAGAAGAAGGAAATAAAGATAAGAACGGATAGGAGGAAATATAAAAATGGGGAGAAGGGAGAAGGAAGGATAGAAGGAGGCAAAGGAAGAGGAGAACAAGGCGCATAAGATTAGAAGAGAGAGAAGGAGGAAGAAAAGAGGCAGAGATGGATATGGAGGATGGCTAAAACTAGTCACAAGTCCGTTCTACCGAACTCCTCATCAAGTCCAAGCAGCCGAAGACCCATCAAGTCCATGCAGCCGAAGACCCATCAAGTACATGCAGCCGAAGACCCATCAAGTCCATGCAGCCGAAGACCCATCAAGTCCATGCAGCCGAAGACCCGTCAAGTCTATGCCCGAAACGCTTTGCGTAATAGTGGCTTTAGGCATTGTATGTACTAGCTCTACCTATAAGTCAACCAATCTTTGTAAAAATTTTCTTGTATGTATGTACCTTACCTAAATAAACATTTATTTATTTATTTATTATATAAGTCCATGCAGGCGAAGACCCATCAAGTTCTAGTCTCCGTGGTGCAGTGGTAAGACACTCGCCTGGCGTTCCGCGAGCGCTTTGTCATGGGTTCGTATCCTAGCCGGGGAGGATTTACTGGGCGCAAATCCTTAACTGTAGCCTCTGTTTAACTCAACAGTAAAATGTGTACTTGGTTGTAACAACGATTCTTCGCGGCAGGGGATCGTATTCCAGGGACCTGCCCGAAACGCTACGCGTACTAGTGGCTGTACAAGAATGTAACAACTCTTGTATATATCTCAAAAAAAAAAAAAAAGTTCATGCAGCCGAAGACCCATCAAGTCCAAGCAGCCGAAGACCCATCAAGTCCAAGCAGCCGAAGACCCATCAAGTCCATGCAGCCGAAGACCCGTCAAGTCCATGCAGCCGAAGACCCATCAAGTCCATGCAGCCGAAGACCCATCAAGTCCATGCGGCCGAAGACCCATCAAGTCCATGCAGCCGAAGACCCATCAAGTCCATGCAGCCGAAGACCCGTCAAGTCCATGCAGCCGAAGACCCGTCAAGTCCGTTCTACCGAACTCCCGTCATTGTGTAGCCTAAATTAGTGTTCGTTTGTTTCAACTTGGAGAAACTCGTCTCTCTCCTGTGACGGAGAACGACAGCAGAGCCGTCTGGTGGAAGTATCTGGCAGCTGGACGGACGCACCAATACATCGTTCTCTTAGACGCACCGAGACATCGTTCTCTTAGACGCACCAAGACATCGTTCTCTTAGATGCACCAATACATCGTTCTCTTAGACGCACCAATACATCGTTCTCTTAGACGCACCAAGACATCGTTCTCTTAGACGCACCAACACATCGTTCTCTTAGACGCACCAACACATCGTTCTCTTAGACGCACCAACACATCGTTCTCTTAGACGCACCAACACATCGTTCTCTTAGACGCGCCAAGACATCGTTCTCTTAGACGCGCCAAGACATCGTTCTCTTAGACGCACCAAGACATCGTTCTCTTAGACGCACCAAGACATCGTTCTCTTAGACGCACCAAGACATTGTTCTCGCCAAAGATACAAGAGTCTCACCCTCCAGCACATCATGTTTACATTCCGAATCCATTCTTATGGTCATAAGTCTCAGTTTTCGGCGCATAATTTCAGCCATAGTCGATATATGGCTTTTGTGTCTCAGCGTGAGAGAAATATTTCAGCTACGCTCAACAGGGCGCTTATTCACTCTTATCATCTTATTCACCATCTCATCATATTCTACTTATCATCTCATCATATTCACTCTATTCACTCTTATCATCTGTTTGTGCCGGTAGGATCGTAAACTGGTGGTTGGTTTCCCGTAGACTTTATACATCTCTGGACTAATTGATTGAAGATTTACCTGAGGCCACATGTGCTTAATATTGATAAATGGGAAGTCTGCAGCATCAACCTTGATTGTTGGGGTTTGTAATAGGGGTACACAGGCGGGAGGGGGGGGGGGGGTTGCAGGTACACATTAGGGGGGAGGGGGGTACACAGGCGGGGGATACATAAGCAGAGGCGGGGAGGCACATATATAAACTGTGCATCTACTACATATATTTCTCTCTAAAACACGCACACAATCTTCAGAGTTCCTGGGGATTGTGTGTGTGTGTGTGTGTGTGTGTGTGTGTGTGTGTGTGTGTGTGTGTGTGTGTGTGTGTGTGTGTGTGTGTGTGTGTGTGTGTGTGTGTGTGTGTGTGTGTGTGTGTGTGTGTGTCTTAGAGATAAATATATGTAGTAGATATAACAGAGGAAAAATAGATTGGTGTAGAAAGGCGGGGTCCAAGAGCTAATAGCTCGATTCTGCAGGCACAAATAGTTAATACACACAGACAAGGGGTACACACAGAGGGGGGGGGACGGTGGCTCAGTTGACAACACGCTGGGCAGTAATCCTGTGGTCCAGGGTTCGATTCCCGGCGCCGGCGAGAAACAATGGACGGAGTTTCTTTCACTCTGATGCTCCTGTTACCTAGCAGTAAATAGGTACCTGGGAGTTAGACAGCTGTTACAGCCTGTTTCCTAGGGGTGGAAAAAAATAATTAGTAACAGTTGATTGTTTGACAGTTGAGAGACGGGCCCAAAGAGCCAGAGCTCAACCCCCGCAAGCACAACTAGGTGAGTACACACACTCACACATTACACACATGTGCTTCCAACGGTATTTAAAAATGCACAATAAATTGTCCTTAATTAACTCTATTTCAAATTTTTTAATAATTCAGCAGGTGACACATCACAGCTCTGAACGATAATTTTTAAAATAATCCGTAAATTGTGATCTCTGTTCTCCCTAACATTCTGCTCTGTATTACAAGGCGCAGAATGAAGCGAATAGCAGAGAAGCAAGAAAAGAGGGAGGAGGAGGAGGAGGAGAAGGAAGAGGAGGAGGAGGAGGAGGAGGAGGAGGAGGAGGAGGAGGAGGAGAAGGAAGAGGAGGAGGAGGAGGAGGAGGAGGAGAAGGAAGAGGAGGAGGAGGAGGAGGAGGAGAAGGAAGAGGAGGAGGAGGAGGAGGAGGAGGAGGAGGAGGAGAAGGAAGAGGAGGAGGAGGAGGAGGAGGAGGAGGAGGAGGAGGAGGAGAAGGAAGAGGAATTAGTTACGTCTTAACAAGTCCAAGAAAGAGAGATTAAGGTATACTCTCTTCATCCTCCATGCAAGGTATACTCTCTTCATCCTCCATGCAAGGTATACTCTCTTCATCCTCCATGCAAGGTATCTCTCTTCATCCTCCATGCAAGGTATACTCTCTTCATCCTCCATGCAAGGTATACTCTCCATCCTCCATGCAAGGTATACTCTCATCATCCTCCATGCAAGGTATACTCTCATCATCCTCCATGCAAGGTATACCCTCATCATCATCCATGCAAGGTATACTCTCATCATCCTCCATGCAAGGTATACTCTCATCATCATCCATGCAAGGTATACTCTCATCATCCTCCATGCAAGGTATACTCTCATCATCCTCCATGCAAGGTATACCCTCATCATCCATGCAAGGTATACTCTCATCATCCTCCATGCAAGGTATACTCTCATCATCATCCATGCAAGGTATACTCTCATCATCCTCCATGCAAGGTATACTCTCATCATCCCTCCATGCAAGGTATACTCTCATCATCCTCCATGCAAGGTATACTCTCATCATCCTCCATGCAAGGTATACTCTCATCATCCTCCATGCAAGGTATACTCTCATCATCCTCCATGCAAGGTATACTCTCATCATCCTCCATGCAAGGTATACTCTCATCATCCTCCATGCAAGGAATACTCTCATCATCCCTCCATGCAAGGTATACTCTCATCATCATCCATGCAAGGTATACTCTCATCATCCCTCCATGCAAGGTATACTCTGAAATATGCTCATTTGTTAGCACATTCCCTCTGCCTCCGAATATGTTAACGAGAGCTTCAGCGAAACACTCCGTCAGCGCCACCAGCCACGGGAGGCCAGTTGTCACTTGAACACATGAGTTAATTTGGAAAGTTTATTCCCAAGGGAAGACCATAAGAAATATAAAGAATATTTGTGGTTGAATCATTGCCATCATATTCAATGGTTCGATCTTCGACAACCCGCCGGCTTCCTATCCCCCCTTCCAGGCCACTAGAGACATAGTGACCCCTCAGGCAAATTCAGGTAAATATTATATACGGGTTCTGCAGCACAGTGGTCTACGTTCTCGGCTCATAACCTAAGAACCAAGAGTTCGATCCCGGGCGGGATACACGCAGACGGCTGAGCAAGTTTTCCTTCACCTGATGCCGCTATTCACCTAGCACTAAATAGGTACCCCCAGAGTTAGGCGACTGTTGTGGGTCGCATCCTGGTGAAGGGCAGCAGGTTATGATCTTAGGCTTCGGGAAATATAAGAGATATAAACAAGGAATTTAAAAATAGCTGCCAGAAACGAGGGAGAAAAATAAGCATATTGACATCCTGTCATTATGTCGTGACAGTAGGTCCGTCTCCCCGGAGTGGTGGCGCGGGCCTCCCTCAACCCGTCCCTGCATCAATCCATCAACTCAATTCCCTTCCACCTTGTTACAGCTCGATTAACAGCCCTTAGACCCTCCCTAAGGGTCTCACGGCGCACCCTTAGGGAGAGGGTGCGCCGTGAGACCTCGCCTAGGTGCCAGTAGGCCGTGTTCCGCCCCCGCCACCCTGCCAAGACTGCTTGTCTGGTGTGATGGAGGGAGGGAGGGAGGGAGGGGAGAACAGAAGGAGGGAGCGAGGGTAGGATGTATATGAGGAAATACATAATACATTAGGGTCATACACGAATACATTACAGAGTATACATTAAGGTCTATTTTGCACAATAGAGGAATGGAGAAATAGGGAGGCAGGTAGATCATGATGGTGAGGGGTGAGAGTGATGGTGAGGGGTGAGAGTGATGGTGAGGGGTGAGAGTGATGGTGAGGGGTGAGAGTGATGGTGAGGGGTGAGAGTGATGGTGAGGGGTGAGAGTGATGGTGAGGGGTGAGAGTGATGGTGAGGGGTGAGAGTGATGGTGAGGGGTGAGAGTGATGGTGAGGGGTGAGAGTGATGGTGAGGGGTGAGAGTGATGGTGAGGGGGTGAGAGTGATGGTGAGAGGAGAGAGTGATGGTGAGGGGTGAGAGTGATGGTGAGGGGTGAGAGTGATGGTGAGGGGTGAGAGTGATGGTGAGGGGTGAGAGTGATGGTGAGGGGTGAGAGTGATGGTGAGGGGTGAGAGTGATGGTGAGGGGTGAGAGTGATGGTGAGGGGTGAGAGTGATGGTGAGGGGTGAGAGTGATGGTGAGGGGTGAGAGTGATGGTGAGGGGTGAGAGTGATGGTGAGGGGTGAGAGTGATGGTGAGGGGTGAGAGTGATGGTGAGGGGTGAGAGTGATGGTGAGGGGTGAGAGTGATGGTGAGGGGTGAGAGTGATGGTGAGGGGTGAGAGTGATGGTGAGGGGTGAGAGTGATGGTGAGGGGTGAGAGTGATGGTGAGGGGTGAGAGTGATGGTGAGGGGGAGAGTGATGGTGAGGGGTGAGTGTGATGGTGAGGGGTGAGAGTGATGGTGAGGGGTGAGAGTGATGGTGAGGGGTGAGAGTGATGGTGAGGGGTGAGAGTGATGGTGAGGGGTGAGAGTGATGGTGAGGGGTGAGAGTGATGGTGAGGGGTGAGAGTGATGGTGAGGGGGAGAGTGATGGTGAGGGGTGAGTGTGATGGTGAGGGGTGAGAGTGATGGTGAGGGGTGAGAGTGATGGTGAGGGGTGAGAGTGATGGTGAGGGGTGAGAGTGATGGTGAGGGGTGAGAGTGATGGTGAGGGGTGAGAGTGATGGTGAGGGGGAGAGTGATGGTGAGGGGTGAGAGTGATGGTGAGGGGTGAGAGTGATGGTGAGGGGTGAGAGTGATGGTGAGGGGTGAGAGTGATGGTGAGGGGTGAGAGTGATGGTGAGGGGGAGAGTGATGGTGAGGGGTGAGAGTGATGGTGAGGGGTGAGAGTGATGGTGAGGGGTGAGAGTGATGGTGAGGGGTGAGAGTGATGGTGAGGGGTGAGAGTGATGGTGAGGGGTGAGAGTGATGGTGAGGGGGAGAGTGATGGTGAGGGGTGAGAGTGATGGTGAGGGGTGAGAGTGATGGTGAGGGGTGAGAGTGATGGTGAGGGGTGAGAGTGATGGTGAGGGGTGAGAGTGATGGTGAGGGGGAGAGTGATGGTGAGGGGTGAGAGTGATGGTGAGGGGTGAGAGTGATGGTGAGGGGTGAGAGTGATGGTGAGGGGTGAGAGTGATGGTGAGGGGTGAGGGGGAGAGTGATGGTGAGGGGGAGAGTGATGGTGAGGGGTGAGAGTGATGGTGAGGGGTGAGGGGGAGAGTGATGGTGAGGGGGAGAGTGATGGTGAGGGGTGAGAGTGATGGTGCCATACAAAGTGGGGTATACCAAAAGCCATACAAAGTGGGGTATACCAAAAGCCATACAAAGTGGGGTATACCAAAAGCCATACAAAGTGGGGTATACCAAAAGCATACAAAGTGGGGTATACCAAAAGTCATACAAAGTGGGGGTATACCAAAAGCCATAGAAAATGGGGTATACCAAAAGCCATACAAAGTGTAGTATACAAAAAAACGGGAAATAGAGACTAAAGATATAGGAACTGAAGAGACAGAAAAGTCATAGAGCCTAGAGAGTTAATGGTAAGTCAGATCTTTGTTAAGGACATTACTGGATCATTTATGTTCAGGGAATGGCAAGAGTCAACAGCAATACATCTAAGACCAAGTGACGAGAGGCTCTTGAGGTGTATGAGTGCCGCTGTGACGAGAGGCTCTTGAGGTGTATGAGAGCCGCTGTGACGAGAGGCTCTTGAGGTGTATGAGAGCCGCTGTGACGAGAGGCTCTTGTGGTGTATGAGAGCCGCTGTGACGAGAGGCTCTTGTTGTGTATGAGAGCCGTTGTGACGAGAGGCTCTTGTTGTGTATGAAAGCCACTGTGACGAGAGGCTCTTGAGGTGTATGAGAGCCGCTGTGACGAGAGGCTCTTGAGGTGTATGAGAGCCGCTGTGACGAGAGGCTCTTGAGGTGTATGAGAGCCGCTGTGACGAGAGGCTCTTGAGGTGTATGAGAGCCGCTGTGACGAGAGGCTCTTGTGGTGTATGAGAGCCGCTGTGACGAGAGGCTCTTGTAGTGTATGAGAGCCGCTGCGACGAGAGGCTCTTGAGGTGTATGAGAGCCGCTGTGACGAGAGGCTCTTGTAGTGTATGAGAGCCGCTGTGACGAGAGGCTCTTGTAGTGTATGAGAGCCGCTGTGACGAGAGGCTCTCGTAGTGTATGAGAGCCGCTGTGACGAGAGGCTCTTGTAGTGTATGAGAGCCGCTGTGACGAGAGGCTCTTGTTGTGTATGAGAGCCGCTGTGACGAGAGGCTCTTGTGGTGTATGAGAGCCGCTGTGACGAGAGGCTCTTGTAGTGTATGAGAGCCGCTGTGACGAGAGGCTCTTGTGGTGTATGAGAGCCGCTGTGACGAGAGGCTCTTGTAGTGTATGAGAGCCGCTGTGACGAGAGGCTCTCGTAGTGTATGAGAGCCGCTGTGACGAGAGGCTCTTGTAGTGTATGAGAGCCGCTGTGACGAGAGGCTCTTGTAGTGTATGAGAGCCGCTGTGACGAGAGGCTCTCGTAGTGTATGAGAGCCGCTGTGACGAGAGGCTCTTGTAGTGTATGAGAGCCGCTGTGACGAGAGGCTCTCGTAGTGTATGAGAGCCGCTGTGACGAGAGGCTCTTGTAGTGTATGAGAGCCGCTGTGACGAGAGGCTCTTGTAGTGTATGAGAGCCGCTGTGACGAGAGGCTCTCGTAGTGTATGAGAGCCGCTGTGACGAGAGGCTCTTGTAGTGTATGAGAGCCGCTGTGACGAGAGGCTCTTGTAGTGTATGAGAGCCGCTGTGACGAGAGGCTCTTGTAGTGTATGAGAGCCGCTGTGACGAGAGGCTCTTGTAGTGTATGAGAGCCGCTGTGACGAGAGGCTCTTGTAGTGTATGAGAGCCGCTGTGACGAGAGGCTCTTGTAGTGTATGAGAGCCGCTGTGACGAGAGGCTCTTGTTGTGTATGAGAGCCGCTGTGACGAGAGGCTCTTGTTGTTTATGAGAGCCGCTGTGACGAGAGGCTCTTGTGGTGTATGAGAGCCGCTGACACGAGAGGCTCTTGAGGTGTATGAGAGCCGCTGCGACGAGGCGGCGCCTGTTAAGAGGAGAGGCAGGACACATTAGTTTGTAAGAAGAACAGTCTAGAGCATGGTATAGTCTCTAACATGACCCAAGACAGCTTTAAGTCTTTCACTAAGTCTTTGAGTTCTTTAAGTTCTTGTAAGACTTGTAAAAGAGAGGAACTTGAGCACCAAGAAGGTGAGGGTCAATGAAGGTCTGGAGGAAGAGAGAGAGAGAGAACACCTGTCTCAACATACAGGGGTGGAAGGAAGACTGGTGAATGCGATGTGCATGTGTGTCACGTCCTGTATTGTGAGTTGTGTGGGTTGGCCGCAATAAAAATAATATTTGTGAGAAGAGCAACATGTTGTTAGGAAGAGCAGTGTAACGAAAATATTTATATATAACCTCATTAGTGTATCTCATGAATGAGGGAAAGTGGAACAGTTTCCTGGATGTTACTGAATTCCTCGTAGCTCTGTTGCTATAGTCATTAGTCCTCGTAGCACTGCCTGCTATAGTCATTAGTCCTCGTAGCTCTGTTGCTATAGTTAGTAGTCCTCGTAGCTCTGCCTGCTATAGTCATTAGTCCTCGTAGCTCTGTTGCTATAGTCAGTAGTCCTCGTAGCTCTGCCTGCTATAGTCATTAGTCCTCGTAGCTCTGTTGCTATAGTCATTAGTCCTCGTAGCACTGCCTGCTATAGTCATTAGTCCTCGTAGCTCTGTTGCTATAGTTAGTAGTCCTCGTAGCACTGCCTGCTATAGTCATTAGTCCTCGTAGCTCTGTTGCTATAGTCAGTAGTCCTCGTAGCACTGCCTGCTATAGTCAGTAGTCCTCGTAGCTCTGTTGCTATAGTTAGTAGTCCTCGTAGCACTGCCTGCTATAGTCAGTAGTCCTTGTAGCTCTGTTGCTATAGTTAGTAGTCCTCGTAGCTCTGCCTGCTATAGTCATTAGTCCTCGTAGCTCTGTTGCTATAGTCAATAGTCCTCGTAGCTCTGTTGCTATAGTCAATAGTCCTCGTAGCTCTATTGCTATAGTCAATAGTCCTCGTAGCTCTGTTGCTATAGTCAATAGTCCTCGTAGCTCTGTTGCTATAGTCAATAGTCCTCGTAGCTCTGTTGCTATAGTCAATAGTCCTCTTAGCTCTGTTGCTATAGTCAGTAGTCCTCTTAGCTCTGTTGCTATAGTCAGTAGTCCTCGTAGCTCTGTTGCTATAGTCAGTAGTCCTCGTAGCTCTGTTGCTATAGTCAGTAGTCCTCGTAGCTCTGCCTGCTATAATCAGAAGCATAACATTTACTGATACAGAACTTCAATATAGAATAATATTGATGATGTGAATCATTATCATAGATGCATTAAATGTCAATATATTGTCAACTATAATACGATGACCAATTTACTTTCATGAGATAAGAGCGGAATTTTCGGAAGAAAAGATTTGATTTATTGAGGATGTTGCAAGATATATTGCTTCGAAGTTTTCAATTTCTTTGACAGTCAGATATGCACATCTGGACTAGTACATATGTATCATAGTAAAACATTTATGGAGTTTTCTTTAGGACACTTTAGAAAGCACTTAATATTTGGCTATTTACTTAGGCGTCCAAACAATAAAAAGATGTGAAAAATCCTTTAACAGGGTTTAACAGATTATGAAATTAACGTGAAACATTATGGAATGTCTGTAAGATGGTGGCATGTGGCATCTGCTGGAGGCCGTGAAGGAATATATAGAGCCACCTCTACAGAACCTTGTCAGCTCTAGGTGGTCAGGTGAGGGAATATCTAGAGCCACCTCTATAGAGACTTCTCAGTCCCACGGCGTAAGGTGAGAGGTATATATATATATATATATATATATATATATATATATATATATATATATATATATATATATATATATATATATATATATATATATATATATGTGTGTATATCAAGAAAATAAACACGTGATTAAGAATGTGACAATGTCAGACCACGGAGGAAAAATGAAACAGGAAATTTCCTTAAGTACTTTCGTATATTAAATACATCTTCAGAAGGTCATTTTACAGATCGAGTGATGGGTATAAATAGGCAGGAAGGAGTGGTGAAGTAAGGTGAGGTACTTGGACACTTGGACAACGCAGACGGCCTATTGGCCCATCAGATGCACCCAATTGGCACATCCGATGTAGCACAATGGCCCATCTGATACAGCAGACATACAAGCATGTATATATTTACTTCTTTATGTTATAATTACCTATATATTATGCTTGTATGTCTGCTGTATCAGATGGGCCATTGTGCTACATCGGATGTGCCAATTGGGTGTTATTTACCTGTACTAGCCTATCCTAATATAACTTACCTATCCTAATATATATATATATATATATATATATATATATATATATATATATATATATATATATATATATATATATATATATATATATATATATATATATATATTAGGATAGGTAAGTTATATTAGGATAGGCTAGTACAGGTAAATAAGGTTAAGTTAGGTTATGTAAGTTAAGTTAGTAAGTTAGGTTATATAATGGTAGGGGAGGGATAGGTAAGTTACTTTAGGATAGGTTAACTCAGGCAAGTAAGATTAGGTACATATGTGCAAGTTGGGTTGGGTAGATAAGTTATGATAAGTTACATTACGAGTAGACTAGTACAGGTAAGACAAGGTTAGGTAAGGTTATGCAGTGATGTTTAGAGAACAGTTTTAAGATAAAGTGACTAAGAAAATATATTTCAACAGAATAATTAATAAATAAAATGAAAGTTTGATATGAAAAATTGAACTAGTTACTTAAAGAATCGTGTTTTTGTGAAAGAGTTACTATTATCAGAGATATGAAACAGTAAAATGCAAAGATCATGCTGGTCTTAGTACCTTTGTATTAAGTTGATAGAAAGTTTTTAGTCATTCATACATGATGTATAAGTTTATTAGTACCAAAAGTTGCCAATGTTTAGATATATTACATAAAGTTGTTTGTGGCTACATAATGATATGTCTCAGCTTACATATGCCTTGAAAAAGAGGATTTGACTATTTTCTGATGAGTGAAGAGCAATTTAGTTACAGTGAAAGTATTACTTAATGTACGAAGAGAGAAATTCTTTTATATAAAGTTGCGTATAAGAGTGCAAATGACAATTAAATAACCTTGGAACGTATTATTGAGGTCTTGTTGCTGTTGATAATATTTGACAAAGAAATGGTTACTGAATGACAGAAACAATTGCACATTTAATTTTAAAGAACATGTAAGAGAATGCGATGATCACAGTGAACGTGAGGGGAATTTGTACAGAACATGAAAGAGTATGTGAAAAAAATATGGTATGATTATTGGTAATAGTTGTATTTCAATTTCTTGAGGGTACAGAGTTGTGAACGAAACTGGGGAAGAGGGAGTTAGGGAATGAGCGAGAAGCGGGGAAGTAGGGGGTGAGGGAGAATAAGATATGGGTGCTGGGAGTGGGGGAGATAAGGAAGGGGAAAGGTAAGGGGTGAGGGAGATAAGGTGTGTTCTGACCGTGTGATTATTACCTGGTAAGTAATTATTTACATAACTGAGTAAACAAGAGTATTAAAGGAGAGGACATGTTTACTTTGAATAGGTGATGGAGAGGGAGTGAGTCTGATGCTCTGGAATAATTAAATTTGATAAACGTTGAACTAAGGCAGAGGACAGGAGTTGGGACTTGATAACTTTCTTGATCTTATTTACTAATAAGATCTAGTAAATTCTGACTTATTTACTAAGTCAGAATTATAGCAGTTTTAAGTTTAGCTAGTGTTTGAACTGATAAGAGCAGTGTTGCACAGATTAACTAGGAGGGGGCCAGAGCTGAAACTCGGTATTTGTTTTTACTTGATTTTACTACGTTAGAAATGTAGCGGGTTTAAATTTCTGGAAACTTGGGCTGAGAGTAGTCAATCTGCAGAAGTAAAGTAAGGCGAAGAACGGGAGCTACAACTCGGTAACTCTATTTTCTTTACTTACTCCGCCAGAAGTATGACTGTTTTAAATTTTAGGGGGTTTGGATTGATAGTAACAAAGTTGTATGAATGAACTAAGGCGGAGGACAAGAGCTGAAACTCAGTAAAAATCTTGGTTTATTTTACTTCATCTGAAATACAGCGAAATTAAATTTCAGGGAAAGAAGTTATATGAGTATAGTAAGCGATGGACAAGGGCAGAAACTCGATAATTGCCTTGACCTTATTTAATATGTCAGAAATCAACCCGTTCTCGCAAATTCGTAAAGTCAATATTGACTTATTAACTACGTGCATAGGTGATATACTAAACATAATAGATACCCTTAAAAAGATTCATAGAAAACACCGACCTTACCTAACCTTGTTAGTATGTTAAGATAAGCATCTTATTGCTTCGTAATTACAATTATTACTTAACCTATACCTATTATAGGTTAGGTAATAATTGTAATTACGAAGCAATAAGATGCTTATCTTAAGATACTAACAAGGTTAGGTAAGGTCGGTGTTTTCTATGAATCTTTTTAAGGGTATCTATTATGTTAAGTATGTCACCTATGCACATATTTAATAAGTCAATATTGACTTATTAAATTTGCGAGAACGGGTTGCAGAAATATAGTGGGTTTATTTTTGGGGGGAAACTAGAGTGATATTAAAGAAGTTGAATGAATGAAGTAAGGCTGGGGGATCGGAGCTAAAACTCGGTAACTGACTTTATCTGATTCACTGAGTCTGAAATATAGCAGGTTTAATTTTCATGGGAATTGATTAGGTATTAACAAAGATACGAGAGGGGGATAAGTTGAGGGACAGGAGCTAGAACTTAGTAATTCTATTTTTATTTATTACTACATTTGAAATTCAGTGTGTTTAAATTTGAGAAGATTTGATTGATACTAACAGAGTTGTATGAATGAACTAAGGTGGAGGACGGGAGCTAGAACTCGGTAACTGCTTTGATCTTATTTCTTATATCTGAAACATGACTTTTAAATTGGGCTAAAATTGGGCAATTAGTAGCGAAACTACACTTATAAACATATATAGCTGGGGTCCAAGAGCTAATATCTGATGAACTTTTAAAAAAAATCTGCTCAACCCCGTAGAGTTTATTTACATCCATAAGAACTCTTTTTAAGAACGTAGGTATACGTAAAACTCTAAATAAGTATAAGTAAAATTATAAATAAGAAAATAATTTGGTCTTAAACAGGTCTGTAACAGATTTAGGTCTTAAACTGAACCCCTGATAATATTTGAATTTCTTCAATAAGAACTCTTACAGAATGCAGCAAGGACTAAAACACTGACACAACAAATTTTGGTCCTAAAGTTGTCTCTGATTAAGTTCAGTTTTAAACTGGACTCTAAATAATTTTGGTCTTCAACGGGTGTGACAACAGTAAGTGGATATTATAACTAAAAGTTACTGCTAAGATGTCTATTTTCCTTAACAAACTTCTATGAACATACTCTCCGAAAAATGTTAGTCTTAGAATGGGTGTTATAGTGCGAAGAATAGAACTCTGAAAAAAGTAGGGCTCAAATGTGGCACAGCGACGATATTTTGGGAGTTCGTTAAATCGGGTGTGACAAGAAATTAAAGAAAAACAATTGCCACTACGCCTTCAACCCTACTGGTGTGTGGTATGACTGGTTCTCCATGATGATGCTGGTGTGTGGTATGACTGGTTCTCCATGATGATGCTGGTGTGTGGTATGACTGGTTCTCCATGATGATGCTGGTGTGTGGTATGACTGGTTCTCCATGATGATGCTGGTGTGTGGTATGACTGGTTCTCTGTGATGATGCTGGTGTGTGGTATGACTGGTTCTCTGTGATGATGCTGGTGTGTGGAATGACTGGTTCTCTGTGATGATGCTGGTGTGTGGTATGACTGGTTCTCCATGATGATGCTGGTGTGTGGTATGACTGGTTCTCTGTGATGATGCTGGTGTGTGGTATGACTGGTTCTCTGTGATGATGCTGGTGTGTGGTATGACTGGTTCTCTGTGATGATGCTGGTGTGTGGTATGACTGGTTCTCTGTGATGATGCTGGTGTGTGGTATGACTGGTTCTCTGTGATGATGCTGGTGTGTGGTATGACTGGTTCTCTGTGATGATGCTGGTGTGTGGTATGACTGGTTCTCTGTGATGATGCTGGTGTGTGGTATGACTGGTTCTCTGTGATGATGCTGGTGTGTGGTATGACTGGTTCTCTGTGATGATGCTGGTGTGTGGTATGACTGGTTCTCTGTGATGATGCTGGTGTGTGGTATGACTGGTTCTCTGTGATGATGCTGGTGTGTGGTATGACTGGTTCTCTGTGATGATGCTGGTGTGTGGTATGACTGGTTCTCTGTGATGATGCTGGTGTGTGGTATGACTGGTTCTCTGTGATGATGCTGGTGTGTGGTATGACTGGTTCTCTGTGATGATGCTGGAGTGTGGTATGACTGGTTCTCTGTGATGATGCTGGAGTGTGGTATGACTGGTTCTCCATGATGATGCTGGTGTGTGGTATGACTGGTTCTCCATGATGATGCTGGTGTGTGGTATGACTGGTTCTCCATGATGATGCTGGTGTGTGGTATGACTGGTTCTCCATGATGATGCTGGTGTGTGGTATGACTGGTTCTCCATGATGATGCTGGAGTGTGGAATGACTGGTTCTCCATGATGATGCTGGAGTGTGGTATGACTGGTTCTCCATGATGATGCTGGAGTGTGGAATGACTGGTTCTCTGTGATGATGCCGGAGTGTGGTATGACTGGTTCTCCATGATGATGCTGGAGTGTGGTATGACTGGTTCTCCATGATGATGCTGGAGTGAGGTATGACTGGTTCTCCAAGATGACACGTGGCCCGAGATTCAATGGATGTCCTGGAGAACAGTGTATTCAGCACCCTAGGAGAGGATGATTGCTACAACCGAAAATTTGGTTTTAATACACTCACACTTATATATTGGGTGGTTCCTTTACCTTCATTTAAGCACTGAAACTCACTTACTGAGGTAAAACAAATTGTAGTAATTTATCAATAGAAGTTTTATATAGTTTTGACTACATTAATATTTTAATTGCCAGTTTTAAGTTATTTTATTTTTTCCATAGAACGGGAGAGGTGGAGAGAACGTTACGTGAGAGCATGGCGTTCCCTGCTCCTTGGCTTCTCATGCTGCTGCTGGCACCAGGTACCACTGTCTAAACCCATACATCTTCCCTCTATGTTTTGTTACCTGCTGCACCCTGTATAGCTGGCTGGTGGTCCAACATCACCTCTAGCATCACACAAAACTGATCCCTTACACACGGAGTACAAAACCATTCAGCTCACAAACTGGGAACATGGCGATGCTGTCCATCCGAAACCCCTTGATTATGAACCCACAAGCTGTTAGATGATCACATGCGGCCCCCACAAGCTGTTATGTGATCACTCGCGGCCCCCACAAGCTCTTATGTGATCACTCGCGGCCCCCACAAGCTGTTATGTGATCACTCGCGGCCCCCACAAGCTCTTATGTGATCACTCGCGGCCCCCACAAGCTGTTATGTGATCACTCGCGGCCCCCACAAGCTGTTATGTGATCACTCACGGCCCCCACAAGCTGTTATATGATCACTCGCGGCCCCCACAAGCTGTTATGTGATCACTCGCGGCCCCCACAAGCTGTTATATGATCACTCGCGGCCCCCACAAGCTGTTATGTGATCACTCGCGGCCCCCACAAGCTGTTATATGATCACTCGTGGCCCCCACAAGCTGTTATGTGATCACTCACGGCCCCCACAAGCTGTTATATGATCACTCGCGGCCCCCACAAGCTGTTATGTGATCACTCGCGGCCCCCACAAGCTGTTATATGATCACTCGCGGCCCCCACAAGCTGTTATGTGATCACTCGCGGCCCCCACAAGCTGTTATATGATCACTCGTGGCCCCCACAAGCTGTTATGTGATCACTCACGGCCCCCACAAGCTGTTATGTGATCACTCGCGGCCCCCACAAGCTGTTATGTGATCACTCGCGGCCCCCACAAGCTGTTATATGATCACTCGCGGCCCCCACAAGCTGTTATGTGATCACTCACGGCCCCCACAAGCTGTTATGTGATCACTCACGGCCCCCACAAGCTCTTATATGATCACATGCGGCCCCACAAGCTGTTATATGATCACTCACGGCCCCCACAAGCTGTTATATGATCACTCGCGGCCCCCACAAGCTGTTATATGATCACTCGCGGCCCCCACAACCATAACAGTGTACACACTGTGTGAACCATAACAGTGTACACACTGTGTGGACCATAACAGTGTACACACTGTGTGGACCATAACAGTGTACACACTGTGTGGACCATAACAGTGTACACACTGTGTGGACCATAACAGTGTACACACTGTGTGAACCATAACAGTGTACACACTGTGTGGACCATAACAGTGTACACACTGTGTGGACCATAACAGTGTACACACTGTGTGAACCATAACAGTGTACACACTGTGTGGACCATAACAGTGTACACACTGTGTGGACCATAACAGTGTACATACTGTGTGGACCATAACAGTGTACACACTGTGTGGACCATAACAGTGTACTCACTGTGTGGACCATAACAGTGTACACACTGTGTGAACCATAACAGTGTACACACTGTGTGGACCATAACAGTGTACATACTGTGTGGACCATAACAGTGTACACACTGTGTGGACCATAACAGTGTACTCACTGTGTGGACCATAACAGTGTACACACTGTGTGAACCATAACAGTGTACACACTGTGTGGACCATAACAGTGTGCACACTATGTGGACCATAACAGTGTACACACTTTCGTCCAGTGAACTGGACGAAAGGGCACAAGAAGAAAACCCAGATGCAATAGCACTCACAGAAACTAAATTGTCAGGCATCATAATAAATGCAGTGTTTCCCTAGGACTACTGAATCGAAAGGAAAGTGAGGAAAGGGAGAGGAGGATGAGTGGCCTTGCTGATAAGGAAGGACTCGAGTTTTACCTGAGAACCACTAACACTAGTGACCTCAACGAGGACAGGAACAGGCAGTTTGTCGAATGTCCCCTGAGTTGCCTGGATCTTTTCCAGCTGTACTTTAAAGTTGCATTTTACAGTTTCGGCGGGTAGGCAGTTCCATTGGTTTATAACTGTGGGGTGAAAAAGCATCTCCTTTTGTTACATCTAACCTTTTGAATAAATTGTCCAGATCAACATCCTCCAAATTGTTCAGTATTTTAAAAGTTTCAATAAGATCGGCCCTGTCATGTCTGGCTTGTAGTCTTGTTCGCCCTGTGGCCCTCAACCGTTCCTCGTACGTGAGTTGACTATCTCAGGCTGTGAAGAATTCAGAGACTACATAACAGAAACTTTGACAATAGGTGGACCTAAGATAATAGTGACAGTCATTTATAACCCTTTATTAAGGGGCCAATAGGAAGTTTTTTTTTAAATTGTTCGATTTCAATCAAATTGTTTTGAGGAGTTGTATATGAAAAGGATTTCATCTGGTCCAGGTCTCAGCATCGTAGCATAAATAGGAAGGGCGAAAAAAATATTGAATTATGTGTTAAAATTTTTCCAAAATGGTAAAAAACGATTATCAAACACAAGTGTCAACTGAAATCATGTCTATGACTCTCAGCTATCACAATAGCATATATTAGAACAAAATTATAATTAGTTTTATTAAAAAAAATAATAAGTTAAAAAAAAATTTGATTTTTTTTCCAATTTAATTGTTCATATTTGTTTATTGGAAGATTTGATTTGCATGAAACGTATACACCTAACTGCACGTAAGCCTATCTGTAAGGGTGCCAATTTTGGAGGAAATTGGTTGATGTCAACCTCAGCCACAGATGGCAGCACCTTAGACTTTATGTTTTACTTATTTATTTCAAGTAACATAAACGTTCATATAACTCTTTCATTTTTGTTCAATTTACATGAAACTTACACCTTACATGTAAAGTTGTCTCTCTAAAATCTGGGGCCAGCGTTTTTTCCTAAGTTCATTTATTGATTTTATAATGGCAATAAACATGTTACACTTGCATTTTTTTTTTGGGGGGGGGGGTCTTTGACTATTAGTATTAGGAAAACTAAACGTTTTGGAAAATCTGCAGCCTCAGATCCTTTATTATGTGCTAATGTGTCAGAAAAGTGTCATAGAATGATTATATCTGAAACATGTGGTTGTATATACACACTTGAAAATGTGTAATATTCGTTGAAAAAATAAAAAAAAAAAATAAATCTCCCTTTCTATTTTGGCTGCAGTACTGAAACTTGAAACAATTATTGGTCCCTTAAATGATAGAAGACCCAGACAGGAGTTTGATAGAAACAACATGGCAACCATTAATATAATTGAGAGAGCAGCTTCACTATGGAAACAAACATAGGAATGTGCCTCAGTGCCAACAGTGACTGCCCAGACAGGTATAAGAGGAGTGTTGTTAATGCTTATGTCGACCGTGCTCTCAGCCACAGCTCAGGATGGAAGCAAGTCGATGAAGAACTCTGTAGGGTAAGGCAGGTCCTAGCCAACAACGGCTTCTCCAATGGTTTTGTTGAAGACATCATAAAAAGGAAGGTGAAACGCCATGCAACCTCTAAAGAGACAACTAACACAACACCTGTACCCCCTATTAGGCTGTTTTACAGGAACTTCTTTTCCACAGCTCATAAAATGGAGGAAAGGGTCCTGAAAGATATTGTTAATAGGAACGTTATCCCTACAGACAAAAATCACAAGATACAATTGACGATTTACTATAAAACCAAAAAAAGGGCCAACCTACTCATGAAAAAGTCTCTAGACACAAAGCAGAACGCTTTAAAAGAGACCAACGTCGTCTATGCCCTTAAATGCCCACTTGGGGACTGTAAGCCCCAAAGAACTCAGTATATAGGCAAGACAACAACATCTCTTTCCAGGCGATTAACAATGCATAAGCAACAGGGCTCCATTAAGGAACATATAATCTCTTCCCACAACCAGACCATCACCAGAGAAGTCTTAACAAACAACACAGAAATCATCGATAGATACAGCGATAGCAGGCAGCTTGACATCTGCGAGGCACTACACATCAAGAAGTCAACACCAGCAATCAACAGCCAATTAATGCAAAACTATATTCTACCCACTTCAGGACTCCGTACCAATATAGAAGCATCAAGAGGAAATATGGGCCAATAGGCCCTTTGCAGCTACTTCCATTCTTCCCTTTCATCTATACCCATTGAACCGTGTTCTGTCTTGTGTTGAAAGTTTGATCACCTCATCCAAAACTGTTGTAACATATCACCTCACCCAAATGCGAGTATATAAGACAAAAGCTGTTTAAATATTAGCATAGTCATACTCTGTTTAGTGTTTGCAGGTTATAGTTATGTGTGTGTAAACTAAAGTCTTTGAAAATGTAATAAGTTATTATGAAACGCGTTCAAGTGTCGTGTCAGACTAGAAATTAAAATGAATTTTGGAGAATTGATTTTTCAATTACCATCAACAGTAAAAAGGAACATAAGAAATATTGAGAAAATTTGTGTTAGAATTATTAATCTTACTTTTTCGGTCATATTTAAAAATAAGATTAATATATGGTGACATGAGATACATCATATACACAATAATCGTGATACGAGGCTATCAACAAAGATATCACTGTATAGTTTGAGTACACTTATACACCAATCTCAGTATAATCATACTGATGTATGCATGGTTATAACAGGTGCTTAGTGCTATCGCTGTCAGTATTACCTCTAAGAGGCTGGATTGGGTGATTAGGGCTACGACTATTTTGGTTTAAAGTTTCTGTTTCCGCTTCAGTCTTTGATTCAACTTCAGCCTTGGTTTCAGCTTCAGCTTCTGTTTCAGCTACAGCCTTTGTTTCAGCTTCTCCCTTATGCTCACCTTGGATCATAGTAATTCAGTAGCCTCATGTATTGAGTTTTCAGAATCCACAGAGAATATGTTGTTGTTGTTAAAGATTCGCTACCTGGAACAAGAAGTTTCAAGTAGCACGGGCTATGGTGAGCCCGTAGTGGACTTCTTATGTACAGAGAATATGGATAAGTTGTCTGAGAATTATTCAGTTTCTGTTAGTGTAACATTGGGTGAAGATGTGTTGGATGAGGCTGTAGTGAATGAAGTTTTAACCTCAATAATTGAACCAGTGTAAGGATCTAATCTGAGTAGAGGATCTCAGGATCAATATGAGGATGTAATCCTCATATTGATCCAGATCATCCATTTCATGTAATGAGCTAGGTGTTTGCCTTTGTGTGAGTTTGCTGCAAAGGGGATCCTGTCCTGCATAAATATCCTCTGGTGCAAGCACCTTGTTATAGTGATCCAACCTGGTTTGAATTTCGCCTTCATAGTTGGCCAGGTCAGATATGATTTGATCTATTTCATCAGGATGAGTGTTACTGACAGTAATTATACCTATGTACGACCCAATCATTTCTTTTGCTTTTTCGAACTTTTGATTAGCCACCTTTATGGAGATTTCTAGCATCATGACATTAACTGGATGCTCTTGTGACCAATTATCACATTTAGTGAGTAATCTTGTCAGTTGGTTTTGAAAGCCTATCAAGATTCTTTTTACCTTTTCTGGTGTAGCCATGTTGGCTGTAGGTTTAAGCCTTGTAGGGCTTATATGGTTATTACTGATATAGCTGGGGTACTGTTCATATAGTTAGAACAAGTAGTGTTGGTGATAGTCTAGTATTTAATTTTTATCCTTTACTAAGCTATATTATCCTACCTCACTTAGAGGCTGGCACATATGTTAATTATTGAATATATATACAAGATTTGAGTGGTACTATGTATCACTTCAGGATGTTCCTCAGGTTGTCCTTCATTTTCAATATTGGATGGAGTAGTAACACCTTGTAGCACTCAAAGATGAAATACAATAGAAATAAAATTTTAATTTTAAATAAAATGTAGAAACACAATTCGTGTAGTTGATAATTCCCACCCTATTTCGGGTCTGCACAATAGATTAAATGTTAGCTAAGTTGTACATTCCTTTGTACATCACTTGATAAATGATAATCCAACCCTTGTTGGGTTAGCACAAATAAATGTATTAGGCTACGTTAAGCATTACTTAGTTCAGCTCTAGCCCAAAGTTGTCCTACCCACATATAAGGGTTTGCAAGAATATTATATAAGTTGTGCAGGAAATAGTGTGCGCAATATTTGTTTGATTTTGTTTTGTTTTATATTAAATGGCTCTTTAATTTAGAGAGATGTTTATACAATTGAAATTGGTAAACTCTCATCAACTCTGTTGTTTGATTAGAATTTATTAATTTGTTAGCGACCTTAACGCAAAAATAATCTACACAATTATTGGATAAATTTACGTGAAGGTTTAGTCACAATTTGGTTGGATTATAATGTGCGCGTCAACTCTGCGGATTTAAAACACCACTATTTTCTGCGGATATTTTTTCTTTATTTATATACAAGAGTTCTTACATTCTTGTACAACCACTGGTAGCGTAGCGTTTCGGGCAAGTCCTTAATCCAATGTTCCCTGGAATACGATCCTGCGAAAATTAGTTTTTACAACCAAGTACCCATTTTACTGTTGAATTAAACAGAGGCTACAGTTAAGGATTTGCGCCCAGTAAATCCTCCTCGGCCAGGATACGAACCCAGGACAAAGCGCTCGCGAAACGCCAGGCGAGTGTCTTAATTAACCACTACAGCATGGGGACTGCAAATAGTTTTCAACTGTGGAAAGTTTACAATGTAAACACTGTAAAGCAAAAGTCCTCACAGCTAATCTCAAATCAGTAGGAATTATTCCTTAGCTATATATGTGCTGGGTTGAGTAAATCACCTTGGAGATATTGGTTTCCATGCAGTCTAACCGATGGATCACTCAAATACTTTGTTATATGACCATACACAAACAACCAAGTATATATATAACCGATCGGATACCTTGTACTTTATAGTCTGAAGGTTGCAGTAGCATTGGAACGTTGTAGAACCACGGACGACTTAGATATCCGTCACTACTAATTTGTTTCCCTCGTGATCGAGACTTGATCCTCTCAGATCTTTTGCACAAGTGCGTCTTCCTCCTCCTATCGAGGTGTATGTCATAATAATAGTTACGCTACTAACTTTAACTCGTTCATTAACTAGAACAGTTAGGCATTATTTTATGCTTTAACGAATTGATTCTAAATCCAGAAAATAGTTTTTATTGTTCCTAACGCTGGACTAGAAGTTTGTGGGGTTAAAGCATATCTGGTATGTGCTAGACTCGTGGCGTGACTATTTCACCGGCAGTGAGATAGCATTTACAACTGCGGTAATTTACCACGGGTGGAAGATTACATTAATTCTTTCTAAATCTTAGTTAATTCCAGTCTAAAATAAAGTTTTCTAATTTAAAGAAAATAGTAGACCAGAAATATTAATAATATAAGAAGATTAATAATAGCGCTGCTTCGATGCTGGCTAACGCAATCATCCGTAAATTTTCTGAGGGATTTCTAGATGTTTCCTAACAGGAAATTTATAAGGTTAGTAGTGTTACGTCTCTGATAAAACGATTTTAACTACTTGTATCAGTTATTAATAGTTTTGGGGTCGGAAATTTCCGATACCACCCACGGTCAAGCCCTCATCACCTGCAGTAGTCAAGATAAATCCCGCAATGGCCCATAAAGTCACTGCCACCCCTGCTTCCGGACCCCGTCAGCTCCCTGGCCTCCACATCATCAACAACTGTCACCCCCCTCCACTTCCCTGCATCGCCAACTCCTACAGTGCAGCCCGCGGGCCCCACGATCTCCACCACCGGACATTATCGAACAAGAATGAACACTTCGATTTGTCAGACAATGAAGTCTTTGTAGGGTAGCCGTCACACCACCATCGTCAAATACGCCAAAACCACACCCACCATTCATGTCACCCCAGGAACAACCCCACAAACCTAGGAACACCGACAACAGACGCGACTACAGCTACCATTGCAACAAGGCGCACCGTAAACAAAACAAGTGGACCCTACCATACAAGTTCTACATGCCCCCAGACATCATCGACCGATTATGTGTTCCAGTTACTTGACACACGGTCCTCCAGAATGCCCCGATTCATGGGATCTGACACCAGCAGCATGAGAATCTGAAGCCAAGCTTGCAGGAGAGCAGCGATGAGGAAAAGGGGAAAAATACGCCCATAACAGCGTAACAACAGCCACCCACCACAAAACAGGAGGTGAAAACCTCCATAACCCTCCTTAGGGGGATAGGGACCTAATTTGGCTCGTTTTGTTTTCCTTGCTTGGTACCAAATCCGCCTCTGTGAAGATCGCCACAAAAGACAGAAGACTCCACCATTCAAGAGGACAAAAGTCTACATTTCAAGGTCCCCCAACAAGACGTTCTTATTTATTTATTTATATACAAGAAGGTACATTGGGTTTGAGAGAATACATAGCATAGTATTTACAATCTTGTAAAGCCACTAGTACGTGCAGCGTTTCGGGCAGAAATCTTATCTTATTCTAACCAGCCCTGTGAGAAAGCCACGAGAACGTCGAGCAGCCAGGTCAAGCCTTGACACATTTTATAAGACTATGACGTTTCCACTCACCTTACTATTCTTCAGCTATACCCACTTTCTCGCTAGCCTCATGGGTATTTTGACCTATATTTGATCGATTGAATGACATTATGCATGTAGCTCCTAGTGCCAGCAGCTGGCTTGATGTTTCAGGAGGCTCCATAAGAGGCTTGCAACCAAAATACTTGCGCAAAAATATATTCGTCTGCTTGCCCTATCCTTAGCTTCTCCATAAAGAAATAGATTCTGTGCCATTCCAAATGAATGTACAGGTGGAATAACCCTTATACAGGCAAGGTGAATATTAAGATCATCAGGGAAATATACCAATGCATATTTTAGCTCAATATCATCTATTATTGGTTTTGAGGTATCCTCGATAGCCTTTCTGTATGAAGAGAGAGGGGATGTTTGGACGAGTATGGGGTTGATGGAGAGAAGTATAGTGTCATGGGAATGTGATGTAGTGCTGAAAATGTGCTAGTAATCTATTAGTAATAATTAGAAAGTAATTATCAAAAAGAAGGCATCAAGCTGGGAAGACTATGTGGCATTATTAAAGTTATAGGAGATTCAAAAGGCATTAAATATCATAAAGGATGTCAATACAAAAACAAAAGTACATAAAGGGAGCGATATTAAAGGTATTGAATTCACCAAGGTCACTTTCGAGGGTCAGGTGACTGGGAAGGACAGTCGGGAAGCAAGATACTGATATCTTGGAAGTCAGGACATATAACAAGGACATGACAATGCATGACAATGTAAGAGGGACAATGCACTTTGGACAATAAAGAGCAGGGTGGCGCTCCATTAAGTGCCCGTGAGTTAAACAAGTATGGCCAATATGTAACCTCGCCAGAGCCGTTTCCCACCGTCGGTTACAGTGGTAGGAGGAAGGCCATGGAGATGCGCTACCCCCTTAAAAGCACACAGTTATTACAGAAGACCCTACCAGTTGGCAGGGTCTGCCAATGGGCACGTATTGAGGAATGAATGAAGGTTAGAAATCGGAATAAGGAACACCTTTGTTGGAAATAAGCCAAATGTGGATAGCCTCCATAGTGGCAGTGTTCACGCGCTCCTTTGAGCAAATACCAATATGGCCGGGAATCCAGCAAAACTCAACCTGTTTAAATATGCTAAGGATTAGAAACAGCCAATATTGCATTTCAACTACCACAGGATCTATGATATATAAATCTGACATTTATGTATCAGCAAATATTGTTGAAGTTTTTACAGACCACACTCCCTTGACCTTTATTGCTAATATGAAGAACTCAAATCAAAGAATATTTGGATGGTCTTTACTGTTGCAAGAATACATTACTATTACAATAGCAGATGCACTTTCTAGATTGCCAAAACCTGGGATGACTTAAAGTTATACCTCTGCACAGAGTTGTATATATTGATCTATTTATGTTGTTTATTATTGATTATATACAATTTGGGTAAAATTATTTTGAAATCAGTTTTAGTTGCTGAAATGATAAAAAACAACGTGAAATTCACTTCCAGAAAAGGAGCAGTGTGTTAGGATAGCTGTCAGTGAGTTATATAGTAACATGTGTCTGGGTCTCTGGAATCTTTCGGGCAAGGTTAGCACCAACTGACGAAAAGGAGCTTGAGATTTTTCTCTACGCCTACCTCCCTTAGGAGGTGGACTACAAGTTTAAAGGCTGCTCACGGCAGTTAAGCATGAGTCCAATAGAAAAAGGAAAAGTGGGAGCAAACCGCCAGGCCTCCACCACTAGGGGTGAAAACCTGTCCACAATAGGCCGCTGGCTCCTCCTAGTTAAACAGGACGTTAAAACTAATAAAGGGTAACCGACGGGTTCTCACAATCAAATATTTATATTTGATGTGGCGCTATGAATTGGAATTCGAATTCCCAATGACAGCCGTCATATCAAGATCACATCAACATTCAATCGTATAATGCAGAACATGGGTGGAAAAGAATGGTTGAAGGGTTGACATCAAAGACCGTTTTCTATAACATAACAATTTATTAATAACAAGAGACTAAACTACTACATTACCGAGTTTACGTTACGTTAATGTCTATCCAGTGGCACGATAACAAACAACTAATTAGCAACCCTTGCTGTGCGGCTGCATACTGAACTAACCTGAACACAGGTGTGCCCACTAATGACGCAATATTGCAAATCAAAAAAATATCACAGACTAAGTTACACCACAGCGAGTGGTTACGTTATTGTCCATCCGGTGGCAATTGCAACACAGCTATTCAACAGCCCCTCGAGAAATGACAGCAGGCTCCATCCTGCTGACACTTCGGGCTGACAAGTGAACTAACTGAACAATGATGCCCACTGATGATACAAGCTTGCAATCAATATTGTCACGGCTTCACGGTGACAGAATACTATAATCACAATCTTACGGGTCCTCCTTCCATAACAGGAGAGACCCACGTAACTAGGCGGGTAGTCCAACAGTGACTCCCCTATCACAACCAATGAGAACACTCTTTGCAACTCCCTACAAGAAGTTGCACTGTAAACAGTAACCAAAGTCAGGCAAGGTGGGATTCTAGGACACAGCTCCAGTAATCCCTAAGTTACTTTACTCTCGTCAGCAGACGATGAACAAAAGAAATTGCCTTAATCAATTACCAAACTGATCATGTGTTTAATTACGTTAATTGACTGATCACAGCAGTCAGCAACAAAGTACTACGTTAATCACAACCAATTGTCTCCCTTAGACAACAACATGATGGTACTCTACGTTAATCATCAACACTTGTCTCTCTTAACACAAGTCATCTTGTTAACAATAACTCAAAACTCTCTTATATTACATCACACTTGACTCCTTGCAAGTATTCAGTGAGTAATTCTTAATTAAGGTCAAACGGACCACTAATTACATTCCCATTGAGTTACGTTAACTAAGCCTACCCTAACTTGGTAGCTTCTCAACAGTCTGTGTCAAAATTTACTTTACTGAGTGTTAATTACCATAATTAACTCCGAGCAATTAATTAACTGTCACCAGGACCGATAATTAATCATACCAAAATACGTCTCACTCCGCACTGCCTAAGCAGGTCTCATCAAACACTGTGAATTCACGGGAGAAGAGTTAATTACCCTAATTAACATGAGTGCAATTAATCCACTGTCCTCAGACAGGTTATGATTAATATAACGATTTATGCTAGCTCCATGACCTCGCTTTACTGAGTCATCTGAGTCCTCAAGACTCCAGACATTAATTACTCCACTAATTATCATGAGCCACTAATTGCTATACCCCAGAAAGGTAATTAGTCCCGAGCAAATTACGTTAACACAAACACTGACAGATCCTCTCCCACTACGTGAATTCATGATGAGAAGGCTAATTACATAATTAGCTAGAGTAGTCAATTAGTTGTCACACGGACAATTAATTGCACCCGAGACGTATCTCGCTCATGCTCAACACTGTTCTCCTATAACAGCTCTCACTCACTCAACAATATATGTGCACCCCTTATCCAGTTAATTACCCCTTTAATTAACTCACTGAATCCTTAAGTCCTCAACACAACTTAAAGAACAAAGTAACCCCAGTGTTACATAGGTCACACTTACTACGGCATGCAACAACACAAATGCACTGCCCACATACGGTTGCGGCTACTGCAACTCGTTAATTACTGTGCCCACACAGTAATGACACACGGTTGTGCAACAACAAGAGTATACCAATATTACTGCCCCCCTTATCTTGCAACCGTTGCAAAGGACTACTTCAGCAAGACAATTTACGTTAATATAAAGCACCGTCGCTATGCGGACAGCTGGCACTAATTTTCTTAATTAGGCAATTAACAAATCAATTGCTTGCTCTCATTAAGTACTGTGAATTCCCCTGAATAATCAAAGAGGCCCCTAAAAGCCTCAACACAGTTCCTAGGGCAGTAATATGGTATACCTGATAACAACACTGCACAAACCCCCAGCATAATGATGCCGTCAGCATACCCCACATGCTAATGACATCATTAGGCAATCAGTCAGCAATCACACCTACTGACTCACCACACAACACAGTACATAAAAACATGCAAATGAACACATAGAAATGGCATTCACATGATCAATGAAAATTATATCACCAGAAAAATGTATCCCTAACTACACAGACCTTAGGGTATCCACTGACATCCCTGCAACACTGGCCTGCCTACCTCTGCAATGATATAAATTTACATGCGGTACTCTATAGCATTAATCCAGTCTGACCGATTATATAGAATCGACAACTGGATCATTTATATGGTTGATCTCTACACTGACCGGTTACACACCCGAGTCAGTCTACACACTTATATAAATATACATATAATTACTTGTGTGGTACCGTGTACAACATCCATCTCCAGGTACATCCCAACCAGTCACCTGGACGACAGTACAGACAGCTGTCTCTCAGCTGCTTCCTCACTAACAACTTTTATTGTACTCACGGCTCCTTAAAGCCTCAACAATCCTTTCCCTGGTCACTACCTCTCTGGCTGTAAACACCTAGCTCGCTCCTCGTGCGAGGTGTGGCCCTAGAATGTCCAGGGAAGGTGGCCAAAACATGTGGCCACCTCGTGGCCCTAAGGGGGTGACCACGAGTTGCGCGTGACGACACAGCACCCCACCCAGGCTGAGCTGGCGCGCGGGGTGGGGTGGGGGTATGGCCGGGGTGGCCCCCCCCCCTGGGGGCTGGCCAAGGTGGGCGGCGCGGGTGGCACGCACATAAGGCTTGCCTCGGGCTGGCTGGTTGGCGCCCACCAGCATACACACGTGGATGGGAGATAACCTACACTCCCATCAAACCAGCATGCTCGCTCGTACACTCGGGTGACAATGGCCGGCGGCGTCACCACATGGCAGACCAACTAGGTGGAATTCAAAGTACAACAGGGGCCTGTAATATCACCACAATTACGCTGCCCATATTCCAACAATTGTCCATTGTCCATTAACACTAGACAGGATACTCAGACCCGAGGGATGAGGGATCAATCTGATACACCATGAGGCCTGCCAGCTGCCTCATGGGTTAACACTGTAACTGTCTCTTAGTTTGTCTCATCGGCCCCAATTTCACGCAAATTGGGCCTTGACACAACCCAGGATGGCAGGAGTGCCATCCACGATGAGTAACAAGGGATGACACAGTAATTAACGGGGGGGGGGGTGTGTGGAGGTGGCAGGCTGCCACCCCCACCCAGCTACGTCTTTCTCAACTTGCTGCCCAGCTCAAACTGAAGATTTAGGGAAACTCAAGATGTCCATATCTCCCCCCTACTTTGTCTTGACCAATCAGCACAAAGCCGGCAAAGCCGGCACACTACAAATCACAGCTGTTCGCGCCAAAACTCAGCTAAGAGCAGAGATGCCTAAACCAATCACAGGCCTCCCTCACCCTCACCCTCAGGCGTCCTGTGACGTCACAAGGAGGAGGAGGAGGAGGCCTAAAGACAATGTCTGCCTGTCTCACATGTTGGGGGGGCAACGTTCACCCCTCTGTCCTTCCCCTCTCTAACGATTTGAGAGTCAAGTACCTACTCACACCACATCACTCTCAACTCCCATCCTATTTTCACAGAAACAGGAAAAACTCTGTAACTTCCTCTACAGAGTAATCACAGACTTCTGGCTAGCCTCAAATGATAGCCCATAGCATGAGCTTTCATCCAACACCCCACAAGTGTATGTTAGTTTGAAAACTTCTTGACTAGAGTCCCTAGAGCGACTAGCTTAATCTAGAAAACTAGGAAAACTAGCTGAGGGAATCTACATTCCCTCACAGAGCTAATAAATTCAGTTGTCATTTATAAGTCTGTTTCACGTGTATAACCATCCGTGAATAGTTTTCTCTGTTTGTTATGTGATTGTTGTTTAGATCTTAGAATGTTATAGTTGGCTTTCGTGTGCTTTTCATGTTTCGTTTTGCTTCTTTGAATTTACTCTCATAATAGGAAAGTTTCTCTCCTCATATTATACTGGTAAGCATTGATGAGTATCTCCTAACTACTTCTTTTGTAACTGTGGGAACCGACCTGTGAGATTTATATTTATTTAATTTATATGAATTTATATTTACGTTAATTTATATACTTCGATAGCAATTTGTATAATGTTAAGTGGACTGTATTTCTGCAATAATCTCATAATCTCACAAATCGATCCTCTACACATTAGGGGGGTTTATATTTATATATATGCAGCCAATCAAATTACAGTAATAGCTACATACATTGATGAGGTTCCTTCTCTTATAGTACAGCAGGTTAGTCCACCAGGTATAACTAGAGTGTAGACACCAAATTATCCTCTTTGAGGTAGCTTCTATCACCCAGTAACTGGTGCACATAATCTTGCATCCTCGTCTTGACCTGTCAAAAGTGCGCTAGCTGTGAAGCCAGAATCCTATATATGACAAGTATTTCAGAGAAAACAGTATACAGGAACATTAAAGACCTGGCTTAATTACCTTTAGTTTGAGGCGATTTCGCGTTCTAACCGGCTAACCCTATATCCTGACATTAATGGCCATAAATGAATGATAAACGGGTTTCGGATAGACACTTAACTTGTATTTGTAGACAGCGTGTTGACAATGGTACACCTTTGGGTTCCATAACACTACGTCCAAGTAAATTTAACAGGAGCCGAATTTGCTCCCGTGTGAGCCTCTGGTCTCAAATAACAATAATGGCTGCCCTCCTTCCTCCCTCTGACGCCTGGCTTACATTGTCCAGATTTCAGAACATGATAGAAGGGTCACATTTACTCTACTTTAATATTGATAATTAAGTTAATTTATATAAGATGTTTTTATGATGGTAAAGTCCAAAGACTAATGTATTTAAGAATAATTCCCAGCAGAATAGCTGGTGAATTATAATAGTATGTGGTGATGATATCCCGTTTTCTATAGACGGTAATTCCACTACAAGTTACGTTTTCTATGGGTAACTTGTTGGTAATACAGCAGAAATTATTATCTGTCTGTATGATATATTAAATGGTGTCGGATTTTCCGACATAATTCCCCAGGGGGCTGCTCACGGGTCGAAGTCCTCTTTAGAACAGACGAACACCGATACTCCTCCTTCGAATTATTTGATTAATTTGATGTTAGTAGTTAGTAATCACACATTTGTGCGTCTGTTCGTACAGGACGGATGTCCCGTACTAGAGTTGCAGGGGTTAGAAGTCCAATGCGATTTCACTTCCCTGTCAACTCTTGAAAGGCTAATATTCAAGCCTTATTACATATTATTTAACCCAGAAGACTGGATGTGATCAAGTACTACAGTCAAGTATGATTCAGGGACTGCAGTGAGATCAGTGACATTAGATATAACTTGAAGTTTCTTCAGGTAACTGGTCACTGATATATAAACACTGAGGCCCATGGAATACATCTTGATTAAATAATAAATGTATCAAATCAGTCATCAGATTTATTGGGGTTTAATTTAGTTAATTGATTCAGAAGATTGAATAGCTCATCATGAAAGTAAAGTATGGTTCTGAGACTGCAGTGGGTTCAGTGACATTGGTCGCAGTGACTTGTAGCTGTTTTAGGCTACTGTTCACTGATTTGCCACTGAGGCCTCATGAACTCATCTTCAGCTTTAAATGATGATACTAACATCAACTTCTGTTACTATAGTCAGCTGTAATCTCCTTAGTATAATGCTACTGGAGAAATATAATCAGCTGACAAATTTAGATTTCTACTGGTATTGTTTATCTGCAGGCATAGGTCTCCTCAGGCTTGATACTGGGCCTGAGAGTAATTTACCTCCTGCAGAGTTTAACATGGTTATACCCTGATATTTAGTAGGGCTACCGATGAATCGATGACAATAGTCTGTCCCAACAAGGAGACCGAAGTCAGTGAGGAGATCAGACTTAATATTATCTGCCAATTTTATTCCTCTATTTCTCAGGAATTTGGCTGTTGCTCGCAGACCTTGAACTTGTAGGTCTACTGGTATTTTGTCCACCACAATGGCTTGTACTCGACAGACGTACCTGCCTAAGCGTACTGATGGTTGTACCACCTGGTAGACTTGAGGTCCTGCATCTGTTACAAACCCTGAGATGTTGAATGACATCTGGGCTACAGGCCTTAATTGTAATTCATCTGCCAACTTTTTAGTAATATATGTTCTCTGGGATCCTTGGTCAAACAACCCACGGGTATGGACCTTGGCCCTCTTATTCAGGATGGTAATTTGGGCAGTAGGCAAAGTCGTATTACCTTTAGACTTTGCCGATTGGACACTCTTTGTTTGTTGCACCTTGCAGTACTGTACTGTGGTGGGAATGCTATCTTCCACCTTGGGTCTTGAATACGTTAATTTCGTATATTTGCACAGTGCTGCATGGTGTCTACCTCTTCTACACCTGTTGCAGGTGTTGAATTGGGTATCACAATAGTCTATGTTGTGTGACTTGAGACACCTTGCACATCTCCCTAATTCCTGGAGTCGCTCCATACGAGTGTCTCTGGTTGGATAATTAGCACAACAGTATGTTGAATGTTTCCTTTTGCAGAACATACATGTTCCCCAGCCTACTGCACGTTTGGAAGTTACCGGTTTGGGTGAACTAGTAACAGTAGGCTTGGAGGATGCTGCTGCATTGTCAGATTTTCTGCAACTTGATGTTAGAGTAATTGACTGATGTTTATTTGGGGTAGTTGTTTTACCCTTTAATTGACTCTTATTTTCTATTTCTGAAGGCTTGCAAGAGGCTTTAACTTCCTCATTTGCTCGTCGTTTGTTTATGATGGAATGTAAACCTTCAGTGATGTCCTGTACTGTCAGGATGGTGTTATGTTGATGTGCATATAATTCATCTAGTATATCGCTGGACAATTTTCGTTGAAGGACTACTTTGGTCATCCATTCACTAGTAGTTATATCAACCTTAAGACTGAATATTCTTAGTAGTGACTCAAACTCCATGCTGAAGGATTGTAATGAGTCAGCAGTCTGATCAGGTTGAGGTAAGTCCAGCAATTGTAGTACTAGATGTATGACAGTTCTCTCATTGCCAGCATTATCCATACTGGCTAGTTGGTGAAGCCTTGTGGGGCTTGTACTTGGGCTGCTCATAATACTGAACAAACACTAATGGTAGCCTAGGGTAAATTCTGAACTCACTAGGCAATAATCCTACCTCTACTAGAGGTTAGCACTTAAAATTAATACACATTATATATATACAATCATCCACACTAATGATTTGAGTGATAAACCAGTGTCACTGGAAGTACCTTTAGGTTAGCTCTTCTATATCACCCTAGGATGGTAGAGACACTAATTAATCACTCAAAGGTGTAATGATCATAAGTAAATTATTATATATACAACTCAACTCGAGTTGATAAAAATTACACCCAAAATAGGGTCTGGACCATTCACTATGGTAATAATGGGACTAGGATGAACGATAATAGTTCAACTAGTCAATGGTTAATATCCTACCCTGTTGTGGGTTGGCAATTAGTAAATATTATACTGTGATCACTAGTGCAATATATATTAAATAATTCTCTATCTTGGAGAAATAATATACACAATTATTGTTAATAGCCTCTTAATTAGCCTCTATGAAACTTCTAATATTATCTAGAAGTATTAAATATTATTAGTGACCTCGCGAAATAAAGTCCACAAAATTCGTAGATAATCTCTCGCGAAATGTAACACCACGAAATCCGTGAACAATCTCGCGAAGACACAGTCACTAATTTGGCTGGATTTATATATTAGCGCTGTCATTTCACGAAATAACACGCCACCAAATATCTGTGGGTGTGCATGAAACCGCTGATGAGGCAGATCTGGGCTGAGGGAGGCTCCTGAGCTCCCTCGAGGCTACGCTGCCGTCTTGACTGCTGGCTTTGTTTAAATAACACTGCACTAGTATATTTAATGAATCCACTGGATAACTGGTTCATCCGGTACTAAGATGACCAAATGTGGGTTCAAAGGATCAAATAATCCGTCATCCGGTTCGAAGGACCAAATAATGTGGGAACCGACCTGTGAGATTTATATTTATTTAATTTATATGAATTTATATTTACGTTAATTTATATACTTCGATAGCAATTTGTATAATGTTAAGTGGACTGTATTTCTGCAATAATCTCATAATCTCACAAATCGATCCTCTACACATTAGGGGGGTTTATATTTATATATATGCAGCCAATCAAATTACAGTAATAGCTACATACATTGATGAGGTTCCTTCTCTTATAGTACAGCAGGTTAGTCCACCAGGTATAACTAGAGTGTAGACACCAAATTATCCTCTTTGAGGTAGCTTCTATCACCCAGTAACTGGTGCACATAATCTTGCATCCTCGTCTTGACCTGTCAAAAGTGCGCTAGCTGTGAAGCCAGAATCCTATATATGACAAGTATTTCAGAGAAAACAGTATACAGGAACATTAAAGACCTGGCTTAATTACCTTTAGTTTGAGGCGATTTCGCGTTCTAACCGGCTAACCCTATATCCTGACATTAATGGCCATAAATGAATGATAAACGGGTTTCGGATAGACACTTAACTTGTATTTGTAGACAGCGTGTTGACAATGGTACACCTTTGGGTTCCATAACACTACGTCCAAGTAAATTTAACAGGAGCCGAATTTGCTCCCGTGTGAGCCTCTGGTCTCAAATAACAATAATGGCTGCCCTCCTTCCTCCCTCTGACGCCTGGCTTACATTGTCCAGATTTCAGAACATGATAGAAGGGTCACATTTACTCTACTTTAATATTGATAATTAAGTTAATTTATATAAGATGTTTTTATGATGGTAAAGTCCAAAGACTAATGTATTTAAGAATAATTCCCAGCAGAATAGCTGGTGAATTATAATAGTATGTGGTGATGATATCCCGTTTTCTATAGACGGTAATTCCACTACAAGTTACGTTTTCTATGGGTAACTTGTTGGTAATACAGCAGAAATTATTATCTGTCTGTATGATATATTAAATGGTGTCGGATTTTCCGACAGTAACTAAGCCAATCCTATTTTTTTTCATATTGATGTTTTTGTTGATTGCTTTGAGTATGCCACCTGTGAGCCAGGGGGGTTATTAAATCTTTTGGCAGTTACTTGCTTGGCGAGGAAAGGACAGTGTGTGTTGTAGAGGCCTAAGGTTTTGGAGAGAAAGATGTTGGCATGTTGACCAAACCACACATTAGAAAGTGAAGGGACGACGACGTTTCGGTCTTTTCTGTGTGCGCGATGTTGGCTTCTCTTTGATCTCCTTAGAGTCAAACTAAATCTATGTAAACACTCCATACAAACAAAAGGACCCAGTCTATGGAACTCACTCCCTAATGAATTAAAAAACTGTCCAACCTATGCCCTATTCAAAAATAAAACCAAAAAGTACCTAATTTCATCCTCATAGTTTCGTACCTGGTGCTTTAAACTCGCACTGTATCTTGTGCTGCTCCTTCCCCAATGTTAGTAATTGAGACATGCAGCTTCACCAGTATAATTAATGCTATCAATATATATTCTAGTTATTATGTAACTAATAATAACTTAGAGTCACTATGCCTGCTTTTACCAACTTCAAGGTAAACTTTGGAGCTGAAGCCCCTAAGGCAGTTCGTTGTTGCCTTCAACCTCGTTCTGATAGTTTCTGCGACGGTGCTGGACCAATTCGTATTTGTGTTTGCCTTTCCATGGGAGACTTTCGGTGCTGTGGAGAAGGGGGACCTGCTGCATGGGTGACAACTTCTCTCCCCATATCCACCTACTCTGGCTTTACACCCTGGAGAGGCCACTCCAGACCAACAACCAGAGCGCAACTCCATAGTCTCCTGAGACTGATGGATGCCTACTACTACCACTACTATTATGTTCACCTAAAATTTTATTACATGTACTTTTAAATACTCTTAGTTTATCTGTTAGATTAAGAAACTGCCCGAAGCGATATGCGTGTTAGTAGCTTTGCAAGAATGTAAGAACACCAATTTTATGTACTCACACAAACCCAATAATCTCTCTTATACATAAATTGACGTAGCCGGGTCTGGGGCCAATGTAACCGGGGATACGGAGCCCGGCCTTCCATCACGGTATGATTCGGGGGGCCTGGTCCCCGAATCGTTAGAGAGGAGGAAAGTGTGTCTGAAGTCGGCATAGAATGAACAAAGAAAAATTCATCCATGATTAAACCTCCACACCCACCATGTAGCCACAATTAGGGGAGTCGGAAAAAACTGACATCCCTTAATAATCTTTAATACAAAATACAGTTAATAATGCTGTTGTTCTTATACTAACAAATTAACCCACACTAACACAAATTATTTTATTTATCCACACAAATATACCAGGAATAAAATGACTTGGGGCATTTTCCCGGATAAAACGAGTAATAATTGCCACGCCACCAGAAAATATACTATTAAAACATAAATAAGCACTTAATACACCAGTCTAGCATTATATTCAATAAAAAAAAAGTATTCTCAACGACTGGAACAAATAAAATAATAAATAAAATCAACACCTCCCTACGTTTGTCCACAAATGAACCGAAAATTGAACCGGTTTCAAGTGACATCAATAGACCGGTGAACGAGGGAGAATGCCATCTGAATTTACATCCACTCCCGCAAGGACACGAGCAGTATCGTCAATACTCGTAACCCGAGCCATCTTCTTGTTCATCTACTGCCGCAACCTCATCATTACGGGAGACCTCATTTCCGGTTTGCTATAATATTGAGCTTTTATTACAGTGCCATTTAATATAAGTGAAACCAGTGATGGGGCGGGCGAAGTCCCAAATAAGGATAAGCCCTTTATAATAATTTAACAATAATTTGTGTTCCATAATATCTGTTATTAGGATGTTATTTGCATTAGTTATAATGTATACTTCCGGCAGATCTTCTGTGGCAACCTGAAGACATTAGCAACGTGATGCAACACGTGACGCTCATGGACGTCATGAGCCCGTGACGCTCATGGACGCCATGAGCCCGTGACGCTCATGGACGCCATGAACACGTGACGCTCATGGACGCCATGAACCCGTGACGCTCATGGACGCCATGAACACGTGACGCTCATGGACGCCATGAACACGTGACGCTCATGGACGCCATGAACACGTGACGCTCATGGACGCCATGAACACGTGACGCTCATGGACGCCATGAACCCGTGACGCTCATGGACGCCATGAACCCGTGACGCTCATGGACGCCATGAACCCGTGACGCTCATGGACGCCATGAACACGTGACGCTCATGGACGCCATGAACACGTGACGCTCATGGACGCCATGAACACGTGACGCTCATGGACGCCATGAACACGTGACGCTCACGGACGCCATGAACACGTGACGCTCACGGACGCCATGAACACGTGACGCTCATGGACGCCATGAACACGTGACGCTCATGGACGCCATGAACACGTGACGCTCATGGACGCCATGAACACGTGACGCTCATGGACGCCATGAACACGTGACGCTCATGGACGCCATGAACACGTGACGCTCATGGACGCCATGAACACGTGACGCTCATGGACGCCATGAACACGTGACGCTCATGGACGCCATGAACACGTGACGCTCATGGACGCCATGAACACGTGACGCTCATGGACGCCATGAACACGTGACGCTCATGGACGCCATGAACACGTGACGCTCATGGACGCCATGAGCCCGTGACGCTCATGGACGCCATGAACACGTGACCACAAATCTGTCTAGCCACTCAAGTGTTGTACGCCAATACCTGAATGTTGAAGCCTACTAGTTAGATAAAGCTTTCAATTATTCATACTAATCCAAGTAGAGTAACCTATTAACAATTAATCTAAATTTTCCTGTCAATCGATAATTTTCGATTGATAGGCTATAATTAATTACCCCCAACTTGTGTAGGATATGACATGTGGGATAATTTAATACCATACAGTCTACTACTGAAATTAATTAATTAATTATAAAATATTAATTATAAATCCTTAAGTAAATAAATTAATTAATAATTAAAATATATAATAAAATCCTACGAGTCAGTATTCCCCACAAGGGGACCCGACAAGAAGGGCCTCCTCAAGGAAGCATCGTGGATACACCCTGCAAGCGTCCAACCCGTTCTCGCAATTTGTAAAGTCAATATTGACTTAACTACGTGCATAGGTGATATACTAAACATAATAGATACCCTTAAAAAGATTCATAGAAAACACCGACCTTACCTAACCTTGTTAGTATCTTAAGATAAGCATCTTATTGCTTCGTAATTACAATTATTACTTAACCTATACCTATTATAGGTTAGGTAATAATTGTAATTACGAAGCAATAAGATGCTTATCTTAAGATACTAACAAGGTTAGGTAAGGTCGGTGTTTTCTATGAATCTTTTTAAGGGTATCTATTATGTTAAGTATGTCACCTATGCACATATTTAATAAGTCAATATTGACTTATTAAATTTGCGAGAACGGGTTGCAGCGTCACCTTAATCGAGATCGGGTTCAGCAACGAGGGCAGAGTATCATAAAAGTTTCCCATCGCTCGACCACGTCAGGTACCACAGTTCGACGGACGAGAGAGAGAGTGCCGTCTCAACTCGCTCGACATCAGGACAGGAGGCGGCAACTGAAAGAATATTCAAGAACGGAACTGAGTCGTTAGGAAGGAACCACAAGAAAGGAGAAGGGGGTGGAGAGAAACACTTAAACAAGTGGAAGAGAAATGGGATCCAGCAACATTAGTGATAAAGGCCGGAGGAGCTCAAGACTTAAAGGACAGAAGAGACCCCAGCCCATCAAACATCACACTCCAACATCCGCCCACCAAGCCCCTCTCACGCCCACAACGGGCTGGTCAATGTTGGGGTAGTAATAGTAAGATCAGCTTTACCACATCCAGCTCGTGAAAGACAAACTGAGACTCTAGAAGAGTTGTAGGTGTGGGTGGTGTAGGTGTGGGTGGTGTAGGTGTGGGTGGTGTAAGTGTGGGTGGTATAGGTGTGGGTGGTGTAGGTGTGGGTGGTATAGGTGTGGGTGGTGTAGGTGTGGGTGGTATAGGTGTGGGTGGTATAGGTGTGGGTGGTATAGGTGTGGGTGGTATAGGTGTGGGTGGTATAGGTGTGGGTGGTATAGGTGTGGGTGGTGTAGGTGTGGGTGGTGTAAGTGTGGGTGGTGTAGGTGTGGGTGGTGTAGGTGTGGTCCAGGGAGTTGTTGTTCTGGTGGAATATATGATGCTGCAAGTTTTGGTCTGCCATGGGAATGACATGCAAGTGTGGTTGGAGAGTTGTTAGGTCTCACTGGTTGGCCAGTGTTTGGGCGAATATTTGTTGAGAGGAAGTTCATATTTGAATGCAACTTGTTAGTATTGATACTCCCACATGTGCCTCACGAGGTGATGATGTAGCTGTATGTCCGATTATATGAATGTTTTTAATGTATTTTCTGTTTAAAATCATCACTTCAGGTCACCAACATCAGGTGTCAAAAGTTAAGTATATCCTATTATTTATTTTCATAATTTATAGGAATGTCCTGTTTAGTCAGTATTGTGTGAATTCTTTGCAAGTGGAAATTTGTTAGTCTATGTTAGTCGTTCCATCAGGGTGCAAGTGTCTTTATGTATCTCCGGTATTAGAGAGACTCGTGTATTTTATTATTTTATTTTATTGATTTATATACAAGAAGGTACATTGGGTTTATGAAAGTACAGAACATTGAAGTTTTACATGCTTGTAAAGCCACTAGCACGCATAGCGTTTCGGGCAGATCTTTAATCTAACATAATTTTAAGAAGGTAATTTCTAGCAAAATGAAATTTTTTTACAGGTTCATTGTAAGAAAGTATAAAATATATTGTAAGAAAATATAAAAATTCATTAAAAGAAAGTATAAAAAATACATTGTACAAGAAATTAGAGGATTAGTAGTGTCACGGGGGGGTGGGCCGGGGCTTTGCTAGCACTCAGCTGCTAGGGGCTCAAAAGGCCGAATACTCAGCCCCTCCGACTCCCGGGATTCACCGGAGTCTCCTTGGTCACACAGGAGAAGACCAACAATGCCCATCTCCGCAGGTCTTTGCTTCCACCACAAAAGGGGGTGCCACTGATTCACCCTGGAAGCCCTTCAGTCAAACACGGGGAAACTGCTGTTAACAGTTCCGGCCTAGACCCGGGGAGGAGTGAAGGAAGATTCAGGCTTACCTTATAACAATAACCTCCCTGAGTCTTGCCTGCCAGACAAAAAGGTTGCAGGAACTCCTTTCCCGCCTGTCTTCTCTATCTTCTTCTTAACAAGGTCGCCAGCTGGGTTATTATATCTGCACCCCAGCAATGCAGTTCAGTGGGTGTATTATATATTGTTTGTAACCAGAAGGTTGCTACTCCCATAGATCTGCTACTAGACTGTCGGCCCAGGGTACTCTCCCCGGAAGGTCTGTGTGGCTTTACCTCTCTCTAGCCACCACGTTACTAGTTGCCACCATTCAGGCACTGATACTGATCGGATGGCTAAGGGTACACTTTTATGTAAGTCCGTGCTGTCTTTACCACTCTCCAGGCAATAAGAACTTCTATAGAGAACGTAGTGTTCCCTAGGTGGTACTATGATAACCTTCGTGTATGCTCATAGAGAAATATTATAATGGAGGAACACTTAAACACAATGATAAAATGTGTGAATTTACTGATGCAAATTACATGAACGCACATA